>NC_086324.1:17531047-17858547 GCF_036172605.1 Pelobates fuscus | reverse complement strand
ACCTTTCCTGCTCCATTTTACTTATCTGCCTTAGAATACACTTCCTGTTCTCAACTGGCATTTCTCTGGCAAAGTATTCTGGGAATTGCAGTCCTAACTGGGGATTGGGGCAAGAACTGTCAAATTGTCTAAAAGGTTCTGCCATAATACGCAGTTGTTGAGTATTAACGGATGTGTTGGCATATATAATATTGGTTTATTGTTCTATGTATCCCCAGGAAGTGATCTCCCTCTGTGCTGGGGATCTGACATCGGCCCTGGCCTGGCTAGAGTTACACACTCTCAATTTCAGCTACAACATGATCCGCAAATTAGATGGTTCACTGGTATGTTCCAATACATCTGTAGACTGTCTGTTAGGATAATACAATAATGGAAAATATGTTTTTATATTATTTTTGAATTAAAAATAAAGAAGTCAAAATATGTGTGTATAATAAACTTTTTATTTTATTTTACTTTTGATGGAATTTGTTTGTGTGGAAGGGCAGCATTATTTTCCTATCTATTTGGAATTATGCTTGTGTCAGGTTTCCTTTATCACATTTGTGGTACTAATTGCTGAACTAGTTTTTTTTGTTTGGTGGTTTTTTTTTTTTCTCTGCTTTTGTTTAAAAGCTCAGTCTCTTTGTATTTCTAATTTCAGGAATTGTTAAACAGCTTGAAGACTCTGGATCTAAGCCACAACCATATCAAAGACTGTGAATCATATTTAAAGGTGGTGTATCTCCCACTCCCTCCCAGCAGCATTAAGCATTAGAATAGCAACGTTGAGATGTTAAATAATTAGCATTTACCTTTGTCTGGATAATGTGCTATTGAATGGAATTGCCTCCAGTACTTAGCATATTCTATTTCTTTTTGTACTAGGTACTTGAAGAGCTCCGTTACCTGAATTTGGGGTTTAATCTGCTGACCACAGTACCAGAGATTAGTACAGCTGCTACAGCCACTCTGCAAACTCTTGTCCTGAGACATAACCAGCTAGCCACCACTAGCGGTCAGTCTGTATGTACAAGGGTAGAGACTCTTATGGAAAGTGGCATTTAGCGAGTGTTTCTTCAGTGAGTAACTAACTACTTGACAATTTTCCCCAACAGGACTGGAACATCTCACGAACCTGCAACACTTGGATTTATCCTATAATCTCCTGCATGATCATAAACAACTAAAAGGCCTGAGCACGCTGCACAGCTTGAGAAAGGTAAGAATTGGTACCGGAGCACCTACCATGACCCAACATGTACATAAACATGATTGTGTGCACTTTCTTGTGCTAGTTTATGATCCCTCGAACGAAGATTGAGTGGTAATTCAAGCAGGTTTTCTCTATCAGGTGTCTATTCTATTTAACCAAGGCAAGACCCAAAGAGGATTGATCCTATCAACCTAAACAGGCAAAATACAGCTTTAATGTGTTATACCACCTGGCTTTGCACAAGATATTTTAAAGCATGTTTTATCTCTGGATTTTCTCAGGAATGTGTGGGGAATAAAATGGATGTTGGTAATAACTATGATAGATTTCTTTTAAGTTTAAAAAAAAAAAAAAAAAGTTCCTATTAATTTATCGTTTTACATTTTCTATCAAGTTGGCTTTCAAGAATGGAAAATGTGAGAAGTGTGTAAAGTTATGTTAAATGCAGCACTCTGTATTTGGCCATAGGAATGCAGTGAAGGTGTACGTTAGCCGTGGTTATGTTATTGAAAAGGCTATGATGATATTTGACCTGTACGTCAAAGTCCAACATCCACAATAAAACTGAAGCATTTTGGAATGCATGTTAAATGCCGACGTCCTGATTTACCTTTCACTTGTGCATTTGTATCTATCCCCTGCACAGCATTCTGGGAAACGTTATATACACAAGTCTGTCATTTTAACATATTTATTTATTATGTATATTGTAGCAAATTTGGTCACGAACAACCTTAAACCTTAAAAAAAGGTATAGTTTTAATGTTCTATTTTTAGGCTTTTCTGATCCACGGCTATTGTTTGTGGTAAAATCACAAATCTTTGTGTGCGTGGGGTGGGGGGGGGTTGTGATTTTTTTTTTTTAAAAAAAATTTCTCCATTTAGTTTTAACTTTATGAAGTGTCTGCTACGACTTAAATTATCTCCTTAATTATTCCAGTTTACATAACATAACTGAATATTTGCAACATTTTCCTACCCAAAATGGGAACTAAGCAGATAATACACCAATTGAAGAGTTGTTTTAAAAATAAAAAAGACAATTTAAAGATTTTCAATGCAGGGTGGCCTATAAATGGATCTGTGATCTTCTTTGAGCTTCTGTGGAATGTGGGAAAGGGTCATCTTTTTGACCCTTCCTGTTGTCTTTTTATAAGGCCTGCATGTTTAAATAGCCAAACCCTTTGTGTGCTGGGAGGAGGGGGCAGGTTATGTCTATCACTCACTACTTATCTTCTGTCATAGCTCTTCCTTGAAGGCAACCCGCTATACTATCACAAGGATCATCAGCCATTAACTGTGCAATATCTGTCCCCTCGCACCCTAAACAAGGTGAGTTTATTAATGAGGTTTATTGGGGTAACACTTTTCCCTCGCCCTCACTAACCTCCCATTAATCTATTTTGCTGTCTGATTTTACTGCAGATGTTCCTGGATGGATACTTAATGATTTCCTTAGAGTCAATGGTAAGTCCTTACAAACATTATCTATTAAAAGTCCCATTTGTGTTTTTTTTTTGGTTTTTTTCTTGGTTTATTTTGTGTGCATGGTCTGTCTAGAACAGGGGAGCCCAAAAGATGGATCCCAAGATGTTTTAAAACTACAGCTTCAGTCATCCTCCTCTGTTTTAAAAACCTGCAAAGCATCATGGGCGTTGTAGTTCTACATCTGGGGATCTACCTTTTTGTCATCCCTGGTCTAGAAAATAGATTTACAAAAGATATTGAAAAGGCTGTCTCTCTCTATCTCTGTTTCTACACAGAATCCAACACCAATGTATCCCTTACTCTAATAAGAGCAGGCATTGGGTTGCTAGGAGAGGACCTGCCAAGGCTGGGGTACATTGTTGTTGTGTCAGGTTTATGCAATGCAAGATTGCATATTGTAACTAAATCCACTTTATTTCTGCCGATGTCAGGTGTTTTTAAAAACTATTAAATGGGGTAAGCTTTTTAGCTGGTGTTTTAGTGAGTGTGCTGGTTTCTGTGTCTTTTAAATCACTGACTGCTTTTTGGGCTTTGTGCAGCTAAAAGCAGTTCGACAGATTGCATTTGTTCTGTTAGTCTTCCTGTGTGCATTCATGAGTTTTTGTTTATACTTGTTACTTGCCCCCCCATTAGAAAGCTGAAGATGAGATTCCCAACTCTACAAGTGACAGTCCCTCTCCGGTAGAATTATTGGACAGCTGTTCAGGAGTGGAAACAAAAGCTTCCTCACTGCCACGGAAAAAATCAAAGGTGAGACGCCAAGTTTGCCGTAACACCTGGCAGAAAAGTCTACGTGTAGGTTTGGAACTACAGCCATCTTCTGTTTTTTTTGTTTGTTTTTTTAGGTTAAAGTTCGTACGGCCAGTATCTCTGAGCCCAGTGACAATGACTGTGACAGACGGCGACCGAAAAAACGTGAGTGCCTACTAACTATGTCTTTGTGTACGTTTGTGTATTACAGCTGTGGCACTGCATCTCGCGTTGTTGTGCAGTCCAGAGAGCCATTATCATCTTTTCTGTCTGCATATTTAAACCAACCTGATCATTGCAAAATTTGCCGATGGATAAATGTGATTGATTTTCTCTTCTTTGTAAAGTGATTACAGAGTTTAAAAAAGTGATTAAAGAGTTTTAGTACATGCCAGTTTTGCTCTGTCGACTGCACACTATAGATACTTATGTTTCTGTTTCAGAAGTCAAAGTTGTGTTTTGAAGTCTTATTTTTTTTTTTGCTGTTTCTTCATCTGTCAATATGGGCATTGCTTTTGATACCCACACATCCAGAGAAGTAGCCATAACCTTTCATGGTCCATAGGATAGGTGTGTCATTCAACCTACCAACACTATTTCTAGATGTGTTTTTTTTTTTTTTGCATAATAACAGTGTGTGTCTTGCACACGCATTACTCTGCTTTCCTCTACCCATGCCTTGCACCTGTCCACCATATTCTTCTGGCCATGTCCTTTTATATATTGAATGGTTCGAACAATGTGAATAATTCATAAGAATTTTGCTTTCCCCATTGCCACTATATTTACTTTTAACTCTCCCACATCGTTACAGAGCCTGTTTTGCAGCACCAGGAAGTTATCGAACGGACTGAGATTTTTCGCAATCAGTATGGTGCTGACTGGCTACAGTACAGAGATCACCTGGAGAGGGAACTTAATGAAGATAACCCCCAGATCGAGAGTCTTCTTCCAGTCAGCCAATCTCCATTGGATGCTGAGCCTTTCTTCAAGCCTATGGCAACACCTGTAGAGACCAAGCAGACCAGTCCCTCCCCCACACAAGAGTTGCCTGAACCCCTTGTGGAGGTGTGTCAGGAACCACATAACACAGACGTGACAGAAGTTAAGTTGCTCGACGATGACGACGATGATGATGATGGCTTCTCTTGGGGAGATGTAGCAGCTAGGGCAGCTGAAGAAGACAAATATGAAATAGTGGGTAAGTTGTGAGTCGCATAATGTTGATTCTGATTTAATATCCTTTCTTTTTCAAGCAACTAATATGTTCGGTAGAGTAGTACAATTTAAAAAATTAGGTTACCCCCGTTTTAGGTTAAAAGGGGGGTAGGGGGGAAGAAGAGATATTGAAAAGGGGATTTTATACCCTGGGGAGGTAGAGGGGTAAAGAAGGAAGTATGCAGAAGAGTAGACAAAAGAGGGAGAAATCCTATCTCACCAGCAATATATCATTGTAAAAATCTGATGATATATGATGATTGATTAAGCACTTTCAGTGAAAAGGCATGGCTTTCTTGTTAGAGTGCATATTTCCTGTCATGTAGACACTTTCATTCTCTGCCTATACCCCAGCTCTGCAAACTTTTCAGTGTCCGTTTTTTGCTCCTCAGATCCACTGGGTCCCCCAGTAGCTGTGTCCCCAATCCAGGATGGGCGCCCGTGTTATAGTGATTGGCCTTTTATTTTTTTCCATCTGACTCGAGAGTGCTTCTTTGAGATCGCCCTGGATAGAGGACAGTTATTGACCAAAAGGCACCTGTCCAACCTCATGGATGTTAAGACATCTGTGATACCCTGGACCTGGAAGGTAACGATGGAGTAAAGCAAATTGTAATCTTTCCTAAAAATGGCAGTATTTCACTTACAAAGTTACAATTACAAATGCAGCTACGAAGCTGAGTTGCATTTAAACCTTTTCCACTTGGCAATATGTGTCCAGTGTAAAATAGGTCTAATGCCAGCTACTTTGGTGTGGAAGTTGTCAAAGCTACTTGCAGTTGCCATCAGATTTTTTTATTTTTTTTTAAAAGCCCATATTTCCTAAATTGCTGGGATTATCGAACGCAAACATTATAAAATTATGTAATGTCAAGTCTTAACCATAATGGCGACATATGCCACATATGGACAGTCCACAGCTGCAAAATGGATGAGTGGTCACATGGACTCATCGTCTGGGACTGATGGACAATGTACAGGATAAATTCTTCAGAAGTACTCCACGACAGCACTGAATTGGGACCTAGTCTCAACAAAACCTTGCACGTCCTGTGCCTTTTAGAACACTGTTATTATTTTTATATAGCGTCAACAATTCCGTAGCGCTTTTCAATGGGTTATATGCCATCACATAGTTCTAGAAACATAAGATGTGATATGATAAATTATGTATAGAATAAAGCCATTCTTATCTGGAGCAGTAGCTCTGGCCTAATATCTGCAGCGCCATTGTTTTATACATTTTTTTTTTTTTTTTTGAATCTACAGAACTTTAGGAAAGAGCACATTAGCTGTACTGCTTTAGCAAATTTATTGTGTGCAGTCTCTGAATAAATATGACAAACGTCAAGCCCGATTGCATAAAACAAACTTTCTGAGCAATGTGGTCACCCTGTCCTGTAGGAGTTGTGAAGCCCCTGCCTTTCCTGTCTGTTTTAGTGCATGGAGTACCATTCACGTGCATTATCACAACTCTCATCATCCTGCATATACTGCATGTCTAGGCTAATAATGAGTAACAAAAGGATCATTGGGATTAATCCATGCTTTATGCTCACGCATTAGAAGTTCTTGTTACCAACATTGTCAATTCTTTATAGCTGTCTGGAAAATTTTATTTTTTATTAATCTCACCATCTATGGGCCTTTTACTGGCTGACAATATGTTTGGGTCCTCCCTCCCAATGTGCCCGTCTCCTTTAAACTTTCCTTTGCGTTTTAAAACGTTTTCTTGTTGGAGCCACGTTTTTCATTTCCTCAAACAATGTCTGTTTCTGTAGGATGAAGTGCAGGAATTTCCGCTCATTACTCTTTTCTTTGACTCGGTAATTGAGGAGAGAAAGAAGGCGCAGTATGTGGTGCTGGATGATTCTCCAGACGACTCTGCAAAGGTAAGTCCATCTAAAAAGGAAGGAGTTTAGCTTCAGACTCCTACCCCACTCTCCTCGATTTTTCACGTGGAACAAACTGCAATTTTGTTTAACATTTCATTTACAAGCAAATGGAGAGGCTATGGTTACAGTCCTTCCTCATTTTTTTTTTTTTTTTTTTGGGACCAACAAATTTTAGGATTACTGTCATTCTCATCCAAAACATTTATAGATATAATCCTGACTCAGCAGTGCCGAATTGCTTATAACCATTTTAAAGCTACCAAATTGACACAAGCTAGGGAGGATGTGTGAAATTGGCAGTACCAAAGGGCTCATGTTTAACACAGCCAGATAATGCTAATGCCAATATTTCTGGAAAATGAATGGTAGTTTCCCCAAGCAATCCCATGAAATTGGCTTATTTGTACTGCCTTTGACCTGTCTTTTTACCCCAGTAGTGAGGTGTGTGTGTGTGTGTGTGTGTGTGTGTGTATGTGTGTATATATATATATATATGTATGTATATATATATATATATATATATATATATATATATATATATATATATATATATTTTTATATATATATATACACACACACACACGTGCACGTCATTTAGGTCTGTACAAGAGCAAACATGCAGTCCGTGGAGCAGGGGATTGAGGACGTCTTTGCAAAATAACATGAGCAATGAGCATAGGTTGTAAGAAGTGTTTGATTAACAAAATGATTTTTTGTTTGCCTGTTGACTACTCCTCTTTAACTACATGTTTACCTTGTCCTATTGGTTTAGATGCTGTGCGATGCTTTGCGTCCCATCATTGAGGAAAACAAGAAAGAGAAGGAGAGAAAAGAGGCTGCAAAGCCAAAACCGTTATACCGGTGTCTAAAGTGTTACAAAATATTTGGCCTAGAAGAATACAATAATGCAGTCAATGGTAAAATAAACGGGATAAACAAAGTGCGTGACTCACCACCAGGTTCTCCTACAGGTAACTACGCCTATTGTGATATATTAAAACCGTGTTTTGGTTGGAGCCACCCTTTATTTGAATACTCCCTACTTATAGTTCAGGCTAAAATCTAAGGGTTGGGATCGCAGTTGTCAGTAAACAGAGTTTTCGGTATACAGGATGCACAGGATGATAACCTTCTATAATGTTCTTTCTTTCCAGCTGTGGATACGTGCCCTGGCTGTGGTAGTTCATATGTTATATTTTCACCGCCCCGTGAAGAGAGAAGCTTTGTTAACTCTCCACGTGGTGCCCACCCTGGCCAGGAAGAGCAGAAGTCTTCTCCCTCTGAGGAGGAAACAGACAGCCCTGGACCATGCAACGGTGCAGAGAGCGGAGTGTTAAACACCTTAGACCGCGTACGGCAGGCACTAAAGCGTGCTTCATTCAGTAGTGGGAATACTCTAACGGGAAGCTCCAAATCCAACTCTCCATCTCCTCCATCAAGCCAATCAGTCCATGAAGTAGAGCAGCCATGGCAGCTTACCCCAGGTTCGTATGTGCCACATTTGCAGCTTTTAACATGAGCTGAAGGGAGGGAGTATGGAACGTATTTAATGTTATCTCTGTGACCGGGTATGTGGGCCATCTAAGCAGGAACACATTTTGGAATATATTTTCCAGCATTCTCTGCTAATTGTATCTGAATGTCATTCTAACATTTGAGGGGGGAAAAAACATTTATTTAAAATTGTATTCTTAGTGAGTAGTATTTAGTAAATGTATGAGGTTTATAAAAGCAGACTTGCATTTTTCAAACACTGGGAAACATACATTCATAGGGTGCACTCTAAAATGACAACGTAAGTTATAAACAATACTAGTTGAATTTACCTGGGTCTGGAGACAAGTGGCAATTGAGCAGCTAGTGCTTTCTTAGTGCGTTTGATTAATTAAAAATTCTCTTGTAGGTTCTTTTCAGACTTTAGATTTTCGATTGGTGGATCATCGTCTCAAGTTCCATCTTGATTTTGAAATAATCGTAGAACACCAGGAGGAATACCAATGCTGCTTTAAGGTGAGGCTAAGGTTAGGGTCCCTATACACACATTTTCTACTGTGTGATTTATCCAGTGTCTCTTTAAGAAACCCCGTCAGGGCTGTCTTTAATACTTATGAGTCTACCTCACTAAAATCTGTGTCTTTAGTTAAAGGGACACTCTAAGCATTTCAATCAATCCAACTCATAGTCATAGTATAATTCTAATGTTCTAGCCGTGTATATTAAAAAAAAAATTTAAAAAAGCTTTGGCTGCTAAAGCTTAGATTCCCCCTGTAATATGGTGCCCAAGGTCTGCTTACACCAAACTACTATAAGCTTGAATAGCTATTGTATTTACTGTCACTTTAATGTCTCACCTCAACCCCTAATTCACTATTCAAACTGATTGCAGGTGTCAGGGATTGGCAGTCTGGATGCTGTTTTCTGTTTTTATTTCCTATTTCTTTAGTTTCACAATTATATCCTTCACATTTTAATGCGTTTTTTTTATTTTTTTTTATTTTGCATTCTAGGTCCCTGTTGTTCGTTTTGGTAAAGCCTCTCATTTTTGTGGTCTGGTAGTTGTATCAAACCAGAAAATCTATTTCTTAGAGATTAGAGGTGAAATCAGGTATGTAAAGGGCAAGGAGATGTTTGCTGTGTTACTTATGGGGGTGTAAAGTCAGCTTAGAATAACAAATTTTCTCTTGCAGGGGATCACCATGTAACTGGGTGAAGCCTGGAGATGTGTACAGCCTCGACTTGTTCACACACATGCAGATCGGCTTGAACCAGCAGACGCTGCATCTTGGCTTTGATGGCCCTGACGCTGCCTATACCCTTCTGATTGGGAATCGAACGTACACCACGATGTTCAGTCAGAACATTCTGGGTAAGGCCTGAGCTGGTGTCTGTTTTGAAATTCTTCCTTTAAATATTTATGGGGGATAGTGTGTGTTTTATTACTGAGGTTAATATGAACCTGGTTTATTGTTTGCAGACACCCTTTCGGAGCTACCGCCACGATATCTAAAAAGTCTTGTGCAAATTCCTGAAGAGGTGGTCACACCACAGCACCGCATCTGGTAAGACTTTTTCTTCAATTTTATTACCAGACAGGGACTAGACAGTCTTCCACTCTAGATCAAGAATGGCCAAGCCTGGCTTCTTACCATGACTGTAATATATATCAAAGTGCAAGCTCACGTGTCCGCATTAGGGCAAACCTGTTAGATGGGTACTTCACTACAAAGCCTTTGTGGTTGGAACGCCGAGTTTGCCATAGCTTTGGCAACGGTTTGCCTTGATGTTGCAAGGTGAGCGCTTAGATTTAGAGCTACAAAAAGCCTCGTACCTTAAAAGTATACATATACGTTTGGAATATAGTACATCTAACATGACCCCTATGTTTTGTCTTATTGATTTGTTCATACATTGAAAATAGACGATGTAGCCACCCAAGAATGAGGATATTGTAGCGGGCTAGATAAGAATATTATTTCTTACACTTCATCATTCTTTCTCCTTCTCTTACAAGGCCGCTTTTATGTGCTAAGCCAGGAGCTGAAACTCCCCCCGAGTTTATGTATATTACTGTGTCTTTCCTAAAAGGTAAGCAGATTTTTTCTTTCTTTTTATTTTATGTTCTAGAAACTGAACCTCTGTATGCACTATGTGGACAAAACGTATTGGGACACACTCTTAATTATTGAATACAGGTGTTTCAACCACACCCATTGCCACTGGTGTATAAAATCCAGCAAAAAAAACATGCAACCTGCATTTACAAACATTTGTAAAAATAAATTGGTTGTGAATTTAAGCATGGTACTGTGTTACGATGCCAACTTTACAATAAGTCAGTTAGTGAAATTGCATCCCTAATAGATATTCCACGATCAACTGTTTATGGTATTATTGGAAAGTGAAAGCGTTTAGCAACAACAGCAACTCTACCACGAAGCAAATGACCACGTAAAGTCACAGAGCTGGGTCACAAAGTACTGAGGCGCAAGGTGCGTAAAGGTCACCAATGCCCTGCTGGTTCCATAGTGGAAGAGCTGAAACTTTCACTGGCATTAATATCGGCACAAAAACTGTGCGGCAAGAGCACTATGGAATTGGTTTCCATGGCAGAGCTAAGTACATCACTAAGTACAATGCCGAGCATCAGATTGACCGGTGTAAAGCACACTGCCCCTGGACTGGAGCAGTTTAAACGTGCTCTGTGGAGTGACGAATCATACGTATCTGGATATTTTCTTTCACAGCATGACTGTGCCTCAGTGCACAAAGCAAGGTCCATAGAGACCTGGTTGGATGAGTTCGGTGTGGAAGAACATGACTGGCTCACACAGAGCCCTGCCCTCAGTCCCATCACACACCTTTGGGATGAACTGCAACAGAGATTACAATCCATGCATTTTCATCCAACCTCACTGCCTGACCTCACAAATGCTCTACTGGATGAATGGGCAAAAAATACCATAAATACACTGCACAATCTTGTGAAAAGCCTTCCCAGAAGAGCTGAAGCTGTTTTAGCTGCAAAGGGGTGACCAACTACATATTAATGTCTATGTATTTAGAATGCAATGTCGTAAAGGCTGCTGTTGGTGTTATGATCAGGTTTCCAATACTTTTGTCCATATAGTGTATCTGGATATCTGTATCTTCCAACTTTTCCTCAAACATAATAAAACAAAATCTCAGAAGGAATTTCTGTTCACTGGAAAATCTGCTTGTTAAAACCACAGATGTTACTCAATTCCAGTGGCACGCTGAGCCTTGTGTTCTGTGTTCAGATAGATTCATGATTCAAGCAGTACTCTCTGTAGCACAGGGGTCGGCAATCTTTGGCACTCCAGATGTTTTGGACTACCGTAAATACTCGAGTATAAGTCGAGTTTTTCGGCACATTTTTTTTTTTGTGCTGAAAAACCCCAACTCGAGTCAATGTCTGTATTATGGCAATTTACATTGCCATAATACAGACATGGGGCTGTTGGGGGCTGTCAGAGAGTGTTTACTTACCTCTCCTGCAGCTCCTGTCAGCTCCCTTCTCCTCCGCGCCGGTCCGGTCAGCTCCCAGTGTAAGTCTCGCGAGAGCCGCGGGGTCATAGTGCGGCCGTGAGACTTACACTGGGACTTGCAGAGGGAGCTGACCGGACTGGCGCAGAGGAGAAGGGAGCTGACAGGAGCTGCAGGAGAGGTAAGTAAACGCTCTCTGCCAGCCCCCCGCCCTGCCATGCATCAAGCACGAAGGGGGGGGGGGCGAAAAAAATATATAAATAATATTAAAATAAAATAATATTAAAAATAATATAACAATTTTTTTTATATTAAAATAATAATTACAAAAAATAATAATAAAAATGCCCACCCCCCCACCAAGGCTCTGCAACACATACACAAACACACACTGCATCACACACACTCACACTGCACTCATACACACACTGCACTCATATACACACATATACACACACTGCACTCATACATACACACACTGCATTCATATACACACACACACACACACACACACACTGCATTCATTATATACACACACACTGTAAATAAATATTCAATTAATATAATTTTTTTAAGATCCAATTTTATTTAGAAATTTACCAGTAGCTGCTGCATTTCCCACCCTAGTCTTATACTCGAGTCAATAAGTTTTCCCAGTTTTTTGGGGTAAAATTAGGGGCCTCGGCTTATATTCGGGTCGGCTTATACTCTAGTATATACGGTATATCTCCCATGATGCTTTGCCAGAATTATAGAAGATGTATTAAACATCTGGAGTGCCAAAGGTTGCCTACCCCTGCTATAGAGGATTGCCATCTGTACATGTTGCCATTTATTTATTTAAACATTGCAGGTGTTTTCACTGCATTAAATAAATGTCTAACCATTCAAATTGGCCAATAGCAGTAGTGTGCTTTTGTTTGTTTTGGGGGGGGTGGGGGGTTATATTTTTTTCTAGAAGTCTAAATCTAAAATGTTGTTAAATTTGCCTAGCTCCTAATTTTTGCAGATTTTTCCCAGCCTTGATTCTGCTTTTATCTTTGTTTGGCTTAACAGCTGATATAACTTTTTCCTAATATGTAGCAACCGATTTCTCAAATCTAAAGTAACACTCTCCAAGCACTATATTTTCTACAACCAAATGTAGTGGTTATGGTGCCAGGAGTATCCATCCTAGCAAAATCTGTCAAACCATTTAACCGTCTGCACCGCACTACTTCCAGTCTTGGCAGGAAGAAGCTTGATGCTAATATACACAATCATTCATTGGCTGAGATCGTCAGCTGAATGTTTTGAGCCAACAAATGAGTTTGAGTTCTTGTTTTAAACAAAATAGTAATCTGGTTTCTTTAAGCGCTACGGAATCTGTTGGCGCTATATAAATGGCAATAATAGCTTTGAGAAAACCAAACAGTGGGACCCAGGTTAGCATCGAACCATGCTTAAATGGTTTGACCAATTACACTGGGACAGCACAAGGGCCCTCCTTGCACTATAACCACCA
Source organism: Pelobates fuscus (assembly GCF_036172605.1). Classification (NCBI taxonomy): domain Eukaryota; kingdom Metazoa; phylum Chordata; class Amphibia; order Anura; family Pelobatidae; genus Pelobates; species Pelobates fuscus. Next base: position 17,845,490 of record NC_086324.1, on the reverse strand, counting down.
CAGCAGGCTGTACTAGTTACAGTGCTTGAAATATTCTTTAAAGGTCTCTTCTACAGACTATGCTGTCTGGATACACTGAGCTGCTTCCCATGTGTGGATTCTCAAACATTCTAGTTGTGTGTGTGCAGTTACCGAATTCATGATGTTTGTATATTGTGTGCGTGCTTTGCGTTATTTAAAGTCACTGGTGCATTAACGCCACGTCAATAAGCTGAATGTCAATGGAAAATCCACCAATTTGTAGTTCTTTAAACACATGGTAAAAAGGATTATTGAAATAGTGTTTCGCCAGGTGTGGAAAGGCTCTGTGTTTTACATTTGTCGGTTATCCGGACTATGAGATCAAAAATCTTTGGCACTGATTGTTTTGTCATTGCATTAACATCCCTGCTGTCTTCTGCTTGACAGGCTGGTGGGTTTGGTGTAAGTTACAATCTTCACTGCAGCATTTTTAATCCTATATTGTAGTAATAAAAAAATGTTTAAATCCCTCTCCTTTTGTTTTTTTGTTTTTTTGTTTTTTTTTAGTGGATGTTGTGAACCTAGCCAGGGACAATTTGCCAGACTGTGATCTTGCATTTGGTGCCACCTTGGCACAGAGAGAATCCTCTTCCAAGCCAGTATCTCTGCTGATTACACACACGCATGCGTATGTGCTGGAGGATGCACACCATTGGAATCACTCTCCTCCAGCTGAATCCAATGACCTCGCAAACTGTCCAGAATCCTTCCGAATTAAAGAGAAAGAACCCATTGTTGCTGTCTGTGCCGTGCACTTATTCCCATCTCATCCCTGTCATTTTCACATCCGGATACATAACGAGGTATGTTAAACATCAGCAATGCTCCCTAGTTGCGTACTTGGTTGGCAAAGTCTGACTCTCTTTTGCCCCTTCCTCATTCTCAATCTGCTAAAATTCCTCAAACTACTTAAAGGGACACTATAGTCACCGAGACCACTTCAGCCTCTAGTGACTGGCTTCCTGACAGCTGCTAGGGGCGCTTCTGCAACCCTGGATGCGGAAATCGCATTCAGCATGCAGGACGTCCATAGTAAAGCATTGATGAATGCTTTCCTATGGACTGTTTGAATGCGCGCCCGCTGCTCTTGCCGCACATGCGCATTCAGCTCCACTCGGGAGCCGACGTCGAAAGGGGAGGAGAAGTCACCAGCGCTGAGGGAGCCCAGCGCTGGATAAACGTAAGTGGCTGAAGGGGGGCCCTGAGGGTGGGGTCCTAGGGATTATATAGTGTCAGAAAAACTAGTTTTTTTTTTTTTCCTGACACTATAGTGATCCTTTAAACATCTATCTGATCCTTTCGCAGTGCAATTACATTTTTTTAGCCTGCCCCTCAAAGCTGTCAATCAGGAGTGCGAATTCCTGTTTGTCTGTTTTCATTTTGCCCAAACTTTGATGGCAGCTTCTGAATGCCACACGCACAATTTAGACTGAGCTTTCTCTCCTCTCAGGAGTTTAGATTCGACTTACTTATGCAAAATATCCACACACATTTGTTTTAAAAACAACCACTAACATTCATCAGTTTAGAAAGGGAACCCAAAGCGTTTTATTTGTAGAAAGAGGGGTTATTCAGAGAAACCAAAGATGTCTCAGTCAACATTGAGAAATATAGGTTTCTCTGCAGTAGACATTCCTTGTATGGCAATCTGAATTTAGTTAGTGTCCCAGTGGATGCCAAGTACTGTGCATTATTACATGTAGTATACATGATGTACTTAGAGCAGTGCTTTCACTCTGTACTTGCCCAATTGCTTTCTCTTCTTTTCCTCTTTCCTGCAGTCTTCCCTTTTTTTTTCTTTTTTATCTCTAACTAAAATAAGGCAGAAAAGGAACTAATTTGTCTTCTGTATTTTTCCTCCCCTGACTATCTTAGACAGTTGGCGGAGCCACCGTGTCGATGCCGACAGTCGTCACTAATGACGGCTGCAGGGAATTGGCTCTGTCTATGGAGGATCTTGCTGGATCCTCTATAGATCTCAATCCTGGACCCCCCCCAGTGGCGATGCCGCCTTTTGGAGGTTTTTGCAATGTCCCCAGGTGGTGCCAGTTTAAACGGTTAGAGTTGGCCAGATAAATCATTGTGTTGACTGGTATGTGTAACCCTACATGACAGATAAACACGTTTCCACGATTCTAAGTACCCCATTGTACAGCGATACAGAATTTGTTGGCGCTTTATAAATAATAAAACCACAGTTTGAATCTGCATGGGCTGCAGCGATGCGCTGAGAATGTCCGTCTGGGCAGTGTGTTTTAATTTCTACACATTCTTTGCCTCTTACTGACCCAGCTTCGAGCAGCTGTGAGGTATTTGTGAGGGAGGAAAGGACAAACCGAGATAAGGATACTTAAGGAAATGGAGTGGAGTAATTATTAATGAGAATGTGTTCTGGGAGAAGGAGGAGATAAATAACTAGAAAGGATGTGCATGTAGTTCAGAAGGTTAATTATGTTATAAATGCACAGTATACATGTAGATTTTCTCTTTCCTCCTTTTTCTGTCCTATTCAGCTTTTACCCTTCCTGCTTACAAATCCCCAAAAATGAAGCTTTGCATTTGTGACAACTGAAAGCTGGCCATTTAATATAGATTTTACCTTTACACCTCTTTCTGGACGGGCATCATTCACAGAAAGATATCAAAATATTTAAAGGAATGATATAGGGTCGGAATACATACATAGTGTTAAAACCACAATTTAGGTGGTTTGCTCCCTCTAAGCCTCCTTAAAAGGTAATAAAACTTACCTTATGTTGCTGGCCCCACCTCCGGTCTGCCTACTTGCTGACCTCATCTGAATTTATGATTTCAGCCAATCCAATGCTTTCCCATAGTAAAAAATCGGATTGGCTTAAATCGGCAATTAATGTATCTCTAAAGGAAAATTCAGCGTGAAGATGCTGAGCGGCCATGCTGCACTGCCCCAGGATGCACCTCCAGTGGCCATCTGAGGAGTTTCCACAGAAGGTGTCCCTAGGGGACAATATATACACTGCATTTTCTCTGAAAAGACCGTGTTTACTGCAAAAAGCCTGAAGGGAATGATTATACTCACCAGAACAAATATATTAAGCTGTAGTTGTTCTGGTGACTACAGTGTCCCTTTAAATTTACTCTAAATGACTCTCCTCAACTTCCTCTCTTCAAAGGTTATTACATCTTACAAAACCCACTGGTTAATTTAAGGTGTTCACTTCTTTTGTTTTATCTTTAAGATCAGCGATGTAGTTGTACGGACTGCCTCTCAGTCTTTCCTTTAAGCTCCATGCTTGGCAGGAGCTTGTTTTGTGTATGACAAAGCGCACACATCTTTAGTTCGTGTAGTGCCGCAATCTGCATTTAAAAGGACACTCTAAGCACTGAAACCACCCATAGCTTAATGTAGCGATTTTTAAGCATACATGTTCTGTCCCTTTTGTCTGGCAATATAAAATATTACATTGCTGTTCCTTTTAAACATCCCTCTAGTGGCTGCTTCCTGATATATTTCAAAGGTTCATGCTCCGTGTGATCACACTCACCAATAATACAAAATGTGTTTATGGCTGGATAACATGCTTGACTGCTCCTTTAAGCAGTACGTTTGTTACATAAAGTAATTATAGCTCCTTTGGCCTGCATGTTCTACCTGGATCTTAACCCTTTGATTGCCAGGCTGCCACAGTGCTGAAATGTAATCCTTTTTATGGTGTTGAAGCATGGTTTAAATGTGGTACATTTTTTGCTGGCAAAACCAACAGAAATATTGGGAAAGTATTGCCTTTAGGGAATTTGCAAAGGACCTGAGCTGTCTTCCCACTTGTGTTTGCTTTGTGAAATCGAAATGAACAATAGAACTTTCACTGCGCTTGACGCGAGTCATCGGATAAACATGCTAGGTTCTGGGTGTCATCGTAGGACTGCATGTTCTTTCTTGATATATAAAATTACGGTGTAGAGTTTTCATACAAATAACAAGCTGTACTCCCCTAAACATGCACACTTTCTAAAGGTCAGAATTCAGCACACCCCACTTCAAGCTAATTGTCAAGTATTTAAAACACCTGGTTTAGGTAAATATGATGGGGATTTACTTACAGTACGTCATTAACATTCTATAATGTTAAATGCCCATGTACTCCACTTTTGGCAGATCGTATTCTATAGGGGCCCTCTGTCTGGGCCTGAAGCTCTGGCGCTGACTGAGTGGATCATGCCCTAACTACCTCAAGGGAGTATTTTTGTTTGCACCACTATCGGGTGCAGTTTACTTTAACAGCTCCCTCACATTCCCAGCTGGGGGGGGGGGGGGGGGGAGGGTGTGAGAGCTTTTAAAGTGATTTTGCAGCTGATGGAGATGAAAACCGCAATGCTCCCACCATGTACAACTATGGATATCCACCTTACCTTTTGGTATGTGGGGTCAAATCCACCATCACAACAATCAGTCTCCCCACATTCATAAAAACACTCAACCACCACACATGCCCCTCACAGAACAGAGTTCTATGCGGGCATCTGGCATAGGACCTTCAGTAATTGTTCTCCAGCTCTGGTGGCACCTGTGCGAGGAAATAGTGAAAACATACATACTTTTACAATGGTGCTGCTAGAACCAATAGATCTATTTTTAACCCTTAAATTTAGACAGATTTAAAACATCTCCTGTACTTTTAGCTTTCTCTCCTGATGTATACATCCTGCCCTGTAGATGGGTTTTCTGGGTTTCTGGGTTTTGTGTTTTTTTTTTTTTTTTTTTTTTTAAAGTATGTATTTTTCCTCTCTAGCGTCCAGGAACAGAGACTGCTTGGCTGCTATGGACACAGGATTCACAGGTGCCTAATGAAGTTGCAGAGTTTGTTCGGGCTCCGTGGGAAGCGTTGTTTAGAGTCTCGTATGATAAAGCAATCAATGACAACCTCAACTGTTGCACACCACTGCCTATTCAGACATGATTTCAGGATGTAGACACTGGGAGCACCACTCTCATTATTTGCACTGTACACTGGTTCATGTGTCCTTAAGTTTCCCATGTAAGTGACTTCAAGGACACACAAACTGTTGAACAAAGCCAATTTTGCACAAAGTTTTTTTTTTTTTTTTTTTTTTTTTCTATTTCCAGGAACTGCTTGTTTTAAATTAATGTAATAAAGTTTCTACCTTTTTTTAAAATGTTCTTCTTTAGAGCCCTATATTTATTCTAAAATTCACTCATCCATGTCTGTTTTTTTATTTTTATTTTATAAATGATATGAACAAAAAAGAAATGCTATTTAGTCACGGTTGGTTTTATGGTCTTGCTCCACACACACCATTAAACCCTTTTATTGAGCCTTAGGTGTGCAGTGGAGGGGAGCATAAATACAATTCTCTCTGCAGCACACATGGTTGTGGATGCCACCATCTCACCGTGATAACCAGGGTGCACTCGTGCTCATTTGGCAAGAAAGTGCTTGGGTATTCCTTCCACGGTGCCACATGTTAGAATATAACCTCGTGGCAAAAGGTTGAACTAAATTGACGAGTTTCCGGCCTCTGTATCCCCTGCAGTTTTATTTGTATATTTGCCAGACATGGTTGATCCATCAGCTCCTATTCTGACACTTTGGGATTTTCACTGTTTGTTTTTGCTTATCCAACAAACCTTTAGGGACCACAAGTTCTGTGGATAGAGGAGAATGGACAGAGTTGTTAATGCTGACATTGTCCCTGAATTTACGATTAAATGAGCTAGAACCATAAAGGAACACATTTTATTTCAACCATTTTAGTGTATGTGTATATATACTCCCACCCCTAAAAATACTTGTATTTAATATTAGGATATACTTTGAAACAGAACTTAATTGGCTGCATAATCAGTTTAGCAACTGGAAACCCTTCCATTTTTTTGCTCTTCACGGATCTCCTTGTCTATGCTGGACATTGTCCGATCAGAAGTTTCTCTTTGAGCCTTGTGGAAAAATCACACATGCATGTGACTGGTCACTCATGCTTGTCTTACGGAGTTGTAGTATAGGTCACTGTGATGTGTGAATGGCAAGTGTCAAAACTGGCACAGGCCATCACTTCTGTTCAAAGCAAGGGAGGTAGGAAACACCCCGGCTGTCTGACAGCTGGGAAAGTGTGACAAACGTCTTAAAAATTTAATTAAATAAACACCGGTGATTTTGTCTCGAAATCAGTACTTTTATAAACAAGAGGAACAGGAACAGGCAATAACCCCCCCACCACCCCTCTATTTTAAATATGCAGTTTAACCCTAAAGCACTTGATCAGTCTTGGAGTTTTCTTTTTAAAATCATAGACTACAGGAGCAGAAGATTTAGTTGAGATGAAACACTGATGCTACAGCAGGTACATGATCACAGGAGCTGGGGAAAATGGTCTGAACATAAGTAAAAATTCAGTTGATGCATGCAATGGTTTATATATAAATATAAAGCAAATAGATCTATGGATCCACCTTGTTCCACCTAGTGGTCGAGGTAATGTGAGATTGTTTCCTACTTTAAATTGCATTGGACTCCGTTAAATATCGCAGTTTATCTTATGCCGTGTTATTGGCCCCAATTCATGTTCAGAAACCAAACATGGATTTATTCATTAAATACAATTTTTAAAAAAACATGAATATACTGAGTTTCTAGAAGACTTTTTATATATATATATATATATATATATATATATAATGCTTTATTTTTGTAGTGCAGTGATGCATACATGTTTCAAGAATGACATAAATAAAGTATGGAGAAACAATCAGTTAATGAAGACTATAACCACCTGGGTGCTATTACTCAATGGTACTCCCTCAAATACCAATACAAACTAACAATAGTGAGACAAAAAAGGAGAATACACACCAGAAACCACAAGTAATGTATAACTTGGTTTAATAATCCAACAATAGGTTTAAACATACAAATAACATATAAAGTGACAAAAATATGCAGGGGGGGGGGGGGTATTTTGGATTTGTGTTTCTGCCCTATTAGGCTTGTGAGAAATCTGTAAACTATTATTGTTCATTATTCACATGTTGCCTATTTGTTGTCACTTTATACCTATTGTTGGTTTATTAAACCAAGTTATACATTACTTGTGGTTTCTGGTGTGCATTCTCCTTTTTTGTCTAATCAAGAATTTTTGTCTAATCAATATGACATGAGGTTCTATAAGATTTTGTTTGTTCTCAGAGTTCTCAAATTCTCGTTTTTTGTTTCAATGCATTAACTTGGGTTATCTCTAAACTTCGAGTAATCCATACGTAGACCTCGTGCTCACTGTGCCTAGAGGGGTATCAGCTACACCTTGCTGATGAGGCCCCAAGGCGGGCAAAACGTTTGTCCATGGTTGCTGTATCTCATGCAGAGATTACTTGCAGTCATTTCGGTTCTGGACTGCCCTTATGGGGGGGGGGGATCGGATCGGATCAGTCTGATGTGCAAATGGTATAGGTCCATTCTGTAATGGTACAAGTGAGCAAAATCTATTTTGAGACCTGAGCGGGGACTAACTGAAGGGCAAGCTATTATATTCCTCTAATCTTTTGTCTGTTCTCATATTCTTTGTTTTCATTACGATAAACAGACGAGCTTTGGCTTTCACACAGTTGGAAGATTGTTCCATCTCTGCTATTTTAAACTAATTTGTGATGGACTGGAAAAATTTAACAGTTCAATGTTTAGTGACCGTCTGTTATGTACAAAACTTGGACCACAATCCTATAAGGAATGCGGTCGGTTTGTATCTATGAAGACCGTTATACCATATACATGGGAGTTTAGATAATCATTCCTGTGTTGCCAGCATGCTCTCCTTCCATCTGTATGGGAGACCGAACAAATGGGATGGTGTCCTTTGCCATCCTGTGAATTCTGCTACATGTTCTCCTTTTGCCAGAAGGTGTTGTTTTCAGGTGATTGTCATATTTAAAACACCAAAAGGTGTATAGAATATTCTACCCATCCAAAAATGCCTCCAGCATGCCCTTTTATTGAATGCCACTCACATCCAATGCGTCAGGGTCTTACCTGAGTTGGGAGACTTGACGCTGAGCACAGGGCGAGGCTGGGTTTAAATACCCTGCTGATGTCTAATCAGGGTCAGGTGAAGCACAGCCAAGTCAAGGTGCAGCCACCAGTGTAATAGACATGTCAGGATGAATAGGACCGGAAACAGTAGTCGCTGTATAAAGTTGCTGTGGCTCAGGTAGAAAGCAGGACCAGGACTGAGAAGTTCCCTGGTTCAAGTCCGATGTTGGGAACTCCAGGAACGACCACGTCTGGCTGTCTGTCTATCTGGTGAGAACCGTGACACAATGTGTCTATTGTCGACGATGAGAAAGTGCTCTCTAGGTTGGCATATTCTGACACTTCATTTCTGCCAGTGCTGCAGAATCATTCTTGTGAAATAATTTTGGCTTATATGACCTGTTTCTTGATGGCACAATGTTTACTTGACTTTATTTGGAATCCACCGGCATTAACCTTTGCTTTTGACCTCCAGTCATAATTATTTCTACCTGGTGATTACAGCTGACCTCTTGTTAATAAGCTCAGCATTTGCTTGTAGTAAACATTTAAAACCCTCAATTATGGCTTGCTTCAAAAGTAAATGAGGGCCAACTTGCAGCCTTGGACCCTGAGGAGTCCAGTGTCCTGTGCTTTGAGGGTTTTCCCGAGTAGAGCTACAGAAATCAATGGGTATTGCACTGCGGACTGTTTGGGCATGTTGCTTGACACGTATGGGGTTTATTTGCTCAATATGGAAATAGCTGCAGTGGAAAACGGTTCCTACCCTGGTCAATTTCCAGATCTGCTACTTTGGCCTTAAATTTGCAATTCCCTGGTGAACTCCCAACAATTCAAAGTTTAGTGACTAGTGATGTTATCCGCTAAACTGTGAATTGCGAACTGCAGGACAAAATAGCAAAGATTGAAAAATTGCTTAGCTGGAGAATTTCCAAGTCTATCTTATCATAAATTTTGCACTTTTCCCCCTCCCCAAAGTTTGCTGTCAAGATACGATGCCCAAGACAGACATACAAGCATAAAATAAGATTAAAGTCATACAACCAGGGTGTGGGATTATGTCTCCGTACATAGCTCAGAAATGTCTTAATATGTCACCATATTCTGTGTTTTCTGTATTATGGAAAAATATTTCACTAAAGTGAGAATTGTTTGGAATTTGTTTGGAATTTCAAGCTTAAGGCCAAACTAGCCGAACAGAGGGGGGAAAAAAAACCTTCCAGTTCAGCTACTTGGTCTTAAAGTGGCACTATCACCCCGAATCTGCCTTTCGCCAGTAGTCTATTTTTATTTCTCTTTCCTAATCTAAAAACATGACACAAAGTAGTTAGTAGTTTGTCTTAAGTATTTTTTTATTTTATTTTTTACACTTGGCAGATCTTGACAAATGGTTGAGATTAATACCCACTTCCTGGGCACTGAAAAGCTGACACCCCTACCTCTATGGATGTTTTTTTTACCTTCATCATGGCCCAGGAACCATACAACATCACTATCCATTATGACTCGGTAAACAGAACGAAAATGCAGACAGTTTGTCCTGGCAGAACGAGGTAGTTGCTTAAGACTCTAAACCCAGACATACCAAAGGTGACCCAAAAGGGTCAAGCCATTTCTGCCAGAAAAGTGTACATGGGGAGAGCAGTGTGACAGATCGACCCAGTTATGTAGGTCTTATACATGACTCCTACCCACCATCTACTTCTAAAATGATTAATATCATCCAGGTATGCCTCCCTGCCCAATGCCCTTTCCAGCAGCTCAAGAGAATTTGGAGACTGGGAAGGAACTTGTGGAGGCACGGCACGCCTGACTGGGAACAACCCAGAAATGCCAGTGGTCTCCTAAGCGGGTCGCGGAGTCATCGAGATCTGCTTAAACTTCAAGATCACTCTCTGCCCCAGTGCAATCAATCACGTTGCTATTTGGAGGGGTGATAGAGGAGTGGTGAAGCATCGAACAGTACCAAGGACTTGAGGGAGCTCCATGTACAAACGGAAAGCAACATCGTTAAAGGTGACCGTGACTTTTCACCCAGCGCTATAGAACGCTGCATTGGATTGGAGGATGCTCATGGCCCAGTCAAAACAACACACAGACTATTACCCAGGCTAGACGTCTTCCGTTTTTTTGTATATCTGTCCAGGAGAGCTATCCTGGAGTGGCACTGGTTTGATGATGTAGGCCAGTACGTCATTACCAGACTGTTCAGCGTGGCGGTACATGGAATAAGTACCCGGCCCCACAAACTCTCGAAAAAAATTAAGGTTATTTAGGGTACCAATAGAAATATTCTATACATTGGGGCGACACTGAAGAGTAGTAGAGTCTGGCTGAGGGGGATATAGCATACGGTCAGGCCATAACCGATCGACTTTACACGTGTAAGTTAATAACCGTGAAAGTTTAAAGTCTCCGAGTTATGTCGTTTTTTTGTTTAAGGCATGGGAATGAAGATAAGGTTACACAGGAGGGGTCGCCATTGCTTATGTGTTTTGTGTTTCAGAATTTTAGCTGAATGTTATTTAGTGTTAGATATATAAGGGCCTTCCGTGTCTACAATGAATTTAAACAAGTTAAAAAAAACATTCTCAGTCTCACTGTTTTTATCTTTATAGATATTCACCAACTGGTCAGAAATTGACCCAAAAAAACATTTTAAGCTGAAAAAAAGCCAAACTCCAGATTTGGAGAATTTTTTTTATAATTTGGCTGTTTTGGCCTTAACTTTGCCATTCCTTTTGTCGGCTCTGCCAAGTTTATTCCCTATCTGTCTAGTTTGGGCTCAAATTTGAAAGTCCCTTTTATTTTGTGACAATTCACACTTTAATGTATAAACCTTTGAAATAATTAACTTTTAGGATGACGTATTGGCAGCTGTCTAATTCATTGTAGTGTTTTGTAACTTGAGAAAATGTTTCTAAAAGTTCATACCTCTCCCTCGGTTTTTCTCATCACACGAGTAGGTTATTTCGAAAAAAATAAAAGCCTGTTTGCTTTTTAATGAACAAGTAACCTTGTAGCCTTGCAATCATTAGAATGACCTTAATTACTAATGGGCACTCCAGTTTAGTAAATAATTGGTTCAGGTTTTTCTAAAATCCCATTACTTTGATGACAGGAAGGTCACCCGTAACTGGGTTTTATTTGTTTTTCCATAACACATAGACCGAAATCCAGGCGTACAATGAGTGTGGCAGTCTACTTGAAGACTTAAAACATGAGTCCACCATTTCCGTGTATCCTGTTTTTGTAAATGTTGATCAGATCCAGAGGTTAGTAAATAATTGGCTTCTGATCTCCGTGGGTGGTCAGAAAGTGCTGAGGGAAACTGAAGTGTTGGATTTCGAAGGAACTGAATGCAAAGCTGTTGACAGATGGGCTTCCATCTTCCAGGATGCAAATGGAGCGTTTGATCCTAGTTGTCACGTAGCTGATTGTTTGACCGTCTTCCTAAGGAAAGACTCTTTCAAGAAGAGTAGAAACCACCTACTGTTTGTTTATCCACCAATTGGAAAATCATGAAGTGTCCAAGGAAATGCTAAATGTAGAGCAAGAAAGCAAAATTGAGAAAAGAAAATGAAATTGTACTCTTTTTCCTTTTTTTTAAACCAGCTTCGCTATTTTATTCTAAAATTTACAAATCTTTTGTCAACTCTTCACAGTTCCCGGAATAGTGAATAAGCGTGTTTTATCTTTAATTAAATTCATTATTTATCTGATTATTTTTTTTTAATTATTATTTATTTTTTACTCCTTTCATAGGAACATGAAATAAATCTAAATCTTCGTTATCGATCTGTTTATTTTGGTAAAAAAACAAACAAACTTGCAATGCCAAATTGGTCGTGTTCTGTATCAAACATGAATATATTCTGTAGTGATACGCAATACAGAAAGAAAACATTCTAATTGTGACAATATTAGTTTGACATGGTTGTAGTAGAAATGTGGAACTGCACTCAATCCCAGGTATTGTGTATCTGGGTGCAACCAGGCCAGTCCCAGTACCAGGGACCAAAAACTTAGTAGAGAAAAATAGAAGAAAGGTCCAAGCACTAAAGGACACAAAAAGGCAAATTTATTGAACCCACTGCCACTCACAACGTTTCGACCTATACGGTTTTTGTCAAGGTCTTTGTCAAGCTATAGGTCGAAACCTTGTGAGTGGCAGTGGGTTCAATAATTTTGCCTTTTTGTTTCCTGGAGTGCCTGGACCTTTCTTCTAATATTAGTTTGACAGTCAGAGAGAAGGTGTGGAGCTTCCAGTCTAAATAAAACCGAATAAATTCCCACAAAAGGTAAAAGGATGTGAAACAGGTTTATGGACTTGGAGCACAGACAGGTTTAGAATAACACCTTATCTCTAAGAGGAAAGCTACCTATGGGTAGCCTGCTTCATATTTGGCAATCTCAGGGCCTAGAACATGAAAATGCAGCAAATGCTACAGCCACATATTTTTTTTTATAAAAAACCCAAAAACAAGTATTCTCAGCATTAAGGATTAGGACTACAGGAATCTGACAATAGGCACTGGTTTAGGGTAAAGAGTTCCTTTAATTGATTAACCCATGTGATGAAACACTACTTGGTCGCTTGCCATATCTCAACCTAAAATGTTTCGCCATTTGGTTTTAGCATTTAAGGTTTCCCAATCCCCTATCAATTCTAGTGGCACACACTCTGAGCACATGGCATTAGGACCGTCTTTCAGCCAGCAGTGGCTTGCAGATGGCAAGGGACAGCACCACCTACTGGCCAGAAGTGAAATAAGTCTCTCACCCAACAATCCCAGTGTCAAGAGATTTTTTTCAGAAATATATAGAGAGATCTCGAAAATCATTGTTAACACAAACATGGAGAAATGAAACCAATGGGATATATAGGAACGTCATAATGGTTTCTATCGCGACTGGCCCACATTTTTAATAGAATCATTTTTATAAATTGCACCTTTTGTCAAGTGTAGAAAAAAAAATACATAAGACTAAGCAGTCCCTAGACAATGTTCTCTCTGTTTCTAGGTCCAAAAAGGTTAGAAACCCCGATCCAGAGGCCGCACAGCCTAACCATCCAGAAATACTAACGGTTTATTTATTTATTTATAACATATCTTACCAGCAAGCATACATACAAACATTGCATTGTTACAACAGGATACAATAAAATGGTAAAACTACAAAAAACAATAATAATACACAACACATATACAAAATTTAACATAGAACAGGTAAGAAATATTATATTTTAGATTCCTTTTCTAAACTTTTCTTCTATAGCAACCGCATCAAGGTCCTTGTTTATTTTTCTATATTTATAAATATTTATTTTATATTAAGAATGAGGCCTTCTTGTTCCTGTTCCCAAACCAGTATAAAATAAATAAATAAATAATGTAACTTGGGCGTGAATGCGTCTACGGAACATCTGAGCCATTCGTGAGAGACGTCTTTGTCTGTAAATCATGATAGTCTCTGCCACTGGAGGGAATTCTGACATCTGCACAAACAGCCCAATTTAAACCCTGGAACCCTTTCAGAGGACTGGGAACCTGGATTTAGGTACTGTAATAGGTACATACATTACAATACATGTTCTTGTTTTCAGTCTTAAGACAATGGAGTTATTGTAAGGTGATACCCAGACATTGCAAAGCAGAATTCTCGACTCATGTTGCCATTTGGAGGTGTGTGGTTCCAAAAGTAAAGGATCAAACAGCTTTGTGTAACACAAGGTTCTCTCTGTATAGCTGGTGTGAAAAAACAATTAGCTAAGATTTTCTCACTCTGTTAACCCTTGCAGTAGTAAAGGTGCGTATAGTAGTATGCATCGTGGTGCCCACTGTCAACCAAAGGCATCCTGTTGTATTACACAGATGTGCAGACATTCCTCGATTGTGAAAATCAGTTGCTAAATTTTTTTTTTTCCAGTCTATTTTTCTTTATTTGACTAATTGACAAACAGTTTACGGACATCGAAACGAACATAAAAAAATAAAAATAAACCCACTCCCAGCGAGAGCTCTCATCTTTGACATTTACCCTTAAATCGTTGTAATGTTACTTTTGATTTAACAAAATACATTGTTTTCTATCCCAATTTTCTCATACGTAGGTTGGAGTTTTTTTTTTCCAGTGATCTTTTTCCATTTTAATTTGATATGACAGTGTGAAACTATTTGTCCATTTTGAAAGTGTTTTCACCCTTCCCATTTCTTGCTATCGCTATCCTACACGCCATTAAACAATGAATGATCAAGAATTGACTTCAATTTTGGCCAGCTAGTGTGTAATAACATTATGTCTGGTTTTATGGTTATTTTAACTTCACGCAGATTGTATATAATGTGTTGAGCCCATTGCCACACGCCACGGTCACACCACATACACTTTTTTTACACGACCACCACATGTGTAGGTAGCTTCCTTTCTCTTCTTTACACTTCCAACATTGGTCATTCGTAGAGATGTTAACAGGCGTCATAAGGTTGCTACATTTTTTATTCACTGAAAATGAGTTATGAAAGAATGATGCGACTTACAAAATGTAGGCGAAAACCAGCTGAACCGGAAACAAACCTCCCAAGTCATTAGAATTTCACGACTCTCAAAATTCCCTGTATAGTTATTATTCTTCCTTCTGTAAGAATAGTTTTATTTCATGCTTGATTTCAATATGAGTTTATTAAAGGGACACTCCAGGCACCCAGACTACTTCTGCCCATTAGAGTGGTCTGGGTGCCAACTCCCACTACTCAACCCTGCAAGTGTAATTATTGCAATTTTTTAATAAACTGCAATAATTACCTTGGAGGGTTAACTCCTCCTCTAGTGGCTGTCTACTAGACAGCCACTATGGGAACTTCCTGATTTATAGCAAAGATTTCCTTTGCTAGAGCATCGCTGGACGTCCTCACGCTGTGTGAGGACCTCCAGCGTCGCTCATTTCCCCATAGGAAAGCATTGAAAATCTTTTTCAATGCTTTCCTATGGGGAGCGCTAATGCGCATGAGCAGCATTGCTGCGCATGCGCATTAGGTCTCCTCGGCTGGTGGGCGGGATCAGTATCGCCCACCAGCCGACGGAGTCAGCAGGAGGAGCGGCACGGAGGAGGAGACAGCGACGAAGGACATCGTCGCTGCCTCTGGTAAGTGACTGAAGGGGTTTTCACCCCTTCAGCAACTGGGGATTGGGGGGTGGGAGGGAGAGGGAACCTGCAGTGCCAGGAAAACGGATTGTTTTCCTGGCACTGGAGTTTTCCTTTAAGCAGCAGAGACACTTTCACAGAAAAGGAAATTAGGTTAGCAAGTGACAATAACAACAACAATTATGTGAACAGATATATCGCAAGCACAGAACTGTCTGCCGTATGAGGCATTCCAAAATTATTAATAAAGTCGGACAACAACCAGAGTGTGGCCAGCGTCACACTCCCCCCCCCCTCTGGACCGGGGGGGGTTATCCCGGTCTGCAAGGGCACCAAGTCACACCAAGCTGGGCCTACAACAACCGCCCGGGAGTGAAATATTTACCAGGCAACGTTCCTAAGATGGCCGCCGCACACCAGCCATGTGCGCTCACTCAGCACCATCAGCACCATCAGACCACCAAGGCCATGCAGGCGGACTACACTAGGCAAAGGTACAGTCCAAGGGCATCAAGCAGAGAGAAATGGGATGAATACAGAGCGGGAACAAACCCTGTAAAGCAACCCCACAGGGGCCCACAGAACCTAGAATTGCCTGCCCCGAGGAGAAAGGCCAGAGGGACTGAAACACCTAGTTACCCTGCCAGAAAGCATCTTCCCTACCAGCCCAGACCTAAGTCACCGTAATCACCGCCACAAGCCAACGAAGCTGCACAGGAAGATGCCACTACATCACTGGGGCACAAGAGGCACTTACCAAGTACCGGAGTGGGCTGACACCCCAGACAAGGAACTCAGAGACTGCACCTCATAATACCTGTGGCACCACCCTTATTTTGGGATAACCCTGCGACACATGCCTGTCAAACATGCTTTATGACATGCTTAAATGAACTCCCTCGTTTACGCAACGCCTGTTCTTGGACTCCACGACAAGCGTTGGACCTGCAAACTCAGTGGACTACGCCCGAAATTATGCATGGACGGTTAAGTGCACCATACCCACTGCATTTTATCCCACTTTCTCATCTCACCCTCAACTAAAATGAATAATAGACACTGTATAGCGTATATTTCCAGGGGGAGTGTGAGGGGAATGTGTGCTAGCCATCTCAGTAACCTGGAACAAGTAGTGTCATAGCATACATAGAAGCCATCTTGTACTAAGGCCGCACTTAATGCCTGTGAAGCGGTGCCATTATCCGGTTGTTCCTCCTTACTTGTATAAGCGCCCTAGCTAAGCAACTGATTCTATATAAGCGATTGTACACACGTTTTAGTTTTCCATAGCAAAGTCAGGAAATGTTTAGATACTAAAGCGATGTCACTCAATTTAAATATAACTCGTAATCTACAGTTACTAATTGACAAAGCAACTTATTATGACAGTAGTAGTTACCTAGCTTGTACCTAGCCTGTATTACTAATTAAAAACTTGTGCGCTTAATCTAAATGCTGTACAACAGTGAACGACTATGTGTTTTTAAACTGTTTGCAATTGCTGTTGTGGCATGGTTGACATGCGACTGTTATTTCATGCACAGTAAAAATAAAGAATTGGAAAAAAAAAAAAAGAAGCAGTGACAAGGGACACCCTTGTATCATCCAATTCATTATCAAAAAAGGACAACACAGCGTTGATACAGATCCTGGCCATGGTCGTTGAGTAGAGAGCAATGAAGACAGGAATTGGGGCTCATCCCCAGCTCTTGCAGTGTTGTAAACATGAAACCCCAATCTACTCTGTGGAATACATTTTCAGCTTCTGCAGGGTCAGGTTAACATAGGGGCTGATGGAGCTGAAGCTCTAGGCCCATGGAAAAGGCCCACTGATTAACAAAACGTGCTTCCCATGCTCTTGGGAATTAAGCCTGGAAACTTAAGACGGACATAGGGAAACAAAACTTGTGTGGACTGACTGACAATTAAATTAGCTGCTTTGGTCTGTCTGACACTGTAGCATGCCCCCTCCTAATTCTACACTCTCTAAATTTTATCTGTCACAGACTGCAAACCAGGAGCTTCTGTCTGCTAGTAAGAAGGTAAGGAGAGGAATGGACAAGCGAGTGCTAGGGTACAGTCCCTAGAAAGCATAGAGCTAGCACACCATTAAACGTGTCTGTGCCAAGCTCAAGGGCGCTGTCTGCATAGTACGCCCTTATTTGGCCAGCCTACAGGAATGGCAGGAAGCCTGACATGCATTGACACCTAGCTGACCTTCTTTGGGCAGACCCACCCTCTTCCTGGGCACGTCCACCACCTTCCTGGGCATGGGCTCTTAATCTGGTCCTGAGCGTCTGTCGACAGAAGCAGGACTGGGGGTCAGGGCCGCCATCAGGGCATGACAACCATAACAGTTGTCACGGGCCCGGCGGCCCTGGGGGGCCCAGCCGCCCGGGCCCCACGTGTGGGGCCCATCGGGTGGCCCACACACTTAGGGCCACCCGATGAGCCCCCTCCTTCAGGGGCCCGGTCAGCGCTGTGGCCGTTGTATAGCGCGACCGGGCCCCTTAAAAAAAAAAAAAAAAGCAGCCGCAAGTGCTGCTGGGAGGAAGTGCTCACTTCCTCCCAGCTCACTCCGCGCGGGAGGAACGCGCCCGCCCGCCCAGCCGTGAAGAGGGAGAGCCCGGCAATGAAGAGGGAGCAGCGCCGACTCCCATCATCCCCAGCCACCCTCCTGCAAAGAAAAGGTAAGAGACAGGAGGGTGTCTGGAAAATTAGCTGTGTGTGTGCATGTATGTATGTATGTATGTATGTATGTATGTCTGTGTCTGTCTGTGTGTATGTATGTCTGTCTGTGTCTGTCTGTATGCATGTATGTGTATGTCTGTCTGTATGTGTGTGTGTCTGTATGTATGCATGTATGTGTATGTATGTGTGTGTGTCTGTCTGTATGTATGTCTGTGTCTGTATGCATGTATGTGTATGTCTGTCTGTCTGTATGTGTGTGTGTCTGTATGTATGCATGTATGTGTATGTATGTGTGTCTGTATGTGTGTGTGTCTGTATGTATGCATGTATGTGTATGTATGTGTGTCTGTCTGTCTGTATGTATGTCTGTGTGTCTGTATGCATGTTTGTGTATGTCTGTATGTCTGTATGCATGTCTGTGTGTGTGTCTGTATGCATGTATGTGTATGTCTGTATGTATATCTGTGTGTCTGTATGCATGTCTGTGTGTCTGTATGCATGTATGTGTATGTCTGTATGTATGTCTGTGTGTCTGTATGCATGTATGTGTATGTCTGTATGTATGTCTGTATGCATGTCTGTGTATGTATGTCTGTCTGTCTGAATGTATGTCTGTCTGTATGCATGTATGTCTGTCTGTCTGTATGTGTATGTCTGTATGCATGTATGTCTATGTATGTATGTCTGTCTGGATGCATGCATGTCTGTCTGTATGTCTATGTCTGTCTGTATGCATGTATGTCTGTGTGTCTGGATGCATGTATGTGTATGTATGTCTGTCTGTGTATGTATGTCTGTATGCATGTCTGTGTATGTATGTCTGTCTGTCTGAATGTATGTCTGTCTGTATGCATGTCTGTCTGTCTGTCTGTATGTGTATGTCTGTATGCATGTATGTCTATGTATGTATGTCTGTCTGCATGCATGTATGTCTGTCCGTATGTCTATGTGTGTATGTCTGTATGTATGTCTGTGTGTATGTCTATGTATGTATGTCTGTCTGTATGTATGTATATGTCTGTATGTATGTATGTATGTCTGGATGCATGTCTGTGTGTATGTCTGTGTGTATGTCTATGTCTGTCTGACTGCATGCATGTATGTCTACGTATGTATGTCTGTCTATGTATGTTTGTGTATGTCTGTATGCATACATGTATGTCTGTATGTATGTATGTCTATGTATGTTTATATGTATGTCTGTATGTCATTATATATGTATATATGTATGTCTGTATGTCAGTATGAATGTATGTCTGCATATTATTATGAACGTAGGTCTGTGTGTATGTGTGTATGGATGTCTGTATGCATGTATGTCTGTCAGTATGTCTGTATATATGCATGTATGTCAGTCTGTATGTCTGTATGCCATTATGAATGTATGTGTGTATGGATGTCAGTGTCTGTATGTATGAATGTGTGTGTGTGTGTATGTATGTATGTATGTCGGTGTCTGTATGTATGTGTGTCTGTCTGTCACTATGTATGCCTGTGTGTATGCATAGGCGTGCGCACGGGGTGTGCCGGGTGTGCCTGGGCACACCCTAATCCCCGCGGCACGCGCTATGTATTGAGACCGGCAGGGGAGATCTCAGGATCTCCCCTGCCGGCTCATGCAGAGCCGGCGCTCGGATAGCGCCGGCTCTGCTCTCAGCCTCCCCTCCCCGGCTCACATGCAGGGAGGGAGGCAGGAGAGGACCGGCGGAGCTCTTGCCAGCAGCTCCGCCGGGTTCCTCTTGCGAGATCTGAGCGTTGCCGCGGCAACGCTCAGATCTCGCGTGAGTGAACTCTAGCCCTGCAGGGCTAGAGTTCACTCTGCACTGGACCACCAGGGATGGATGGCAGCCGCAGGATCCCCCCTCCCAGGCATAAGGTAAGAAGGGAGGGGGGATAACTGATCTGCCCCCACCTCCACTGGACCACCAGGGAAAGCAGCAAGGAAAGATCCCCCCTCCTTACATAAAGTAAGAAGGGAGGGGGGATATTAAGTAATGTACCCCCACCTCCACCCCCCACAATCACCCACACACACACATATACACAGCACCAACACACATACAGCACACACACACATACACAGCACCCATAGACATACACAGCACCCACAGACATACACAGCACCCACAGACATACACAGCACACACACACATACACAGCACCCATAGACATACACAGCACCCATAGACATACACAGCACCCACAGACATACACAGCACCCACAGACATACACAGCACACACACACATACACAGCACACACACACACATACACAGCACCCATAGACATACACAGCACCCACAGACATACACAGCACCCATAGACATACACAGCACCCACAGACATACACAGCACCCACAGACATACACAGCACCCACAGACATACACAGCACACACACACATACACAGCACCCATAGACATACACAGCACCCATAGACATACACAGCACCCACAGACATACACAGCACCCACAGACATACACAGCACCCACAGACATACACAGCACCCATAGACATACACAGCACCCACAGACATACACAGCACCCACAGACATACACAGCACCCACACACATACAGCACCCACAGACATACACATCACCCACACACATACACAGCACCCACACACATACACAGCACCAACACACATACACAGCACCAACACACACAGCAGCCTCACAAACACAAAGCACTCTCACACTCATTACACAAACAGCGCCCTCACAAACACAAACAGGACCCTAACAAACACACACACAGCACACTACCAGTACCCTCACACACAAACAGCACCCTCACACACAGTACATTTACAGCACCCTCACAAGTGCACACACACACACAAACAGCACCCTGACACACAGTACATTCACAGCACCCTCACAAGCACGCACACACAAACACCCTCACCCACATAGTACACTACCAGCACCCTCACACACACATCGCACTAACAGCACCCTCACACAGCACACACACAGCTTTGTGTGTGTGTGTGTGTGTATATATATATATATATATATCTATATATACATACATATATATATATATATATATATATATATATATATATACATGCCGCGTGTGCTTGTGCTTTAGGGTGCACACCCTAATGCAATGGGCTGCGCACGCCTATGTGTGTATGTCTCAGTATGTGTGTGTCAGTATGTATGCCTGTATGCGTGTCTGTTTCAGTATGTGTGTCTGTTAGTATGTATCTGTGTCCTTTTGTATCAGTGTGTGCGTTTGTGTCTGTGTGTGGACCCAGTGGGCGGTATTTGGAGGCGGGCCCCAGGGGGCCCAGACCCTGAGCTGAGTTAGGGGCCCCAAAATTTCTGGTGGCGGCCCTGCTGTGGGTCCACCGCTCTGTGCCTGATATATAAGTTTCAGGGCTTGCATAGTATTGTCATGATCCCTGTTTTATCCGGATGAATAATGTCTGATAGGATAGAATTAAAGTGCAACTGTCATCCCCTCCCTCCCGCAAAATGAGTATTTCATCAAGATAACAATCTTTATGAAATACTCTTCATAAAATACAATCATACTGACTGTGTTGGAACTTCACTGAAATCTCAACCCAGTCAAACGATATACTGAGATAAAGTAGGGACTATGCAAAGATATCAGCTGTATCTATGAAGGATCCTGCGGCCTCACGGGTCCTCCCTAAACCTCAATTCTGTACTCTCGCACATGCACGTGAGTAAAACAGTCACGCCGTGCGCCTGGAGCAGGAGAAGATGGCTGAAGCCATGATGAACAGGTACGAGTAAGTAAATCTCACCTTTCCCTGACCCCCCTCCAGCCACAGGTCCACCAGCAGCAATGTCACAGATATCCCCAGACAGTCACAATGCTGCTTTAAGGGCATCCATGAGCAGTGGGTTGGTCTCTGGAAAACAGGTCTTATAGTATAAAAGACAAAAGCCATTAGGGCTCGGCGATCTACCTGTTTTTAAAGTTTTATTTCATGTTTGGAAAAGTCATAATATCTTCAAAGACCTGAGTCTGGGATTAACGCCTCTGTCAGCCCAGATTTCTTTGTCATGAGGATCACAACACGTGCCTTTAAAGAGGTTTGATGTTTTTTGTATTTCCAGGATTACTCAAACAACTCAAATAAATCATTGTATTAATGTTTGTTGATTGTTCTGGGCAGAATATCCTGCAACCCCTGACAAGTTTCAACAAACTCAGGAATTGTTCAGAAATTCTTCTGTAATAATTTGGAAAGACCTTTAAACCAGGGTTATGTTTTCAATCCATCATACCGAAGCAAAACACTATAATTATAATCTCCAACCATCTTCAAAGGGAGAACACAGAGAGAATCGGAGAAATAATAAAAAGATACATTGTCTTAAATCGTAATCTGTCTGGTAATATTCAGGATTCTTCGATCCTGTGGGACATGATAAGAGGCTGTATTATAGTCACCCTGTCTGAATTATTAAAGCGGCACTGTCATGCCGAACTTACCTTTCCTCAATCTCTTCCTCTTCTCACCCTCTCTCGGGATCTGTTATTCTTTTCTTCCTGTCTTCTTTAGTTTTCTTTAAAATTATAAGACAAAGTAGGGACTCTGTCTTATGGAGGATTCCTCCGCTTGACCAGCTCTGACCAGCGGAGGAGCAAAGTGTGCTTCATTTCCGCTGGTCAGAGCAATTTTCCCATGATCCCTAGCTTTCCTCCCAGTTCCCACAATGCTTCCTGTCAGTATTGCCGAACGTCCTGTCACTTAGACAGAATGCCGGCAAAACTGCCGAATTGCATCCTAACAGAATGAGCACTGTTTCTCCATTGGTGTTAGGATGCAATTCGGTACTTTGTTCGTATCGGAATTTCATTCTAATGAATGAAACTCCGATCCTATTCATTGCTGTGGCTGCATCTTGCAGCCGCTTAGTAGATAACTCCCTAATTCCCACGGTATCAGGGAGCTATCTACTAAAAGGCTGAAAGACCTGAATTGGTCTTGAAGCCAAATGTACTAATACTAAGTAAAGATTACTTAGTATTAGTAAATAATATGCCCCTACTCGCTATACCGCGAGTAGGGGCATGTCTAGTAAGCAGTGAGCAGCCTGTGGCTGCTCACTGTAAAAAAAAAAAAAAACACCTAATAACCCCCCCCCCCCCTGCGCGGGGGTTAAAGATGGGGGGGACCTACTGTCCTCCCCCCTGGCCCCCACCCCTGCGCGGTGGGTGGGGGCCCTAATAAAATAATAAGGGGGGGACCTACTGTCCTCCCCCCCTGGCCCCCACCCCTGCGCTGTGGGTGGGGGCCCTAATAAAATAATAAGGGGGGGGACCTACTGTCCTCCCCCCCTGGCCCCCACCCCTGCGCTGTGGGTGGGGGCCCTAATAAAATAATAAGGGGGGGGGACCTACTGTCCTCCCCCCCGGCCCCCACCCCTGCGCGGTGGGTGGGGGCCCTAATAAAATAATAAGGGGGGGGGACCTACTGTCCTCCCCCCCTGGCCCCCACCCCTGAGCGGTGGGTGGGGGCCCTAAATGAACCCCCCCCCATCAAGGTGACTAGGGGTCCCAAGCCCCTAGTCACCCCCCCCACCCAAAACATTCTATCCCCTACCTACCCCCCTCACCCTAAAAATAGTGAGGGGGGAATAAAATAACTAACCTGTAAAAAAAAAAAATTAAACTTACCATTTGACGTCTTCTTTTTTCTAAATTCTTCTTTCTTCAGCCCCCAAAAAAGCCAAATAAAAATCCATCATACCCGTCGCACTTTAAAAAAAAACAAAAAAAAAACGAGCGCAAAAAAAAAATTAATCCATGTTCACCCATGGAGGGCACGCCGCGTACTGAGCTCCGCAGGGCGGGTCAAGGCTTATATAGCCTTGCCCCGCCCTGCAATTAGGCTTAGAACACACTGATTGGTTGGTTTAAGCCAATCAGAGTGCTCTGTGTCATTTTACACAGCGTGGGAAAATTCAAAAGAACTTTCCCACGCTGTGTAAAATGACAGATCACTGTGATTGGATGGTTTTCAAGCCATCCAATCACAGTGCTCTGTGTCATTTTACAAGCGTGGGAAAATGCCAAAGAACTTTCCCAAGCTTGTAAAATTACACAGAGCACTGTGATTGGATGGCTTGAAAACCATCCTATCACAGTGCTCTGTGTCATTTTACAAGCGTGGGAAAGTTCTTTGGAATTTTCCCACGCTTGTAAAATGACACAGAGCACTCTGATTGGCTTAAACCAACCAATCAGTGTGTTCTAAGCCTAATTGCAGGGCGGGGCAAGGCTATATAAGCCTTGACCCGCCCTGCGGAGCTCAGTACGCGGCGTGCCCTCCATGGGTGAACATGGAT
The DNA here is from genome assembly GCF_036172605.1 of Pelobates fuscus. Classification (NCBI taxonomy): domain Eukaryota; kingdom Metazoa; phylum Chordata; class Amphibia; order Anura; family Pelobatidae; genus Pelobates; species Pelobates fuscus. The sequence goes on along the minus strand of NC_086324.1, from coordinate 17,821,275 downwards.
TAATTTTTTTTTTGCGCTCGTTTTTTTTTTTTTTTTTTTAAAGTGCGACGGGTGTGATGGATTTTTGTCAATCTCTTTTTATTGAAATTTTGTTTTAATCATACCCATGCGGGTCATGAAACACAAGAAACATATAATACACACAGCATTATGAAGCATATCATGACATAAACATTTGCGCTACTGCACAATCATGTATTAGGGAGATTGGACCTGCAGAGGTACGTTATCAGGCGTGTGTGGACTGCTTCGGGAGAATGGATGATTGGCGATAATGGTCTTAGGGTAACCCCAACGGGTTTTTGAGTTATGGCCTTCTTCTATATGTACCCAGATCCCAGGAGGGCCTGCGGGGGGGGGGGGGGGGTAGGTAGGTTTGGAGCGGTCGCTCCCTCTTTGCAATGGGGGGGATGGGTGGACTAGGTGTGGGTCTGGGCCAACTGGTAGTGCGTAGCTGTAACTGTGTAACATAGTCCATGTTAGGTATAGTCTCTGTTGTTCCTGGGGAGATCAGGCCTCAGGAATGGGTCACTGGACGGTGTCCTGGGTGGGTGTGGGGATGCCCAGTGCGTGACAGAATGTCGGGAACTCTGCAAGCGTGGAGAGTTTGTGGACAGTTCCGTGGTGTGTGACCACCAAGAATCTGGGAGACCTCCAGTGGTATTCTATTCCCGCTTCTCTGAGGGTGTTGGTTACTTGCTTCAGCGATCTACGCCATTGTAGCGTTGATCTGGTGAGGTCTTGATAGATGGTGAGCTGTGCGCCTTCAAATGTTAGTGGCGTTTTGCCCCTGAGAGCAGTCATCAGGATTCTCTTGTCTTGGGAGGTAGCACAGCGGACTATCACATCTCGGACCAAGTTTGGAGCTGTTCTGCCTGAGGGTGGAAGACGGTACATCCCGTCTGTGTTAAATTTCTTGGCCTGTGTGGGTGGCAGGATGGCCGCCACTAGACGCCTCAGGTAGTGGGGTAGTTCGTCGGACGAGACGGTGTCTGGTACTCCCCTTATTTTTATGTGGTTGCGTCTTGTTCTGTCGTCGAGGGCGACATAATGGAGGGAGAGGGCTTGTTGTTGGGTCTGAAGGGCCATTACGGTGTCTTGCAGGGTTGTTAGTCCCTGTTTGATGTTAGTGACATCGTCCTCCGTGGTCTGCACCCTGTCTGCAATTGCCTGCACATCAGTTTTAATAGCTGCTATGCTGGTCGCCAGGAGGTTTTTTATTTCCCCAATTAAATGCTGGAAGTCCCGCTGGGTGACTGGGGCAGACCCATCTGTGGTTCCCCCGGGCGTTTGTGCCTGTTCTGGAGGTTGGGCAGGTGGAATGGGACCCCTTGGTACCTGAACGGTGTCATGATCCGCCGCTCCCGCCATTTTGACTGGTGGGCGTTGTTGCTGCAGCATGGTGCCTATGTCCCTGGACCCTGGTGCCATCTCCGGTGGAGGTTTTTGGGACCGCCGGCCCATCTCCGCCTGGTGAGGTAAGGGTGCTGTGTGGGGGTCGTCCACTGCAGTCTGTGCCAGTTCGTCCAGGAGTGCCGACCAGTCGTGGGCTGCTCCAGGCTTGTAGGCCGCGGGTCTGTGCTTCCGGCGGTTCACCCGTGCCGGGTAAACGAACGGCATGGGAGGTTGCAGGGGTGAGTCCAGACGGTGCCCCCGGTCAGGAGTGGGTCTATTGGGGGTGTTAATCCCCTCTAGTCAGGCTTTATTGCAGGTTTCAGTCGGGAGCCGTGCTGTGTTGCGACCGCTCCGGCTCGTGGTCAGGCTCCGCCTCCGATGGATTTTTATTTGGCCTTTTTGGGGGCTGAAGAAAGAAGAATTTAGAAAAAAGAAGACGTCAAATGGTAAGTTTAATTATTTTTTTTACAGGTTAGTTATTTTATTCCCCCCTCACTATTTTTAGGGTGAGGGGGGTAGGTAGGGGTTAGAATGTTTTGGGGTGGGGGGGGTGACTAGGGGCTTGGGACCCCTAGTCACCTTGATGGGGGGGGGTTCATTTAGGGCCCCCACCCACCGCTCAGGGGTTGGGGCCAGGGGGGAGGACAGTAGGTCCCCCCCTTATTGTTTTATAAAGGCCCCCACCCACCGCGCAGGGGTGGGGGCCAGGGGGGAGGACAGTAGGTCCCCCCCCTATCTTTATTTAGGGCCCCCACCCACCGCTCAGGGGTGGGGGCCAGGGGGGAGGACAGTAGGTCCCCCCCCTATCTTTATTTAGGGCCCCCACCCAGCGCTCAGGGGTGGGGGCCAGGGGGGAGGACAGTAGGTCCCCCCCCTTATTATTTTATTAGGGCCCCCACCCACCGCGCAGGGGTGGGGGCCAGGGGGGGGAGGACAGTAGGTCCCCCCCCCTTATTATTTTATTAGGGCCCTCACCCACCGCGCAGGGGTGGGGGCCAGGGGGGAGGACAGTAGGTCCCCCCCCTTATTGTTTTATTAGGGCCCCCACCCACCGCGCAGGGGTGGGGGCCGGGGGGGGGAGGACAGTAGGTCCCCCCCCTTATTGTTTTATTAGGGCCCCCACCCACCACGCAGGAGTGGGGGCCGGGGGGAGGACAGTAGGTCCCCCCCCTTATTGTTTTATTAGGGCCCCCACCCACCGCGCAGGGGTGGGGGCCAGGGGGGAGGGCAGTAGGTCCCCCCCCCCTTATTACCATTTATGTTTTTACAGTGAGCAGCCACAGGCTGCTCACTGTTTAGTGGACATGCCCCTACTCGCGGTATAGCTTGTAGGGGCATTGGGGAGATTTTAATCTCCCTTGTGCTATTATGGGGGTCATATTGACCCCCATAGAGTGAGGGGGGACCTGGGGGGCTTATGAAGTGGTGGGGAGCACAGCTCCCCACCGCTTCTGTCTTTACATATTACAAGGAGGGAGCTGCACGTCGGTGGCTCCCTCCTTGTAATAAACTGATCGAACAAACGAACACTGATACTCAGTGTTAGTTTGTTCGTCTGATTTTTTCTATTCATTCATTCGTCTGTCTGATGAATGAATGAATGAATAGTTGAAATTCCCGTTCGCATGTCCAGGTGTTTCACTGGGCATGTGCGGGAATCTCACAGTCTGTGTAGTGTGGGTAGATGACGTGTCCCACAGGGACTTCACCTACCCACACAAAGATGGCGGCGCCCTGAATAAAGATCGGGGCAGAAGATACAGATTTAAAAATAGGTAATCTGGGGGGCTTAGGGGCATTTGGGGGTGACTAGGGGGTCAATTGGATGTAGTGGAGGCGGGAGGGGGGTTAAAAAAAAAACGGGATTCGGCATGACAGTGCCGCTTTAAATGTCATTTACCTGCTGAGTGTCAATTCATTGGCAGACAAATGCATCAGTCCCTGGTTCCAAACTTGGTGCAAACTCTTTCTATTAGTTGTTTTTATTAGGTATAAATATGTGTGTGAGTGTATCACAGAAATAGAACTCTCAGTAATGTGCATTCTGCAAGTCACAGAGCTTCCCCACCCTCCCTTTGCTTTCAGGTGTTTCCCGTTTGGTCACGGAGGCGGGGGATGGAGAGTAAAGTTGGGGGAGAAAATTTTGGAGTTCAGGGCTAATAGGTAGGCCTTTGGACTGGTTTGGTAGGTTCGAGCTCGTAGGTAACTCCGAACCAGGGTGTGTAGGGGTGTCTCGGTATGCCCCTACACTTGTGGTGCCCTTTGGTGGCAATGGATGGTGCCCTTTGGTGGCAATGGTCATGTTTCAATGTTAAGTTAAAATGTTACAATGTTGGTGTATTATATTACGTGGGGGTGGGTCATTGTCAAGGGGTTAAATTGTAAACTACTGTGGTAATTGTGCAGGCCAACGTGGGCCTGATCTTTACAATGACCTTTATAATTTATGTTAATAATAAATAAAAGCTGTGATATACTTTTGCCAAAACCCTAGTGTCAGTGTCTTTTATTTTAATGGGTATTGGTGGGGGGTTTTGTGCATAGGCTGACAAGGCGACTGTGCACATGTCATGTGCATTCTGTAAGTCACAGCTTCACAGCAATAAAACTCACAGTAACGTGCAGTCTTATAAACGTATCACAGAGATCTACAGAACTGGAACCGCTTGGTTTTCCTGACACTATAGTGCCCTGAGGGTGCCCCCACCCACAGTACCGCCCCCCCCCCCCCCCCCCCCGCGGCGCTGAAGGGGTTAAAACTTCGGCTATTCACCCTTTTCCCCCACCGGGCTCCCTTACCTCTCCTCCCACTGCCGCGCGCGCATTCAAAGTGTCCGTAGGAAAGCGTTTTTCAATGCTAATATGCCTCAATCATTGCCGATGCGCCTCTAGTGGCTGTCCACTAGAGGCTGGCTTAACCCCAGATGTAAACATAGCAGTTTCTCAGAAACTGCTATGTTTACATCAGGCAGGGTTAACCCTAGAGGGACCTGACACCCAGACTACTTCATTGAGCTGAAGTGGTCTGGGTGACTATAGTGTCCCTTTAAGGGGGTGTATACACCCCAATCCCCATTTAGTATGTTTCCAGTTTTAGATAATTCCCAAATGATTGTAAATATCTCACATTCTCATCTGCATTTCTTTAACCCACTATATCCCAGAAAGAAATGCAAAGCGCCCAATCTTCCCCAAAAACTTGGAGATTACTTGTAAAATAAAAAAAAAACTCATCTTTGTGATTTTGGTTATGAAACATGTTATTGGTAAGAATTTGGTTTTAACGCACTATAAGAAAAACAACACAAATGTAGACACAGCTCCAGTTTGCAAACCCCCATAAACCCTTGTGATGCCTTTGTCACCCTAAAAATTGGGATTGCACAGTTTGGTGTCCTCTGTACTAGATGTTAACATGCAGGTTCATGTTTACTAGTCTATTTTAACCATACAAATATATATACATAATTTATCCTGATGTTTCCTTGAGTTTTACTGGAAGGCTCAGACACCGGCATGGAAGGGTTAAATGTCCCCGCTGATACAGGGCCCACGGCCAGCAGACTGGAATGTAGCTCTCAGCAAAACAGCCAGGTGTAACAACATAGATTGTTTATATAGCCGGATACTCTTTAACCTTCTAATATCGAAATGATCCCGAAGGATTTCAAGTTCAATTCCACTAGTTCACAATTTAAAAGAAAACTATTTTTTAATTGCAGTCCTATTTTTGTCAGTGTGATATTCAGGCTTCTCTGTACCCGTTTATGATAGAGAATTATTAGGGTTCTATAAAGTTTGGAGGGGCAGGGAGAGAAATGTCACATGTACTTTAACCCGTTTGTGTCACTATACCCCACTCCCTCTAGCATGTAAGCTCATTGAGCAGGGCCCTCAACCCCCTCTGTTCCTGTACGTCCAGTGGTCTGATTATGTGTCTGTTAGTCCACCCATTGTACAGCGCTACGGAATTTGTTGGCGCTATATAAATAATAAAATAATAATAATAATAATAATAACATGTATTCTCACTAAACAAAAGGTAACGGGAAAATCGGTATTGTACAAAACATGTAAATAAACACACAACAAATTAGTAAACCTTTGTAGCATTACCACCTGAACAAATTATTATTATCATATAAATACTATACAAGCGGAGAAGTATTTAGGTGCCACCGGCCCGAGGCAGTTTACCAGTTTAGGTTCCCTCTTCACTCTTCATTTAGAGATAGTGAATTGAGCCAAATATCTTAATGGTTCAAGGGCCCTGGTTGCCTATTGTTTAATCCTACTATGTACAGGACCAAACTGAATTCAATTATAAAAAACAATATTTAACATTGAACATTGTTAAATTGAAGGATGATTTGGCCAAGTATGGTGTTTTCGTCTTCAAATTTACCTTCACCAGGTCTAGAAAACTATTTTTTGATCTAAGATGGGATATGGGGCAGAGGACTTGGAATGCAATCCAACGTCCTTACTACACAAGAGCTTGTATGGTTCAATTTACATTATTATTATTATTATTACCACCATTTATATTTAACTATAAATAGGACAATTGCAAGAAAACTTACAGGAACGATAGATTGAAGAGGACCCTGCTCAAACAAGCTTAGAGTCTATAGATTGCATTGGCCTATATATATTGCATTGGTTGAGTTATAGCAGCCTGGTAGGAGAGATAAAACAGAACTATAGGGTTTCTAATCAGGCGGCAATAGCAGCCTGCAATGCACTGTATTGGACAGTTTTAGCGAAGTACTTATTGAACATTTGCATAATTTTTACTATTTTAGTATTTCTGGATAGCAATTTTAGCACAAAATAGTTGTTTTGGCCTAAGTTATTATACTAAATTTTTGTCCTAAACTTAATTTTAAAACGCAAAGTCCACTTATCCATGGGTCAGTGCTAGTTTTGATAGAATGTTGTACATTGAATGTGGGGCAATGTCAACTCCTGAACGCCGTTCGACTCCTGAACGCCGTTCGACACCTGAACGCCGTCCGACTCCTAAACGCGGTTCGACTCCCGAATGCTGTTCGACTCCCGAACGCCATTCTCCTAGCTGGTCGGGAAGTCGAACGGGCAAGAGTACAAGTGTCAGCGGGGTTCGCATGCTTGCATAGCCGACTCAGAGATCCATGCTGTCGACGACCATGTACCGCTGCCTGCGTTCAGGAGACGAACACGTGCATTCGTATATACGAATGGCAGCCACCCAGAGAATGCTTGTCCATTCGAAAGTCGTTCTCTCGACTTATCCACGAGTCATAGCATATTTCACAATTGTTGGTACAAAAACTGCACTCGACTTATAGACGAGATCGACTTATAGACGAGTATATAATGAGGTACTTTGACAATTTTATAATTGATAGTGAATGGGATCAAGTGATTGGGATAAGGTTTCACGGAGACTAAACGGTTATGCTTCAAGTACTAGAGAATATAATTATCTTTCAATGTTATCAATTTGGAGATTTCGTCTAGTTTGGTGACGTGTTCTAAAATTTACAGTTCTTTCCCTGCTGAATCCCTGACTGTTCACAATTTAGCAACTAACCCTGTTAGAACTAATAATTTGGTCCAACTAGGGATTTCTTGGTTGAAATTTTGAAAATAGTTTTTTTTAAATCGACACAACTTTGTGTTTAGTAAATGTATTATCAAGGTGATTTATTTAAATGAGCGTTATTCGTACAACGATGGAAAAACTAAAAAATGTAAGCTAAAAAAAGTAAATAAGTTATAAGTTCCCATCGGGGAAACATCATCTATTTTTCACAATTTGGCTATTTTGGACTGCTTGTTGCAATTTAATTTTCCCTTCTCCACGGTTTTCTGTTTATTGAATAACCACAGTGTATATAATTTGAATATAACACAACAATATACTTAACCTACTATAAAACATCACATCACCTAACCTCTATACTTTCAAGAACAATATACCTGGGTGAAAATATTTGTTTACAAAGCAGGAAATTATGGTTAGACACTCACAGAATTTAAATATTTACTGGAAATTTATTTCAAACTATAAAACATGTTATTAGTCACCAGGAATTTTATGTAAAATGTTTACTCATAATAACCAAATTAGATTTGTTAATGGCAACGCCTCAATGGCTAACAGTGGAGTTCCCATTGGGGAAACATCAATTACTCAGACACCAATTACTTGGTTTGTAAACTGGAAGGTAAGGCACTCATTTTTTTTCTAAAAACTATCCATTAATAACAAGTTTATTCAACAAAGTGGGATTTATAGTGAACTGAATTTAATTGGAAGCTGAATTTTAAAATGCTGGTTAATATAGTTAAGCTGTGACAATTGCTGAGTTATACAAAAATAAACAGACAGACTCATGTAAAACAGGTCTAGATAAACGTGCAAGCCCAATAAGTTACGGTAGTTTAAAGCAATGCTACTTCAGACTTAGTCTATAAATTGCGATATTTATGTTGTGGTAGACATGTATACGGCAGGAAAGTTTAAATAGCTAAATAATTTTTCTCTAAATTGAAATTTTGTTCGCGATGTCCAACTCTTGTTGATGTGATGGTTCGGCCAAATATTGTCTATGGAAAAATATCCTGGGATGAACCAAAAAGGATACAACAATGGGTCAATCCAAATGTACTGCAGAATACTGTATATACATAATACATATAGCAGTGTAATAAATATTATGTGTATATTTTGCAGGGGACTAATAGGAGCATTTTCTTACCATTTGGTTCACAGATCAAGGAAGAAAGAGTAACCAATAAAGCGGAAAAGGGGAGGTGCAGTAAAAAAAATCTATTAAATATAAAAATATTGATTTTTTTTTCTCTGTGAATTTTTATTTATTAGGAGAGAATGTATCAAGCATAAAAAAATGACAACGCAGGACTCACAGGTCTCAAAACAAATGGGTAATAAAATATACAGCGAGGCTCGCAGATCCCAGATCTTATTCAAAACAAATATATATATAATAAGAGAGTCATTTTAATTCTGAGAATTAAATCCATATGTTGTAGTTCATATCACTCTAGTATGTTCTATCCCTCATGGAGCAGAAAATACACAGACAGGTTTCGGCAGAGGTGCCTGTGTCAGATCTCTTTGCATGTCTGTCCCTACCGAACCCTTCTGTGTCTCCTATTCCTGGCCTAGTAGGACCGTGGTAGAACCTCTACATGTCTTATGTCCAGTTTGTTACTGACATTGAGAGCAGCATGGAGCGAATTGCTAGAGAGAGAGGATGACTGATTATATACCGACTCCGTCCACACACCCTGCTCACCGCTCAGTCTAGTGACAAACTGGACAGAGGAACATACAGAGACTCTGCCACGGTCCAAATCAGCCACGCTACAATGAGTGACAGTGTGGACAGGAAGCGCCTTGTACAAACACAAAGTTTGAAAATATGAATTCCTGGCAATTCACATGTTAGTAAATAACCCTGATAGTGTATACTGCTGCGTACAGTGTGTCTTTGCAGATATCCATGCCTGCCCGGAGCATTATGGGGTTATTTGATCTCTATACTATTTCCTGTTGCATTCTGGGAGATAGAACATGGCTCAGATGATCACGATACAACTAATGATCAGCCTACAGGTGCAGCAGTCGTACTGAAGCAAAAAAACAAAGTATATACACTAAAGAAATACACGTATACCGTGATAGCTCCAGGTGAACTTCACAACCACCTGTGGAAATATACAGCAAACAGACAAAAGTGGAAACCACCCAGAATACGTATAATAGATAAAATACAAAAGGACAACCTGATATAGGTCAAATTTCCTTAATTGGAATCTGTGTGAAAATTGAAATAACTTTCATAGCGTAAAAAAGTAAATATGAGTAGTGATATAAGTGAGATTAGAAATGCACTCACAAACAAACGATAATTCAGGCCTTTCACCCTCTCAGGGGTAGTGTGATGAGTAAAGATATCCTCCAACACGATATATGTAAATGTAAAAAAATGCAATATAGTGAAGTATGTTAGAAATATACAAATTCACATTTATTCATTGCACTTACAAAATAGCAGCATAAAAAGGCATCTCTCCATATACATATGGAACTCCTGGTGATGACAATCGAGTATCCACAGTCCAGAGCCAGGAAGAAGATACAGCATTCAAATAAATAAAAATAAATAAAAGCAATATAAGTACATTGGAAGTTCGGTTATATCCAACGCGTTTCGTCCTATCGAGTATCGGACTTCTTCAGGGATTTTGTAAGTGCAATGAATAAATGTGAATTTGTATATTTCTAACATACTTCACTATATTGCATTTTTTTACATTTACATATATCGTGTTGGAGGATATCTTTACTCATCACACTACCCCTGAGAGGGTGAAAGGCCTGAATTATCGTTTGTTTGTGAGTGCATTTCTAATCTCACTTATATCACTACTCATATTTACTTTTTTACGCTATGAAAGTTATTTCAATTTTCACACAGATTCCAATTAAGGAAGTTTGACCTATATCAGGTTGTCCTTTTGTATTTTATCTATTATACGTATTCTGGGTGGTTTCCACTTTTGTCTGTTTGCAGCAGTCGTACTGGTATCACATTTATTTTATCACGACTTATACACTTTATGGAGGTCAGGTTCTCTAATCATGCTCACTCTGTTACACAAACTATACAGATACAAAGTATCGAGGTGTGGCCGTCGAGCTGCATGGAAGCCATCTTCAGCAGCCTAAGAGCATAAAATCTGCTCAGTCCCCCACTATCCTGGCCTAATACGGACTGATACTCTACAATACTGTTGGGAGTAAGCTATGTGGTATACCCTGCACCCGATATTTTTTGAATTGCTGCAAGAATGGTCAAGATATCAGTCCTGAGGTTTACCTCACCATGAGCCATTGAAGAAAGTAATATGGGGGCCTCAAAAAATGACACGTCGTTGAGGAGACAACTCACAACCCGGGGCTGAAGTTTCAGACCTCCTTGCCTACATGCCACAAGCAGTGATGGCCATCCTCGCTGAGGCTGATTTGATACTGTTTGGGCACTGCTTGATGGAGCTGTATCCCTCTGGTGGTGGGCGCATGACAAGGCTCTGCCTCTGACCTTCCCCCTGACTGCTGGAATAAGGAAACCGAGTCATCTCTGCGCCTGGGCCCAGTGTGGAGTCCCAGAAACGACTTCCCACTGATCTTAGAGTAACATTTTTGGTTTCGATTTCCTGTCAATATAGCATACCATATAAGTCCACCATTTTTGGCTGTGCGTTATTATAGGCAGTACAGACTGTTATATTTGTATCCGCAGTGTATGCATGTAGGTGGGCTTGCCTGAATCCTATGACTTCTAATGACATTTGCATAATCAATACAACCAAATTTAACAGAGAAACAAAGTATCAAGTCATAAATTATACCAAATTCCTATTTATTGCCGGGCTGGATTGTGTCCTGTAGTCACATGACAACTCAGAAAGGCTTAGTTACCATGGCACAAAATGCTGATTAATAGGGTTAGAAATGGAAATAGGAATACGGGCAAAATAGCAATTGTATATTGCAAATGACCATATATGCAAGTGGACAGCCAGGTCACTCGTTCTTATTAGGAGTTGATTATTAGAGTAGCCAATAGGAATTTGGAGATAAAGCCAACCATTAACCACCAACTTGTTTCCAAGACGTGGAGCTGAAGATATTGTGTACAACCAGAGGCCGATAGGTCATTAAACCATTAAGGAATAGGGGTTGTTGTGGCAATACCTGCTGCAACATTGTAACTGTCTATTCAGATAATCATCTATTGAATGACTAGAGCTGAACTGCAAACAAGTTGAAGACCACCAACCGCCCCAAATTAGTAAGGGAGCTTAGCATTTCATAGTGCCATGTTATAGTTCTAGTAATGTTACATTATAATCCAGATGTTGTTGGTTCCCACGTTTTACGGAATTTCGGAGTTTAGAAAACATTCCACTGAGATCAATGTCAAATGGAACATTACTTCCAGGGGAACTCTCCCAGCTTTAGTGAGGGAACACATTGTAACATTGGATCCACATGCTATTGTCACTCAGTTACTGCTCGCTTGTGGGACCAGCACGTAATCACTCCTCGGCAGTTGCAGCCACACCTCTGACTGCACAGAGACAATTAATGTTTGGCAGGTGACTCATAGCCGGCTTTAGTTGGAAAACAGGAATTGTCAAAAAAAATCACGTCACAGCACCTTTGATTGCTAAGGTTTCTTAATTAAAACGCCATTGTCATCCGTGTAAGTTTTCAATGTTGGTAAACAGAGTGAGCAGAGTGACCGACAAACCAGAATACTTAAAGATACACTCAAAATGTGACATTGGTTAAATAATAAATACATACCACTCTTGCTATGTTTATTTACCTGATTAAAAGTTGTTTTAATCAGACAATTGCTAAGATTCACCTATCCCGGTGGGTCTCCCCTCAGAGCTAGCTCAGTGAAATAAAGGTAGAAATGGATCAGTGGGGGTTTCAAGGCCCACCCTAATGCAGTATCTGGTTAGGACTCATTTGCATGAATTTGGGTTAGTTTGGTATGTCTTTGAAAAAAAAATTAAATAATTATGACTATCTCTGTGTACACTAGGTCACCAATGCAAAACAATATAACAATGTTATATTTTGTACCTCTTTTTCAATTAGTATTTTAAGGTAACGTTCAGATGGTATATATAGACGCACACCTTAATATAATGTACTGCGTTATATATACTGTGTTTTCAGGGATAAAATGGGATTGAAACCTACTTATGCTGGATACATAATGTGGGTATATGGCTAATACCAATTTCAAAAACAAAATGTCTGGTTCCAACCACGTTACTGTTTAACATTTCTAACTAAGTATTAAATCTAGGGATGATGTACTCCTATAGGAATTTCCACCTTGCAATAAGCCTATTCTCCCTGAAATTTGGAGAATCTGCCCATCCATACAGAGAGCTGAGACCCTAAAGACGACAATTCACCGTGGGAATGTGTCCTCTCATTCTGAGTTGGCCTTAATGATGCTCAGTTTAACAGACCATAAAAACATCTGAATCCATTTGAAAATAAAAGCTTAAACCACCTATGTAATGCCTTCATTTCCGCAGGTTGATCACCTGTTAGATCAGGACGTTAACCTTCACAAGGCTGGAGTTTATTTATGAATCAATTTTTGTAGAAAAGTGAATGGAATTTGCAAGGAAGGAGGAATTATCTCAGAGTTCCATGGGAACCAGGGGTTTCCGGGAGCAAGAAAAAAGGTAGGAAGGTATAAAATATGGACACATCTCATAGTCCCACCACCATGGACTCTGATCACCTTGCCAGGACAGAGGCATTCAGTAGGGGTCACAGACTAGGATCACAGAGGTGAATTGAGAGACTTGAGAGGGGGTTTAAGAGACTTGGCAGAGAAAGTTTAAAAACATGGGAAGTAAAAGGGGGGAGGGAGTAAAGCGAATGAAATGAGAGCATTAAATGTCTGTTTGTTGTTTTTAGAATAAAGGGTTCATAAACTGGTGTGAAGACGTACAGGGAGAAGAGTTTGAAACTCACAAAGAGTTAAGATGCTGGGAGGTTTAAACACACTGGAGAAGCTATATAGAAAATGAATTAAAGGTAAAAACTAGGGAATTATAGGCGATATATAGTATCAGTGATTAGAAATAGGCAGATGGGGGGGAGGGGCCGGTCCGCCATGCGAAGAGGTCGCACATAAGGCGAGATCCTGCAGAAAAACTACCTTAAAGTCCGGTTAAAAGCATAAAAAACTACTTATCTGCAGTCTGGAAGCAAAGGTCCTGCCGGCAAAGAGAAGCTGGTGCTGAGGCCCATCTGACCACAAGCATCCTGACGTCGGAAAGGGTACATCGGCACAGCCACATCTGAGGCCTACTCGGGTGGTGAGTGAGGTGGACAGCCGCCGCCTCGCTGTCCTGCCCTGCGGTTTCCTCTCGGAACTCTGATGCCACGCGGTAGGGGCCCGTTTCCCCCCCCTTTGGACCGGTGGGGGTCATCCCGGTCCCAGGAGACTGTCCCCGCGACCTGAGGCGCCCGGATAGAAGAAGACCCCCTATGCTAAAATGGCGGCTGTGGCAGGCAAAAAAGAAATGGCGGTATAGCTAAGAACCACCAAGGCACAGCAGGCCAGAACTCTCGGGGAAGCACGGACGGGGGAGAGACAGAGGGAAGCCTCAACACCGCTACACCTCCGCTTACAAGTGGGAACCCAAGCTGGTACCTGCTACCTGATCCCTTACCACGTAACACTGCCAACCCTACCTCCATGTCCGACACACTGGCGCTCCAGCTATCTCCTGCAGAGGACTGGGCAGCGGCAGGGGAGAATGCACTCACCCCCCTCACCACGCTCCACACTGGACTTACTTCTACACATTGTGCAGGACTCACCCCTGTCATGCCAATGGCTTAGCAGAGCGGGGGTCGGATAAGCCTGAATCGTCTGGGGGTCCCCCCCCCCCCGGGACTGAGCAGCGGTCAGTGGGGATGGCTTGGGTCCCTCCTGTCATTTATATAAGCCGAGACGCTTCCTTTACACTCCAAGCAAATACCACTCCTGGCATAACTCAAGCATCTTAATTCTTTTTTCACTGTTTTCTTTTCTCACATTTTTTTTATTTTCGATTTAGCCATACATTAAGTCTCCCATGCCACACGATACTAGAATAGGGCTGTATTCATTTTTTTTTTTTTTTTTTTTTTTTTTTTTTTTTAATTCTTTATTTTTGCACGTGCATATAGTTACAATGGATCCTGCATCGCCACAACAGCGAATGCGAGGGTTGCAGAACATTTAATGATACATGTTGAGTAGCATCGAAAACTGGTAAAGATATTACTTTGCATCATTTGAGGGTTAGCACGAATTTTTGTAATCAAGGTATTGTAGTTAGTTAAACAGTTAAACATAACCAAGCAATGACGAGTAAGCCAAGCAGCCATTGTAGATATAGGCGACCCGAGTAGATTAAAATGATATTAAAACGGTATGGCTGAGAAACACAAAGGTTAGGCTCATTAACCTGCGGTTGTGGTTTCATGTTTGGCACATTTTAGTAAGTATTACCCTTACGTGATTATTAAACCATAAGCAAGTTACAGTGATAATTTTAAGCGATGAAGCTGTGCTATGCCTACAAATGTTAATAAAACAAGGGTTGTTATAGCGCTTACCTATTCCACATGTTGCCTGTCAGGCTAAGTGTAACACAGGCAGTTTATATAAGCAATCAACTATTATATCCTATTAACTAGGCTGTCATGCAAGCGCTATGGCATACAATGTGGTAAGCTATCCATAAATCGCTATCCATAGATCTCTGCATAGGTCATGAACGTAAGATTGGTTGAAAACACAGGAAAATAAAATTATAACACAGATCCGGGATAGCAACATGGAGTCTGCTGGTCCATCTCAGACCCGCTCAACCGATGCCCCTGGGTGGTAGGAGAGTGTCCCGTGAGTGGTGTCTGAGGAGAGACTTTGCGGGGTAGTCGCATCTCGCCTGTGAGCCAGTGTAACGGGAGCAAGGGAGGTCGGAGTCTCCAACCCAGGCATGCATGCTGGCCGGCGCCTTCATCTCACGAACTTTAGGTGTGTGATTAGCCCGGTCCATCTCGTTAAGGGGATAGTAGGGAACTTTGGTGGCGATGGTCTTCTTGTGTGGTCGACGCCTTGGCTTACAACCTCTTGGGGCCCGCTGTCTGGGTGGGCTAGGTCGAGTGTTGCTAGGTGCTGGTAGGGTTGCTGCGCCCAGGGCCGGCCTCACCTCTCCATGCTTTTCTCTTTGCTCATTTGTTGGGGTCAATTGTGGAGTGGCACCAAGTTTAGCTTCCAGCTTAGCCCAGAAGCGCGCAAAGATTTCCTCCAGCCTCTGATCAGAGCCCGCTGAAGAGGCCTGCAGGGTCGGGTTCGGGTTTCGTCCCTGGTTTAAGTGTGTGTCCGCCATCTTGGTTGGTTCCACGTGGCTGGACCGACAGCGATGAGGCAGCGAGGCAGGTAAGTCTGCTGGTTAAGTGGGAACCGGGATGACCCCCCCGGTCCAGAGGGGGGGGAAGCAGGGCACTTGGAGGTCTCTGCACCAAGGTCGTGCCCAGCCGCACCGGGAAGGAGAGCGGCCGTCTCTCCCGCCCAATGATTCCGCTAGGCCTCCCTTAGTGTCTCGGGTGTAGCTGGCCGTCGGCTCGTCCCAGGTCCAACCCTAGGCTCTCTGGTGACAGCACAGGACGGGTAAGTCCCGGTGAGAGCTGGATGAGAGTGCCCTCGGAGGCTTTTTAGACAGATTACGCCGGATTGTGGAGGAGCTCTCACAGATTTCGTCCGACCGCCATGATGGTCAGGCCCCGCCCCCCCAATAGGGCTGTATTCATAAATGCATTCCCAGCAACAAGATTATTCCAGCATACTATGAGATTTAAAGCTATATCCAACCTATGTTATCTCTAACCAGACCTGTCGTTAGTATTTAAAATGCATACCTCTCACTTGTGTATACAGTTGCAAGAAAAAGTATGTGAACCCTTTGGAATGATATGGATTTCTGCACAAATTGGTCATAAAATGTGATCTGATCATCATCTAAGTCACGACAATAGACAATCACAGTCTGCTTAAACTAATAACACACAAAGAATGAAATGTTGCCATGTTTTTATTGAACACACCATGTAAACATTCACAGTGCAGGTGGAAAAAGTATGTGAACCACTAGACTAATGACATCTCCAAGAGCTAATTGGAGTGAGATGTCAGCCAACTGGAGTCCAATCAATGAGATGAGATTGGAGGTGTTGGTTACAGCTGCGCTGCCCTATAAAAAACACACACCAGTTCTGGGTTTGCTTTTCACAAGAAGCATTGCCTGATGTGAATGATACCCCGCACAAAAGAGCTCTCAGAAGACCTACGATTAAGAATTGTTGACTTGCATAAAGCTGGAAAGGGTTATAAAAGTATCTCCAAAAGCCTTGCTGTTCATCAGTCCACAGTAAGACAAGTTGTCTATAAATGGAGAAAGTTCAGCACTGCTGCTACTCTCCCTAGGAGTGGCCTTCCTGTAAAGATGACTGCAAGAGCACAGCGCAGACTGCTCAATGAGGTGAAGAAGAATCCTAGAGTGTCAGCTAAAGACTTACAAAAGTCACTGGCAAATGCTAACATCCCTGTTAGCGAATCTACAATACGTAAAACACTAAACAAGAATGGATTTCATGGAAGGATACCACAGAGGAAGCCCCTGCTGTCAAAACAAAACATTGCTGCACGTTTACAGTTTGCACAAGAGCACCTGGATGTTCCACAGCAGTACTGGCAAAATATTCTGTGGACAGATGAAACCAAAGTTGAGTTGTTTGGAAGAAACACACAACACAATGTGTGGCGAAAAAGAGGAGCACACAGCACACCAACATGAAAACCTCATCCCAACTGTGAAGTATGGTGGTGGGGGCATCATGGTTTGGGGCTGCTTTGCTGCGTCAGGGCCTGGACGGATTGCTATCATTGAAGGAAAAATGAATTCCCAAGTTTATCAAGACATTTTGCAGGAGAACTTAAGGCCATCTGTCTACCAGCTGAAACTCAACAGAAGATGGGTGCTGCAACAGGTTAATGACCCAAAGCATAGAAGTAAATCAACAACAGAATGGCTTAAACAGAAGAAAATACGCCTTCTGAAGTGGCCCTGTCAGAGTCCTGACCTCAACCCGATTGAGATGCTATGGCATGACCTCAAGAAAGCGATTCACACCAGACATCCCAAGAATATTGCTGAACTGAAACAGTTCTGTAAAGAGGAATGGTCAAGAATTACTCCTGACCGTTGTGCAGGTCTGATCTGCAACTACAGGAAACGTTTGGTTGAAGTTATTGCTGCCAAAGGAGGTTCAACCAGTTATTAAATCCAAGGGTTCACATACTTTTTCCACCTGCACTGTGAATGTTTACATGGTGTGTTCAATAAAAACATGGCAACATTTCATTCTTTGTGTGTTATTAGTTTAAGCAGACTGTGATTGTCTATTGTTGTGACTTAGATAATGATCAGATCACATTTTATGACAATTTGTGCCGAAATCCATATCATTCCAAAGGGTTCACATACTTTTTCTTGCAACTGTATTTGAGCCTAAAACTGCTGTCTTGTTTAGCATGGCTTACCAAGATTTAAAAGCGACATTACCATATACTGATACAAATGCTTGTAATTAACTTTTAAGTAACATGTGACTAAGCTTGAATTAACAGAACTTTCAGTTTAAAACCGAATCTCTTATTGTGACATAACCTTTCCAACTTTAGACTGATATTAATATACAAATTTGCTGTCAAATCGCATCCCGTATCAAATCCAATGTTACTAATCAGCTTGCCATCGCAAGAACAAATGTTAACTGTCTTTACATGCACGAGAAAAATAAAGAATAAAAAAAAAAAAAAAAAAATTAAATAGGCAGATGGACTGGGAAAAGAGAGATATTGAGTAAAAGATGAATGTAAGGGGAAACCAGAGTTTAGAAGATTATAGAGGGTATGGTGTAAAAGGAATCATGGATGGAAGAACATTGGTGATAGAGAAAATAAGTTTTAGTGCATAGTTTTGCTTGTGTCATTTTTCAGCACCACAATGATCCGTGTCAATTCAGCAACATCGAAACGCATACCTTTTGGCATCACAACTGGCGGAAGCCTATAAGTACAGATCTGGGGATATTTAAGGTCACTCTGACCAGTCTTATTTGCCAGAGCTTGTGGTCTCTGTTACTAACAGTGTGTTCTGATTTGTGGTGTGTATCCGGATTTTGACTCGACTCTGCTTTTTTATTACTCTGACCATTTGAATTCTTGACTTCTGCTCTGTTTCACTGTTTTTCCCGTTACACTGTATCCATTGTCCTCAGCCTGTCTCTTCTTACGCTCTGTCTTTTATTCCCAGATTGTATTATATACTACTATATGCTAAGCCCAGCATCCCTAAGGACGGGTAATAAGTATTCCTTTCATCGGGGCAGTTCCAGCCTTGACATTAGTTGGATAAAGAGGAGAGACCTGTAATATAAAAAGAATGCATAGGAACTATGTAAATAAGGTTGAAAACTAGGTTAGAGAGAGAAGGCAAAAGAATAAAAAAAAGTTTTTATCTAATTCTACTGATTACCTTAGACACCATATCATTATTTTAAGCATTCAAAAACACAAGGGGTGTGAAAGTTGGGCCCAAGAACACCCTAATTCAGAGCAGATTTTTCCTCCCCATCACCTCCTCGATGCTTGCACGCCTGCTGCAAGTTGGTTGTAATAGTTGTATACACGTGACAGGTGCATAGTCGCCATAGGCAGGCTGAATCTAACAAACAAACCACATACCAACCCAGACGCTTTGGTATATGGTTTGAAATTGGCCACAGCTTTTATTAAATAAATATAGAATTGGTAATAAATAGCCCCCACACCCTGCCATACCTCATCCGCATTCCCACAGTTAGATATAAAAGGCAATGACCCATATATAAACACATAACATATAACAGTATTTTAACATGAACATAAATTAAAGTGTCAACATTATTAATTAACAATGGTAGGGGTATACCCGGATACCAAACTTACCAAGAACAATCTAAACCATTCCCAAACTATCCAAATAGAGAGCCTATTTCCTATCCTTCCGCTCCCTATCCTGCCACAAGCTCAGAACTTGATTCCTTAAGCCGTATGAGCTCCGCCACCCCGAAGAAACAGCGCTTTAAACATCCCTTCCTGCTAACCCAGGCTCAGAAGGTCCCACCCCACTTCGGAGAGGTGAACTCCATCCGAGTGATAGTAACCGGGCAACCCAGCCTTCAACTCCTGATGCCTCACTACCACACCCCCCACTTTCCTGACAAAACTAGCCATCAAGCTATTCACCTTTCCTCGGCAGAGATCAATAGCTAACAGGTATTATTTATTATTATTATTATTGCCATTTATATAGCACCAACAGATTCCGTAGCGCTTTACAATATTATGAGAGGGGATTTAACTATAAATAGGACAATTACAAATAAACTTACAGGAACAATAGGTTGAAGAGGACCCTGCTCAATCGAGCTTACATTCTATAGGAGGTGGGGTGTAAAACACATTAGGACAGGAATTTGCCAATCAAATGGACTGCCCTTTAGGAGAGGGCAAGAGACAGGTATGTGAGGTAGGGGTTAGTCTTGGAGGCCATAAGCTTTCCTAAAGAGATGGGTTTTAAGGCACTTCTTAAAAGATGCAAGACTAGGGGAGAGTCTGATGGCGGTAGGCAGGCTTTTCCATAGGAAGGGAGCCACGGCGAGAAGTCCTGCAAGCGCGAGTTGGCCATACGGGTGCGGACAACGGACAGGAGGTGGTCACGGGCAGAGCGGAGAGACCGAGAAGGGACATACCTATGGATCTGTGAGGAGATATAAGAGGGGCTAGAGTTGTTCAGTGCTTTATAGGTGTGAGTTAGTACCTTGAATTGACTCCTATAGCATACAGGAAGCCAATGTAAAGACTGGCAGAGGGGTGAGGTGTGAGAGAAACGACTAGAGAGGAAAATCAGTCTAGCAGCAGCGTTCATTACGGACTGTAGGGGTGCAGTACGGCTTTTGGGAAGACCAATCAGGAGAGGGTTACAATAATCCATGCGGGAAATTACTAGAGCATGGACAAGCTCCTTGGTAGTATTTGGTGCAAGAAAGGGGCGGATGCGGGCTATGTTTTTAAGATGGAATCTACAGGATTTGGCAACATGCTGGATGTGAGGCTCAAAGGTGAGACCAGAGTCAAGTATGACGCCAAGACAGCACGCTTGCAAGGATGGACTGATGTTGGTACCACAAACTTGAAGGGAGAGCGAAAGAGGAGGATCAGTATTAGGAAGAGGAAACACAAGGAGCTCAGTTTTTGAGAGATTGAGTTTCAGAAAGCGGGAGGACATCCAGTCAGAGATGGAAGAAAGGCAAGCAGTGACACGTTGCAGGATGGCAGGGGAGAGGTCTGGGGAGGAGAGATATAGCTGGGTGTCATCAGCGTACAGGTGGTAGTGGAATCCAAAGAGGTAATAAGTTTGCCAAGAGAGGCAGTATAAAGAGAAAATAGAAGGGGACCAAGGACGGAGCCTTGGGGGACTCCAACCGAGACAGGGCGAGGGGAGGAGGTATCATTAGAAAAAGAGACACTGAATGAGCGTTGGGAGAGATAAGAGGAAAACCACGAGAGGACAGAGTCACAGAGACCAAGCGATTGAAGAGTTTGAAGAAGGAGAGCATGATCAACGGTGTCAAAGGCCGCTGAGAGGTCAAGAAGAATTAATATGGAGTAGTGGCCTTTGGATTTAGCTGCGATTAGGTTGTTAGTAACTTTGATAAGGGCAGTCTCTGTAGAGTGGAAAGGGCGGAAGCCAGATTGAAGGGGGTCAAGGAGAGAGTTGGAATTGAGGAAAAGAGACACACGGGTAAAGACAAGTCTTTCCAGAAGCTTTGAGGAAAAAGGGAGCAGGGATATGGGACGGTAGTTAGAGGGGGTGGACGGGTCGAGGGATGTTTTTTTTTAGTATAGGTACTACAGTGGCATGTTTAAGGTCAGCAGGGACGATGCCAGAAGAGAGCGAGCAGTTGAAGATGTGTGTTAGAGAAGGCACGAGACAAGTGGAGAGAGATCTGATAAGGTGAGATGGGACAGGATCGAGCGGGCAAGTGGTGGGGCGAGAGGAGCAAAGAAGAGCAGCCACCTCTTGGTCAGTAGCTGGGGAGAATGTCTGGAGGGTAGGAAAGGCATGATCTATGTGTGATTGAGAAACAGAAAGGCAAGGAGGGGAGAATTCTTTCCTTAGCTGTTCAATCTTGTCAGTGAAGTAACATGCAAAGTTATCAGCAGTAAGGTTAGTTTTGGGGGTGGCCACAGCAGGGCGAAGAAGAGAATTAAAGGTGTCAAAGAGACGCCTGGGGTTGCGGGAACATGAGCTAATGAGAGAGGAAAAATAGGACTGTTTGGCAAGGGCAAGGGCTGCACTGTATGAACACAATATGAATCTATAATGGAGAAAGTCTGATTGGGTACGAGACTTCCTCCAGGAGCGTTCAGCACAACGGGAGCATCTTTGCAGGTAGCGCGTTGATTTAGTATGCCATGATTGGGGGCGGGTCCTCCTTGAGGTGCTTGTTTGGAGTGGCGCTGCAGTGTTCAAGGCAGATGTAAGAGTAGAGTTATATATGGAGATGGCCAGTGAAGGACAGGAGAGGGAAGGGATGGACAGCAGTTGTGAATCAATGTCAGCTGACAACTGTTGGAGATCAAGAGAATTAAGGTCCCTCCTGAGTTGAGGGGGGTTAGGCTGAGGTTGTTGGGTGAGGGGGTACACGAGAGCAAATGATAAGAGGTGGTGATCAGAGAGTGGATATGGAGTGTTGCAGATATTAGTTACTGTACATGCATAAGTGAAGATTAGGTCAAGGGTATTGCCAGCTACATGGGTGGGAGAATTTGCCCACTGCGATAGCCCGAGGGAGGAAGTAATTGAAAGTAGTTTAGTGGCTGCAGAGGTCAAAGGTGGGTTTATAGGAATATTGAAGTCCCCGAGAATTAGGGATGGAATGTTAGAAGAGAGGAAATAGGGTAACATACGTGCCGCCACTGCCGCCGTGGCACAATCTCCGACCAAACCAACATTACCCTGGGAAGCAGGTCCCTCAACCTATTAATGTCCTGCTACATCCATTTCACGAGCTGACGCTGCGGTATCAAGCCCAAATCATTCCTCACGGACCTCCAGCATCAAAAGTAATGCTTTCCTATGGGCGGGTTTGAATGCGCATTCGGCTCCACTCTGCAGCTGACGTCGATGGAGGAGGAGAGGTTACCAGTGCCGAGGGATCCCGGCACTGGATTAAGGTAAGTAAATAAATGGGTAAGTAAAAAAAGTATTCGCCACGGAACGGGGCCCTAGTCACCTAAACAGTGACTAGGGCTCTGTAGCGTGAGGAATACATATTTGTATATAGTGAGGAATACATATTTGTATATCGTGAGGAATACATATTTGTATTCCTAATGCTATAGTGTACCTTTAATAAAGCAATATCTTAGATAGATCCTCTCGCAAACTTGCAATCTGTTAACTTATCTCACGATGCTCTCATAAACTCTCAAACTCTGTGAAAGAAAGCTGTGTTAATGTATGTACAGGGCGTACAAATGGAGGTTTGCCCACAGCCTTGTTAGCTTTGTAAACAGCCCTGAGCAGACATGTACAGAGGGGCGAGATTTAAACTGTCCAGATCTTTACCATTTAGCTATATGACCAAAAGGACCACAAAAGTAATCGAGAACAAACCATCTCAATGAAGTTATCTGGGTGCAGTGGTCCTGTCATTTTAACCCTGTAATGTAAACCTTGCTGTTTTGTCCAGCTGCAATGTTTGCATTACATGGTTAGCCCTTTATCAAGCATGACAAAAACAATGAGCCGAGTCTAGTTATAACTGAGGGGAAAATGCTTTGTCTATGGAGGATCCTGAACGACTGTACAACTGATGTCAGCTCCTGGGGCTTCAGAAGGGGCTGGATGGCAGAACATGGGGCTGCACACAAGGAAAAAGTTAAGGTAACACATTTGATGATCTCAGCCAAAGGCAAGGTAAGTATAACTTATCTTCCACTGCACCCCCACCGGCCAGCAGTGATGTCACCATCGGGGGGGTCATTGGAAATTCTGCACGGACCCCAGATGGTGACAGAACCACTTTAGAAAACCTATAGTGGCTGTATTCCAGATTCAGCAATCGAGTGAAACTGGGTCATGCGATGATCCACATTCATCAAATACTGCTCATACGAATGCATTTAATGCAATCCTTTCCTACGAGAATCATTTAACTGGATACATGCATGGTACATGCACATCTCATAACCAATGCTTCTCTGTGAGGTACATTGAAATGGACCAGAACCCTGGCGGTGACATGGGAGGAGCACTTTCTTTTTCAGCTTTTTACTGCAAACAGGGGCCTAAATCTTACCAGACACTGGGGCACTAAAGAGAAATGTTTTGATCAACGTTAATGGTGTAATAAAGCGCTAGGTGGTCTCAGCTCTTTCAATTTATAAGAGTGGGTTAAGGGGTTGGTTCCCCCTTCTCATGGGGGACTTGGAAAGCTGTGCTTCCGGTGGCATAGCTAATTTTCCTGTCTCCTGTCAACATGCTCTACTGGACTACGACAGACACAGAGAGAAGATTCCATTTGATTATGGTTAGGTAATACAGCACACATTGGGCACAGCTATCATACCTGGGCAGTAACTGACACGCACAGCTCCCAAGCTCCCTGTGATGTGAATTAGACTGAGTGACCCTAAGCTACAATCATCCAATTAGCTATATTGGAGCCTGGGAAAGCAGGGGGAGGCATCAATCATACTCTAGCAATGTATACATATATCATGTAGCATGCGTAATACACGTTGGTGATACTATACGTTCACATACATGTGATGCTTTTATTTCACTATTGTTTCCTGAAAAGTCTTGTGTATTAGAAACAGAGAAGAGGAAATTCTAACTAAAAAAAAACAAAAACAACCACCCTGTTTGCAATAAAGGAGAAAAAGGTATGTGGGAGGTTTTTGTTTTTATTAACAAATTCTGTAGAAGTTAAAAAGTGAACCTTGCATCCACAAACTTAATGACCTTTTATTAAAAAATGTATCCCTTTTCCCGTCCAGCTATGAAGAAGTCACCAACATCTCCCAACTTTTCTACCTATTGTGACCTAAAATTTGCATTTTCCTTGAACATTCTCTATAATCCCGAGTTTAGTGAATAAATTCAAGGAGCGACCGACGCCATTCTTAACATCCAGTTTACACCTAAAACACCCTAGAAATGCAGGTAAACTCCTTCACCTCAAAAATGGTTCATGAAATACATTGTTCTAGCTGGTGAGTGTGGGGCATAAGTGGGACCAGGAGATGATTGGATGGAAGCCGTAGCTAGTCATATTTCCTGGCATACGATTGGCTCACGCCTTCGTTGGTTCTCACAAGCAATCACAATGTAGCAGGCAGCTATTAACCCCTCATTATCAAGTACGCTAAATGCCCGTTGTACTAACGTAATTGTATCAGTACAGTGCACGATGGCGTTTCCCAGCACTGGAAGCCAAAGGGTTACACTTGCTCCACAAACGATGGCAGGATAATGAGTGTCTAAGCCATAAAATAAATGCTACTATTTACATAAAGATTTGGTCATGTAGTTTCTGTGCTAAAAGCACAAACTGTTGTAAGGGTTCACTAAGTAGCTTGATTGCCTCATAGAATACAGCAGCTTAATATTCTAATTTGTCATAAACATAGCTTATTCGTAATTAAATGCAGCATAGTCTTTAAGTGTTCTCTGGTAAACGTTTAAAGAATCCTTCTATGGGGAAAGATACTCTGTGCGTCCTGCCTGTTATTTGAACCCATTTCACAATATGATAAAGTCAGTCCTGGACCCTGGCTTTAACCACTCAAGGAACCTATAGCACTGAAAATACTAATCTTACTGAGGGATGATAATATCCCTTCGATTACTGTGACCTCTGTCCACCCCCCCATTGATGTTTAAAAAGTTACGTTAAATATACATATATATATATAAATAGACTTAATATACTCACTTTGTTTCTTACGCCAGGGGCCGCTGCAGCCACCTAACTTGCCTTTTTTTTTTTTTTATCAGATAGCCTGATTACTTTTTCCGCATTCTCGTCCAATCCAATGCTTGTCATAGAAAAGCATTGGGCAGAAGAAATGCTTGCATGGCACAATGCTGCACTTTTCCAATCAAATGCTCTCTAGGAAAAGCATTGATTGAAGAAGCGATCCTCAAGCAGTTATTGCATCAGAAGCGACTCTTGCCACGCATGCGCATTTGGAGCTGAGAGGCGGATCAGGGCGGAGAGATCCCCAGCGCCAAGGGAGCCCAGCCCTGGAGAAAGGTAAGTGCTGAAGGGCTTTTAACCACACACACACACACTCTCACGAACAGATGCATACACACTAGCTAACAGACACACACATTTACTGACAGACACACACTCAGTGACAGACATACATGCACACTCACTGGCAGACAGACACACATACACACTCACTTACAAAACATACACTCTCAGTGACAAACACACACTCACTAACAGACACCAAACAGACTCACTAACAGACACACACAAACTAACACACTCAGTAACAGACACACACAAGCTAACACACTCAGTAACAGACACACACAGTAACCCACTCACTGACACACACACACTCACTGATACACAACAATTAACACACTCACTGACACTCACTAGCAGACACACTCAATAACAGACACACACAAACTAAAGCACAACTAACACACTCAGTAACAGACACACACAGTAACACACTCACTGACACACACACACTAACGCTAACACACATACACACTCACATTTTTTTTTTTAAATTTAATTCCTTAGTCTCTCTACCTTTGGGAGTACTAAGGGGATTCCAGCTTTCCCTGGGGTTCAGTGGGGCTGCTGGGCGGCCGGTCCTGCAGGCGGCAAGGGAGCACTGATCCTCCGGTTCAGCTCCCTTGCGTGCAGCTTACTGATGTCGGAGCCGGAGTGACGTCATATTCCGGCTCCGGCATCACTGCGGCAAAGTGACGCCACTGCCAGCCTCGGGGGGCACTGAGGTAGCCAGCTCCTGGGCCCCCCACGAGAAGAGGCTGGCAAAATGTGGCCGCACTGGCGTACATAATTACCTGGGTCGCAGGGCGACTGTGGTATGTACGCCAGTGAACAGAGACCTCGCAGTCAAATCACTTGCCTGAGATGAAGTGGGCAGGGTGTCTATAGTGTCCCATTAAAATCTATAGTTGGAGAGGCTCAATTGTGTTTTATGTTCTTCAAGGTTCTAAGTAAAATACAATATTAAAACATCGTCATGCTTCTCAAATCAGTCTTAAAGGGACACTATAGTCACAAGAATAACTACAGCTTAATGTAGTGTTTCTGGTGTCTATAGCCTGTCAATGCAGGCTTTTTTTTTTGTAGAGATAAAATGCCATGTATGTACGTAGTGGGGAATCGCGATGCAGCCTAGAACAAAATCTAACCCTATTCAACCCCCCAGTAACGACAGACCACTTAGTATGGATGAAACAGGCCACAGCATTTATTATCACAAACTAAATTACTGCATAACACATCCATAACTTTATTTATTAAATCTCTTCTTTTCTGTAACCAAAACGTTAGACATAAATAAGCATAAATTAACATATATACATACGGTATATAACTCCACACATAGTGTTATACAGTGACCCAACCGTCCTTGCCAATAAACAGAGTGGTTCCTAATCACCACTCCCTCTCACCTCCCCCCTCGTCATAAAAATCATATATTTCCAATGCCTGCCATCAGCCGACCTTATCCACGCTCGATGGGCACGAGACTTCAGGCAACCTAAAGATTAACCTTTGGAGCAGGTGAGGTTTGAGACCTTAAAAAAACTTGTTCATCTCATTCCATATACTTAAACGTAACCTCAAACTCAATTGGCAAGGACATAGCTGTGACTAAATATACTAATAGGGCGGGCGGGAGGGAAGCTGTTTGCTGGCCCGAATCCCAAGTGGCACTGAGGTAAGACCTCCCCCACACTAACTTACACAGAACATAATCCCACCCACAGACTCTTTCCCAACCAATCCCATGCATCTATCCCCACACTCCTACATGTGCCCTTGTCCGCTTAGCTGCGCTATCTCCCCAGGGCCTTTCCGAATAGAGATGTTTTGATCCAATGCATCTTTATGAGGAGATACCGATTATCAGAGCGCAGTGTTTTGCTGTGCATGCGCAATAGTTTCTCAATGCTTTCCTGTAGAAAAGCATTGGATTGGCTGAGATCATCAAATGTGATAATCTCAGTCAAGGATGCGGGGATGGGTCAGTCACGAGGAGACCTGCGCAGCGCTGGAAAAAAGGTAAGTAAACTCACCTTTTACCTTTCTGACAGGGGGCAGGGGACCTAAGCGGCAGTTTTTTAAAGGCAGCCTAGGATTCTCTATTACCATTTATTGATAGTATTACCAATAATTGTTCCACTGAGGATATGAATAAAAAACGGACCTCTGAACCAAACCTCCTTATGATTGGCTAGTGAATCACTGATCTAAATGGATCAAACAGACAAACAGATGTCCTTTTTTTACTCTGCTTTCTTGCCAAGATTAGATAAGTTCGGGGAATGCCTGATCTCAGCAGATAATAGTAAGTTAGCAAAGGGGCAATAATGGGCACTGCCAGATCTTATGGATGGCCGAATGTAACTAAGGATATCTCCTGGGATGTTACAGAAATCAGGACCATTTGTCAGAGGGAGATAAAACTTCAACAGGGGCACTCCGGGGTCAGGGAACAAGACACTGCACCAGCATCAGGAAGAAAGTAGTCTTAGAAAACATCCCAAATCATAGAACGAGAAATTAATTATACTCCATGTGCACAGTGTCACGGATACACCGAATTACAGGAATATTTACTAAGGTGAGAATTAAAGTCAATTTCCCATTTAAAGGACCACGCCACACCTGTAAAACACTTCGGCTCACAGAAGTGCTTTAAGGGTGAGGTGTTTCCCATACAAAGCAGGTAAACTGGAAAGCATAACCAATTTGTTATACTTTGAATCCTCCCTTTTAGAAAGTTACCCTGTGTTGCATGTCTGCCTAGAGGTTCCCAGAAGGTGAAGTGAGAAGACGCTTGGCATTTATAATACTAGCAGGGTGACAGAAGATGTGATGGGATGATGCCACCTGTAACGTGAAATAATATGACATCATATCCTGGCGTTCTCAGACAATGCCAGTAAGAATCGCCAAGCGGGCAGGGCACCAGAGGAGCACGGAGGCGCAGATTTCAAAACTTGGAACTATTATTACACAAATCAATCATTTCTTTTGAAATTTTCTGCAAGTTGTGACTCAGAACAATAAAATTGTGTAACAATAAAGTAATGTTGCAGTGTTATAGTACGTGTTATTTTAACGATGGTTAACTAATTTCCTTCAATAAAGATTCATTTGTTACGGGATGTGGGTGGAAATTTTAGCAGAAACTGTAATCTGATTATCACTAAAAACTGTGTATGTAGGGTGCTAAACTGAGGTCCTATATCCCTATCTGATAAGACATAGATCAAATTATTAAATCAAGAAAATAAGTCACTTACAGGTAATTAGAAGTATGTCTCCTTTTCAAAATGAATTTCAAATTTAAGGTCAGAGAAGCTGATAGTTAACTTTTCTCGAATTTTTCCATCTTGCCTGATTTGACCAGACGTTTACAATTCGCATTGAATTCACACTTCAATGAATAACTCTGATAGAGTCCCCAGAATGTGTGATCTTAGAATAGAATAGAGTCTAAATGCCTCCTTCCGATTAACTTGCACCACTGCTACCCCACATTTTAGTGACCTATCGTTATTTTTGGCAATTATATAGCGCCGATTTATTCAGACGCGCGTTATAATATTATAAAAAGGGAAAACTTAACAATAAATGAGATAATTACAAAATGTTACAGGAACAATAGGTGTATTAGGACCCTGCACAAACAAGCTTACAGTCTAGAGGAGGTGGGGGTAAAAGGTTTAGGTGGAACGTTGGGGTGGCTTTGGAATGAAGCCCAAACAGAGAGAGAGATAATGAGATGTAGGAGCAAACCAGAAGGCAAAAGCAGATGAGGAATAAAGAATTTGGTAATTGGATAGAATTACTCATCATTAAGTATCATGGGATTTGGAGTTTGAAAACAGCCGGAGATCAAGTCTTTGGGCAACCCCGTCATTGCCCAAAAGTGATTTCATAAACAGCAAAAGACATAAAGTGGGAAGGCAAAGAGAGCAAACCTTTGTAGACAGGGAACTGAGGATGGGGGTTGGAACAGGAAGGGATTAGGGAAAGTTTTAAAGAGGGAGGGATGGAAGGTGGTGCAATATTTCTGCTCCCACCCAAATTTTAAGAAAGTGCCTGGAAACCACATCCCACTTATTAGTTTACAAAACCTGCTCCAAGTGAGTGAGTTAACACGAGGAGTCGCTGACAGGATACAGACTATTTTGCCACGTTAGTAAGGTAGGACATTCCTAATTTCTGCTGTACGGGGAGAGAGCGGAGAGCAACGCCACATGCATTCGTTTATGGAGGGCGTAATTTCCTAATTAAACTGACTGACAGAGTTAGGAATAATGTTGTTTGTACTTTTAATTATACTTTTTAATAGAGAATTCCTCAGTCTTTGTTTCAAGTAAAGAAGCTCCGATATCAGGATTTTTTTGCGTCAAACACTCTAAATAGCAATTGTTAAACTCCAAAATGAAGTTCTTTTATTGAACAGGAATTGAAGTGCCCTGCGGACGGTGCCTCCAGGAATACCCCCTCACGTTAAACATACCACAAGGGGGGGGGGGGGGATCCCTTCTTGGGCATTGTATCACAGATTTCTTAGTAAATCCCACTCAAAGGGGTTATATATTAAACAGTGAATTGAAAAAAAAATTTAGAATGAATTCTGAAAACATTTAAAATGGAAAATTATCCCACGTCAAATATTTTCAATTTCTGCTTTATTGATTTGTCTGGTGAACCTGTCAGACCTCACTGTTTAGTGAAATATGCCCTTAACACTGTGAGTATTTTCACTAAACACTGAATTATAGTGAGTTCAGTAAGTTACTCAACATTTTACGCAAAATATGCTGATTGGAAAACAATGTAACTCACCTACAGTCACAACTTTACGAGTTTAGCAATTAAACCCCAGTGTTGACGAAAATCAAACATCTGGAAGGAACTAAATAAACTCTGGTAAGTTAAGATAAATTAAGATAAAAGTAATTCTTTGAGTGTTTAATATTCACAGTTTTTTCCCGATACACAGTAAAATATACCCCACTCACTACTGATTTCAAGATCAATGTGTCTTCCTACCCTCTACTCTGCCTCTTGACCAAAAACTCAAAGTTCCATCAGCATGTTAGCTTTCTGTACACACCACTTCTACATGGTTTTTTTTTTGTGCACATTTTTTTTGCTGATTTGTGATTTTTGTGACTTTTCCCCCTCCTTGCTTTGGGGTCGGGTTTGAATTCTGTTGCTTTTTTAAACTTGTATCTTTGTCATGTGATCTTTGTTATGTGTCGTTGTTATGTGATCTTTGTTATGTGTCGTTGTAGATTTTGGAAATTGATTCACTAAACTCTGAATTGTAGAGAACTGGAATCTAAATGTCAAAATTGAAGCTAAAATAGAGATTTTTTTTTCAGATCAGTTATTTTTTCATAATCTCATCGTTATTCTGAATTTAGTGAGTGAACCCACGTCATAATCTTTCATCTCCTTATCTAAAAGAGGATGTAGGACACTCACAAAAAGGGAAGTTGTGGTGCCACAGTCATAAGAAAGTGATTGGTTTTTTGTTTTCTCAGCCAAAAATCCAGGGCAGTAAGTTAAAAAGTTGGTATATGTGAGTCACTCGTGGAACATCGGAGTAATTTAATACCAGATCCCTGCTACAATGAATAATCGTCTGCTAAATCAGAGTTGTTAGGAGGTTTTTGGTAAGAAACGTAAGTAACCAAGGAAGTTCTTACTCGATTTTTCTATTTTAAGTGACAGATTTTGGGTATCACTAAAAAGTCACACATGTAAAAAAAAGAATTTAAGTTTTGTCACTTGTAATTATTGTTCTAGGAGTGGAAATGCATTGAGAATCCATCTGGTTTGGTTAAGAAAGGGTCCTTTGTTAAAATGCTTGCCAAGCACATTATTGCATCATCAGACATTTCTGAAGCATTCAGGACTCAAGATGTTATTTCTATAGAGAAATTCGAGGGTATTTTTTATAAGAGTGGATCAGTTAGCAGAAACATTCCATTGGCTTTTACAGTTTTACTTTACCCCTGAACTGCAGTAACCCAAAAAGTGGGGGTAATCACTAATGGAATGTTCAGAGCGGAGAAATTACTAGAAATCACTAGTGGAATGTTCAGAGTGGAGAAATCACTAGTGGAATGTTCAGAGTGGAGAAATCACTAGTGGCGTATTCAGAGCGGAGTAATCACTAGTGGGATGTTCAGAGTGGAGAAATCACTAGAAGAATGTTCAGAGTTGAGAAATCACTAGTGGAATGTTCAGAGTGGAGAAATTACTAGAAATCACTAGTGGTGTATTCAGAGCGGAGTAATCACTAGTGGGATGTTCAGAGTGGAGAAATCACTAGAAGAATGTTCAGAGTGGAGAAATCACTAGTGGAATGTTCAGAGTGGAGTACGGTAATCACTAGAAATCACTAGTGGAATGTTCAGAGTGGAGAAATTACTAGAAATCACTAGTGGTGTATTCAGAGCGGAGTAATCACTAGTGGGATGTTCAGAGTGGAGAAATCACTAGTGGAATGTTCAGAGTGGAGTAATCACTAGAAATCACTAGTGGAATGTTCAGAGTGGAAAAATTACTAGAAATCACTAGTGGAATGTTCAGAGTGGAGAAATCACTAGTGGAATGTTCAGAGTGGAGAAATTACTAGAGATCACTAGTGGAGTATTTAGAGCGGAGTAATCACTAGTGGGATGTTCAGAGTGGAGAAATCACTAGAAGAATGTTCAGAGTGGGATAATCACTAGAAATCACTAGTGGAATGTTCAGAGTGGAGAAATCACTAGTGGAATGTTCAGAGTGGAGAAATTACTAGAGATCACTTGTGGAGTATTCAGAGCGGAGTAATCACTAGTGGGATGTTCAGAGTGGAGAAATCACTAGAAGAATGTTCAGAGTGGAGTAATCACTAGAAATCACTAGTGGAATGTTCAGAGTGGAGAAATCACTAGTGGAAAGTTTCAGATCATAACACTTTGATAAATCTCCCTTAGAATGTATCAGCCATAATGATGGTGTATTACTTAAGCATCACACAGCTTTTCTGAATTGCAGTCAATCTGATTTTTATAGCTGTGAGCGTAGGTGCTATATTTACATCTATATAATTAAATACAGATCATAATATGCAACTGGAATATAGTCATTGCTTTGCGGTGCTTTATTTTATGTTGTGTCAGAAGGAGTTCCTTTTTGTGGCGAACTTTCACCTACTTTATCCCTGAGTCTTAGTTAGATTGCTAGCTCCATGACCAATATCAGCTAGTTTTGGCAGGTCCCTCTTCACCTACTGTTTCCGTATATCATACATGTTTGTGAGAATGAAATGCTTGTCTTGTTTACATATTGTGCAGCGCTGCGGAATATGTTGGCGCTATATAAATAACTGTATATCTCAGCCAAGTTATTAGTAGTCCAATCCAGTGCAAGTATTTGTTGTTTTGGATGAATGTATGTAAAAAAACAAACGATTTAAAGGCCTAAAATGTAAAATTGCAAGTTTCGAGAATTAGAGAGTAAATTACAGGACACAGAAAGGTTGACAAAAATCTACAAAATGATGCTCAGGTTTAGTGAACTGTGACTCAGCTTGCTGGAACGTATAGTGCTGAGATCTAGAACACGAGACGGACGCAGGCGGCGATATCTAAAAAAAAAAAAAAGACACATCCTGACACTTTTTCGATAATAGAAAACGTGTCGTTTGTTTTGACGTTGGTAGGAGGAGCGATTTCAAAATTAAAAGCACCAGTCTGCCCAGACGATGATGCCATAGTTTAAATTCTATTTAGAAAACGTTATCGAGAGATTTTATTTTTTTCCCAACTCTTCTATTTGATCTAAATTTTGTAAGCCGTCCACTCTGCATTTAGCTAATATCTTTCTAAGTTTACAGGAGTGTGTGACCAAGTGTGCCACTCGTAACTGTGTGCAGGGAATTGCGAAACACACTGGCAACTATAGTGTTAACAGCTTACAAAACGTACATTGTCCGAGTCCCTGGGTGCTCTATAGCGCCTTTCTACCCTGAATTCCCTCTCTTTTTTTTTTTTTTTGCAGGTTTAAGATTTCAGGTTTAGAGGCCCCAGGAAGTGGCAGGGTATGGTTAAGGGGGGCAAGCAGGGGGAGGGGTGTTTTTTTGGAGAAAAAATGAGGGAGGCTGCAGGAAGAAAAAAAGAGTAATAACAGGGAATAAATTAATAAACAGAAGGAGTAGAGTATTTACTGGGATAAAAAGTGCATTTCACATTTTGTTATCCAGTTTATCAGATTCAATTTTTTTCATTCAAAATTGTTAGATTTTAGATGAACTGCAGGTTGTTTTCATTAATTTATATATTTTTGCAATGTTTCTGATTTAAGATAGTGTGGATTTCCTTTGTTCTAATGCTTTTCCTCTATCCCATAATTGCTCCTTTGTAATCTAAGTAACAGATGTAAGAGACATCCAGGGATTGGCAATCCTCTGTATAATTACTGCTACAACTCCCATTTAATAAAAGATGTGTTTTAAACTATAGATTTGGAACTTCTCAAAAAGATGTATCTGCCATTTTTCAGTGGGGTGGGAGAGGGTGAATTAAAGGGGCACACACAAAGTCACAGTGGTTATTATAGAAGTGCAACTCCTATCATGCTTTTTCAGCCTTTAGTGGGGGATGGGTATATCTTTGCATACAAATGGACAAAGAGGGACACTTTAATTTGGGGGCTTTTGGCCAGGGGTGGGGCTGTAGGGGAATTACTAATAATTTATGCAACTGAAATGTAATTTAGAACAAGAACATTATTTAAAGACTGAGTTCTAAACGCATTTATTGTAGTTTAGGAGGCAAAATGAGAATTCGAGAAAAAAAATCTTTAGTGAATAAGCCCCAGTATGTAATTTCAATACACCTTCTGATGTTTTTAAATCATTACGATTTAAAGGAGCTCTTTGGGTCCTATCCATCTAGAGTGTGTACATGGCATTGGCCTATGTTGGTGATTTTTAATAGCAGGGCATTGTTAAGGAACTAAGAAGATTGCTAGCTCTTGGGAGGCACAAGGGTGGGGGTTTAGAAGGATTTGTGTTTCAGACTTTCTGAATGGGTGCTTGACAAAAACCAGAAAGATCACAGGAGGGGGGAAGGACCTGCTTTTGTCTAAACCTCCTAAATCCCAAACTTGGTGGGAGGGAGGACCAGCACGTATTAAACAACCCCTCCCCATCCCCCAGTAACCCGGGATGGCTTAGTCACGTGATAGCCCATGCTGCCTTTGTCTCAGTTCAGAATTGGCGCTTGTATCGCCGACGTAGCCAGAGGGAGGTGAACAAACAGTGAGTCAGAGTCAGGTAAGTGAGTGTGGCGTTGTACGGCTTCTGTGTACCTTTAACTGGTGCGTTAACTATCAGTTTGTTTACTTTTAACCTGATTTATTTCCTAATGGGTAAAGTAGTAGTTGTTTCCCTGGGAGTGGGAGGAAGGCTTCTTTCCTTGCTGGGTTGGCAACTTTGCAGTAAGTGATGGCTCTACTGGGGATGTTGTACCTCTTGTTTATTTAAATAAAGGAGTAGTCAGTGCATGAGCCCGGAACTAGGCAGCTTTGTCCTCCTCTCATATCACCGTTTTCATAGCCTTGTGCCCCCCATGATCATAGGACACCACAGGTAATCTATCTAGCAGAATATTCTGCCACTATCTCTTATTAATATTGTATTTTATATTAATTCACAACACATACTAGTGCACTGTACAGCTTGTCAGTTGAATAATAACTAGAAATATCCCTGAAGGTACTTGTAAAGCGTGCACCCCAAATTCTCCTAACCTGTAATACCCCTTTTATTCTAGCCTTGGTAGTAGTTTTGGTGATGTACTTGGTCCCTCTCTGCCCAACCACAATTATACAGGCAGGGCAGTGTGTATCAGGTACAGTTCTGTGACAGAGCAAAAGTTGATACATTATTTTGGTTTCCATGGTGACTGCTCAACAGCTAGCACTTTGCAGAAGAGTTAGCACATATTGTTGGTAAATGTGCCGCAATATTATTTTACGTTTCTAGCAAGTTCTACAGCACCAAATAACCCGATCTGCATTGAACCCAGTCTTTAAATGATTATTTTGAGCTTCCCAGCTGGTTACCCCTGGGTTTGGGTACATCATATCTTGTCAGTATATGGAGTAAGGTTTTGAGGGGTTCTCTTTGTATACCTGGGATGTCATTGGGGACTTGGCTGACATATGTGCTGTTTGATATTAATAATTTAGCCCATGTCTAATTTCTTACAAAGCTATATTGTCATTCTGAATTACCAATGTCCTGCTAGTATGTCAGAACTCTCGAAGCACCAGAGTCTTGGGTAAAATATATTTATGGGGTTTTGGTAAATAATATAAAAGTCAAAAATGGGGATGTTCTAGAAGAGTTAAAATTCTGTATAATTTTTTTAGAGGTCATCACTTCTGGTATTTAGTATTTTGGGTGGTAGCAATTCAGCGCTACAGAATATGTTGGCGCTCTTTGCTTGTAATTTGTTTTGAGATTGGCTGCTGGTGGTAGCCTTTTTACTGGGAGTAAACGAAAAAATCCCGGCCTGGACAAAAAAATAATAAAAAACTGCTGAGCTGGAAACTTTTTTTTATTTATTTATTTATTTATATATTTTTTTTTCAGTAGTTTTTAGATAAAATGTGATTTAGTTTGTCAGCTAAGAATCATTATAGTGATAGATTTTGAAACCCATGGATCTCTGTATATTGGAAATGGTTTTAAAAAGTCATTATGTTGCAAGTTAAATATAAAATAAAAAATTGTGTATTAAACTTGATTGTAAGACCATAAAACCACTTTCCTCACCTTTTGCTTCCAATCTCACTGTACCTTTTAATATCTTTAATCTGACATTGCACTTGGCCTCTCTCTTACCTGCTGTCCTTCTCTAATGAGCAGTAAAAACACCTGACCTGGGTGACAGCTTTTCATTGTTGGTGATTAGGTAATACTGCTTTAATAGGGATGTAAATGATCACGCTAATATTGACATTGTCTAGAAGACCTAAAGTGGTCAAACACTGTGACCTTAGCAGGAGTTTGTGATGTGTAGCATAGAGAACTTATCCAAACAGTTTCACACGCTGCCCATTGATAGTGGAACATTGACCCAAACATTTTACATCAATTTGTAGTCCGTGTGTTTAACGCTGTGGTTGGGACAGGGTGCCAAGACACACAGAACTTTGCAAACCCACGATGGTTTGGAGGTACGGTATAGCAAATCTTGAAACCAATTGGCACAAAATTATCATTCAAACAACTGCAGAGTACAACTCCCATCATAAGTAACCAGCCAAGCCTAGTGCATAGGATGATGAAGGGGGTCTATTTTACTTTGCTTAATCATGTTAAGTAGATTGCAAGTTCTTCTGCCCAGGCGCTCATTGCCTCTGAATGCATTGTTTACCACTAGCCTGGAGTTTCTTTGAATACTGGCTTTGTGATTGTAAATTTGTGTAAAATACTCTCAGATGCCACCTTTAACCCTTCCTCTTACCTCCCCCTTCCCCCTTTCATTGATCACCCCTCCTCTGTCACCACAGGACATTGTTTTTAGAGCTATTTCTTTTCTTCAGTTCTTTAAATTCCGTGCCTCCAGGCTACCAAAATATTTAAACGCACCTCTTAACAACCAGACCTGCTTAGGTAACTTTCATCCAAACTCTTTTTAAATGCCGTCAGGTCACGTTTACCTTAAAGAACTTTAACCAACGATGCTCAGTGTGTACAGTGTGCCCTCTGCACTCGAGTTTAAATAAGCGTTAATAGAGGTCAGTAGAAGGCAGTTCAGACTGGTGATGGACCTTTAAATGCAGAAGTGAAAATAGCAAGATGTGCACATTATCTAAATGTTACACATCTCTGTGTGAATGTGTTCTTTGTATCTTATCGTTTTGCACCATCATTGTTACGGAATCCTTTTAGTTAAAAGATCTTTAATGTGAGCTGGTAAAGGGCTTATTCACTAAATTCCAGTCTGTCCCAACTTGATTGACTCTGTGTGGTGGCTAATCTGCAAATTATTACTTTGAGTATTCACTAAAAATAAAATGTAAAGAATAACTCTTGCGTATAGTGAGATTTGAAGTCATTTAAAGGGGTATTGTAGGCACTATAAGAATTTAATATCATTGAATTTGATTATAGTGTCTAGAGTCCCCCGGCACTGTCCCTCCCTTCAGTGTTAAACCATTTTTGAGCAGTTTAGCACTAAATGAGGGTCCCTGGCTGCATGCAGTCCGGCCCCAACCGGTGTGGCTAAAGCAGAGATTACACACTTCCTTCTAGCCATACCAATTTATACCAATAGTATGGCCTTCTCATAGGCTGAAAGAGGTCAGTTGACACTCTGACATCACAGCCTCCCATTGCTTCCTCATTAACCCAAGCAACATATTGGGGATTGGCCGCTGGGGACTTTTGTTTAGTATTAAAACATATAGAAACAGTTTAACAATGCATGGGAGAATGGAACCAGGGGACTCCAGGCACTATAACCACTTCAATATGGTGGTACAGTGACTACAGTCTCCCTTTAAGGATACCTGATTGCAGAAATGCTTCTGAGTCCAATGCTATGTCATGATTAGTCCAACGGGGCTCCTGAATCCTGCATCCCAGGTGCTTCTCCGAATCTGGAGTAACCTTGATCCTGTGCCAGTCGTTAATTACGCTATTCTTCATGGCTAAACAAAGTAACTCATTGTCTGATAATAAAATGGCATGTACTCTAAGACTCCTTGATCTTTTTGTCTGTGTATTTCAGTGTGGATCATCTCCTTTGCGCTGTTTGATGACTTGCTACACCCTGCACCATTTAACGGATTTAATTTTCTATTTATTTTTAATGGAATTAAGAAAAGGGACCCTAGCCAGATCCCCTATTCAGGTTTCTTGGTGAGAAGTCATGTTAACTTTAATAGTTAGAACCTCTCTGCTGAATCACCACTACTTAGTCGGTCATTAGAAATTGAGTGGGGGTACACAAATGTGGCTACCACCAGACAGATTGGCAATCTTTTCTGTTTTGCCGTGGTTTAAAGAGAACGAATGTCACTTGTGGGAGTTAGGTTCAACTAGATAACTAAAGGTTCACTGTAGACTATGCTATTTATTTTACTGTAACAATCAAAACCATTTTTATTTTTTAATATTCTAAAAATAACTTGCTTTGTTTGCCTGTCTGCAATAGCATAGTCAGGCCATACCTTGTCAATTTAATTTAACCCTACATGCTTTTGCGCACGTATGACAATTTGCCTTTAAAAAAAAGTCTTTAGTGAGCATGTGCACTCGGGCGTTTTTATCCAGACGCCCTAGCAGGTATTTGAGAAATAGTATCACTTTGGGCATTGACATGTTGTGGAGGTAAATGTATTTTTTTTTATCGCCGCGTTATCTAGTAAAGACTTTATACTGTGTTTATTGGGATGAGCGAAGGCAGAACTGTCACTCTCTGAGAAGTGTGAATAATTGAGTAAAATGGTACTCCATTCAGTCCAGACTCTGATGAAAAGGACACATGCCTGTAGGAAGGTTGGAAAACCTAGCCATACTCTACAATTTGTTGGGTATTTGCACCATAAATCTTCACTGTATCTATGGTACAAAGTCTTCAGTTTAACTTTCAGAGAAGTGAGCGTTCGACTTCACAAATGATTTATATGCCTGAGATGTGGCCAATGCATGTATAGGTTCGCTCCAGACTCTGTCAAGGAGATTTTTTGTTTTATCCCCAGTTATTGTGTGTTTAGTGATAACAAATTAAATATTATTCAGATACTGTCGTATCAGGTGAAATTTAGAGGCCGTTTGGAAAGTTTCACGTCTCTAATGTTGTTTGAATTTTAACATCAGAACTCTGACATAATGGTGAAATAAAACCGTGTTATAAAATCAAAGTCTTGTTGAGCTAATTGTGACGGGCAGACACGGTCTGTATGCTAATAATGAATACTCTACCCAGCTGTTACTCTGTAGCGGTGATGCCCAAAAGGTAGATTCCCCCCTCGCCCCCCCCTGTCCCCCAGCTGTTGAAGAGCTGAGGTTTCATGCTGTCTCTAAGCTGCATTTTTGTTTTTCCAAAACCGTGTGTTTTCGTTGATGTTTGTGATCATTGCTTACCATTTGCCTGTTCTTTACATTTCCCACCTTTCTTTAAGATGTTAATATCCCTCCTCCTTTATGGGTTTTGTCTAAAAGGCTGCAAGACCAACTGTTTTTACACTCTCCTTCCAACAGAATAAAGAACGACTCTGGATGTGGAATTTTCCTGTTAAAACTAACTAGACCGTAGCTTTTGCTCCGGTAATATTTGCCCTGTTAGTTGTGGCTGGTGGCTTTTGTTGAGGTGTAAATTAGTTTTTTTTTTTTTGTCTATCCACAAAAGCCTAAATTTACATACTGTGTTAAGTAACATAATCTGCGGATTTCCTTGTGAAGTTTGAAGACGCTCCCAATTTGGGTTTTAAATACACTTACATGATAATGGCCCTTATTTTACATCTTCTATACCCTTCTCTTTGGATTTTAGAGGATTCTTCTCCTTGGCACGTTAAGCACTATAAACAGTGCAATTTATTGTCATGGTTATGCTACAGGAGTGTGTGTGGGAAATCCCCCAGATTTGGTTTATTTTGTGTGTTTTTTTTTTTTTTTTTTTTTTTTTTTTTTTTTTAAACCAGTGCCTGGGCAGTTTAACAAATACTTGGTCTCGCCTCTTTACTGCCACCTAGATAATAAAGAATTTTACTTCCATAATTTCTGTAAAAATATGGTAATATTTTCAAGCCATGCGGGGCAGTGAATGACTTTTGCAGGATTCCTCATGAACTTCTATGACCGAGCCTCTGACGTCCAAGGACGAGCTCTGTTCTAAACAGTTTACAGTAGTTTTTCATTCATGCATTTGGACAAATTATGCTGCTCTGTGTTTAACTACCAATCCCACAACCCTGAGCTTATTCTCGCTGTTATAATGGTAGGTATATAGTTATCAATGTACTATTACATGCTTCCACTAGTGAATGTTTGTGCTTGGTACCTAATCCGATCTTGCTGAATAAGCCCCACACTCTCCTGAATCTTTACTGTCGTGTATTTGGCAGGGGGACAAAAACAGATTTTTAGTGGAATTCGTGAGCTGCTGCCAGAAGTATGCTTTCTATGTGCTGCGGACAAACTTATTTTCAAGCCTCAGGTAATGAAATTCCTGAGGTCACACGCGCAGGTACAGAAATGGACAAGGTATAGCGTCAAACTGTTGTATTCTTTCCACGGTTTCGTTAAAGAATCTTAATAAACTTTGTTCTGAGAAACTAACTGGGCGCACGGCTGGACTAGAACTGGTGCCTCTGTTTTTTTTATTTTTTTTTATTTTTTTTTAAATGCAGATAAATAAGCAAAACATAACACTATCGGAAAATGCCCCTTGTTTGCAGCCAATGCCCAAGATTTGCTGCTTCTGCAGAAACCGTGATGTGGTTAGGGTCACTTCCACTGTTTTCAATGGGAGTAATATACACATAATGTGTGCACCTTGCTTCACAGAGGGTTATGCGAGGTGCAGTACTACTATGTTTAGTGGATCTCAGTGAGTTTCATAAAATACAGAGTACTTTAAATCACAATAAACACGGATCGAGCTGCTAAACACTATTATTAATAGTAACTCCTGGCAAACGTCTCCAAATGTTTTTACGAAGATCGAGTGGAATTCATGTTCAGGAGATGCTCTTATGACTGGACTTCCTTGCATTCATTTGACTGCAGTACGATGCTTTCATGAGACTTTTTTAAAGGGAGCTGTAATTACCCAATAAAATAGACTTTAACGCATAAACAACTGATTTCAACTTAAAGGAACTGTCATGGTTCCATAGCAACTTCATCAAAATGAAGTTGTTATAGTGCCAGGAGGTTTCTTGTGCTTCCTTATCTTTAGGGGTTAAAATGTTTACGAACTGTTGAGCCCCGAAGTTGGCTCTCCAGCTGTTCCTGGCTATCCCGGTCCAAATCCACTTTCGCAAAATCAGCTACGTGGAGCTACCTGAAAGGCCACCACTGATGAAACTCTAAGCCAATTGGTAGCTTTCTATACATACACACAGCGTGAGAAAGATGCCTTCTCGCACCACGATAAATTTATTTGTATGAAATTGTTATGGTCCCCTGCCTGTTCATTCAAAGGAGCACTTCAGAGACACAAAGCACTTGATTGTTGGCACAATTTATAAATTGAAATCTGCACTTTAAGTGCATTCTGAAACCGATCCTGCTTCTGTGGAGCTACAAAAAGTTGCAGGTGTGCTGGGCTAGAGTGCGTGCCTCTCTTCCCCACATTGGAAAGTTACATGTGCGTGATTACGGGTCTGATTGAGAGATCTCTGGTCATTACCCGGTCTCAGACTGAAAGTCCTGTCAGGAAAAGACGGGAGGACTTGCAAATGCTGCAGGCAAAAAAGTAAACTTTATTATTATGATGATTAATTCCGCAGCGCTGTACAATTGGGGAGAAAAAAAACCCGTACAAAATATACAGACAAATACAAAAGGTGAAAAGGACCCCGCCTGTGAGCGGAGATCCAGCTGTTGAAGCTCTATTATACAAAGTGCCTAGTTAGCCCGTGAGCTTACAATCTAAAGTCGCATGTATTTTTGCTTTGTGAGTATATCTAAAAGATAAAATAAAAATCAATGCAAGGCCGTTTACTTCCAATAAACATTGTTACAGTTGCAGGATTTCATGATCAAATATATAAAGGCTAGAAGTTCAATATTCTTTTTTGTGTGTTTTATTTACATACATTGCCCCCACATGTTTCTGTACATCGGATACGTTACATGTGGAATTTAATTTAACTTTGTTCTCCGGAGATGTTGAGCTATTTGAAATAATGGCCTATAGACTGAGTGTGCCTGCGTGACAACTTTCACAGCTGCATCATCGCGCACCCCTCCCTGCTGTGTTTAATACATTGGAACACAGGGCTTATAAAGGTGATATCTACCATTGTTTAGCTTGCTCTCAATGTGTGGGATGAGAACTTCCTCCCTGTACCAACCAGTTAAACCAGATGTGATGTTTTGGCATGTTTGCTCTATGGCACATTCACACTCCTAGTTACCGCAATCTTAATGTAAACACCAACAGAGGGGTGATGGTTGCTTGTACTGGATTTTTAAAGAACCATTTAGCTTCTTTTTTTTTTTTTTAAACAAACGTATTCCTATTGCTATAGTTTTTATGTAAATATAGAAATCCCCCTCCCACCCCCCCCCCCCCCCCAAAAATAGTAAATGATGGGAGCGTGGACCTTTGAAGTGGTCTGGGTGCCTGCTGAGCCCTTTTTAAAGTAAAAGAGAGCTGTAAGTTCCAATTACTTGTAATGTTTGTTTTTCCCTTATGTTTTGATAGGGGTAAACCAAATAAATTAAATGTAGAAATCCCCACCTCTTTACCTCTTTTTTTGGGTAACTGGGCGCTGCCATCTCGGCTCCCTGTCAATCATTATGATAAAGTCTGTCCCTTGCAGCTGGCAGTCAGCACATCGAA
Organism: Pelobates fuscus; assembly: GCF_036172605.1. NCBI lineage: Eukaryota > Metazoa > Chordata > Amphibia > Anura > Pelobatidae > Pelobates > Pelobates fuscus. The sequence goes on along the minus strand of NC_086324.1, from coordinate 17,778,255 downwards.
AGCGATGTTGGTATTTCCTCACTTGCAATGGCTGAGCCTTGGTCTTAACTGGGTTCTCATGTCATCTGCTAAATTTGTAATATATTTAAAGGGAATTGGAGCATTCCCTGAAAAAAAGGGTAATACGTAATGGGTGACTTGTCACGGTATTTAATAAATTATGTAAATCCCAGAGTATTGAATGTTCCTGCTTAAAGACATACTGTATTCCTGGGGCTATCACTCCCCCTGCCTCCTCCCTCCCTTGCACGCCCCACCGGTGTATAAAGAGTTAAAAAACCCTTTATTTTGTTACCTTTTTCCAGTGCTGATGCCCCTTGGCGCTTGGTCGACACTCCTCACTCTCAGCGAATGTCACAAACGCATTAGACCTCGACATAGCAAATCATTGAATCCATGCTTTCCTATGGGGATAAATCTGATGCTGGATGTCCCCCTGCAGAGCGTGAGGACGTCAAGTGTCAGTTACAGGACCCACGGTCCGTTTGTTTGCAGGAAGCGCATCCAGTGGCTCTCTGGTAGACGGCCACTGGAGGCAGACTTAGTGCTGCCATGTAAACATTTGTTTAACATTGCAGCACTGAGTGCAAAGGGCACACTGCACCTAGTCCTAACCACTTCAATTATCTGAAGTGGTCTGGGTGCCTACAGTATCAGCTTACTTGCTTCCTTGACAACTAGATTTTTGGGGAGTTAATGTGAATATTGTGAGTGCGTTTCAATAACTGTATTTATTATATCATTGGCCAAACCTGGCAGTCGGGATCTGTCGCCTGAATCCCATTAAATACTATATTCCTAAAACTAGGCTGTAGTAAGTTTAGCTGTAATTTCTCTTGTTGATCTGACAGTTTTTTGTGTTTTGTTGTGGAAATGTAATTTCTAGCCAGCCTCCTCACACTCCGTGACCGTAGTGGGTTGCTATGCGTAGGTAATGTTTGCAGCCAATCAGAGCATGAGGTTTAACTGGACTCGCCATTTAACTCCCAGCATCCCATTGTGAAGCAAAGAGACAATGTTTATCTGATCTGCCTTGTAAAAGTACAGTTTGTACTGCGAGGAAGTCCAGGTTTTATATACAGTCAGTAAAGACTGCTGAATATATTTCATTATTTCTTATACCATGTGACAGGGCCCCAAATTTCCTTCAGCTAATGGCAAGCAAAAATTCCCTTCTGGTGAGTGTGACCTGGTCCCTACAGGCTCCAGTAGCAAATAACCTTTTAAGACCGGTCAGCTAGCGTAGGAATTGAAATGTTTAGCCTTCCTATATCATGATGCAAATAACTTTTTAGAATGGGCAGTCTAAACACCATAACCACTGTGACCTTTTACTGTTAGGCTGCACCAGTTCTTGGTCAAACCATTTGATGTCCTGCGGCCTTGTAGCACAATTACCACGAGACCAGCAATTAGTGGTTATTTTGCCCAAACAGCTCCTTTACTTTTCTCATATCTGAATGATGAAAGCATTCTGCTCCTGCCAGTCGATGACACTGTATCTCTAATGTCCACTCCTTATTTAAATTTTTTTTTTTTTTTTAAATAATCGGTTTGAAAGGAACAAAGGCCATGCCCTCTCCATCCGGTTCTCCCCCATATGATAGTTTTTGGGGTGGACTTAAAGTTTGTTCATGTTCTGTGTAATGGTACAGATCTGATTCCTCCAAATAACTTTAGCCGTGTTTCCTAAATGAAATATCTATATTTGTCTTCCTAAATCGTTCCAGATTTTCCGTTTGGTTATCTGCCAATAATGATGTAAGCATAATATTTTGTCTGGGTTTCACGCCATCCACGTAGCAATGCACGGAACTGGCGTGCAGCAGAGACAGGAAGTGCGACGCTTTATTCTTATTTTCCATAAGTAAATGGTGTAATAATGCGAAAGTGAGATAATCTCAGGGGGAGGGGGAAAAAAAGTTTCTTCCTCTCCTGCCAGATGTGGTCTGTAAAGCTTAATTATATACCTGATTAGGGGTGTCTAAAAGGCACTCCAAACTATTGTAAGATGGCAAAGCAGAATTGAACTGCCAATATCTGTGGAAGCGGTTTAGTGATGTAGTGGTTATGGTACTTGTAGCGTTCCTTCAATGGGACACCATATAAATGTTGGGGAGGACGAGGTGCTGTTCTCCTTGACTCTGGAGGTACCGCTATAAAGCTGGGGGGGGGGGAAGCTTATTAATAGTATAGCGCCAAACTATACTGCAGCGTTTTCTAATTATAAAAAGACATAAAGGCTGTTGCCTAGACCACATGTATATGGTATGCATTAAAGAAACACTCCAGGCACCATAACAACTTCATCTCAGCCAAAATCCCTGCCCGGCAGCACTGCAATTTTAGAAGCGGCATGCCGCAGGGGGTAGTTGAGATCCCCACTGGAGGTAACTTGGTGTGTGCCCAGCAGCCTCTGGCACCATAAGGCATCAGAACTTAATTTAGAAAAGCTCTTATGGTCCCTAAACTGTCCCTTTAAATCTTACTGGCGCTGTTCACTTAACAGGAGAATTGTGGAGAGTTGACAGGAGAACAGCACATTTTAGGCTCAAACTGGCTTGGCTGGAAAAAAAACTGCTGTGAGGAACAATTCTTCCAATTCTATTTGCATACTTACCACAGGACTAAACCAGTGAAACAGGGCAAAAATAACCTCCAACTGGAGTCACAACGTTTTGGCTCTGTTTCTTGATTTGGATTTAATTTGGAGTTTAGCGAGCAAATGTCTCACCCTCCCCAATATGTGTGCAGGCTGTGTGTGTGTGTGTGTGCGTGTGTGTGTGTGTGTTGGCTGTCTGTTTTGTATGTGAACGTGATGTTTTGCCTCCTCCTGCTTACCTTGTCTGTAGGGAGTGGAGATTTGGTTCCTGGTGGTCCATTTGCCATCAACGTTTAGTGATGGCAAATGGACCACCGTGCTCAGTGACTCAGTGAAGCTGCCAGTATTGCCATCCTGCGTTCTGGCACCTCAGTACATGCCAGAATGCAAGGAAACGGTGACAGAGCTGCAGTCTACACACTCCCTCACCCCTTCTCCCATGCTCTCCTGCAGTAAGGCTGAAACCCCCAAAATATCTACCTGCCTGGCTTCCACATTTATGTGGAAATTGGTTGCTAGGAATTCCCCAGCCCATGTTGTAAGCCAAGACCTAGTGTGGACTTGCCTGTTCTAAGGTGCGGTGCAGCAAGCCGAACAACTCATCCAGTGGGTGTTCTAAGGAGTTACTGAGACTTGTACGTGTGGTTTGTTTTAATTCAGGGTGTTATAAGGTGTTTTACATGAAGATTGATGGATTGGAGGTGACCGCTTCACAAATGGCTATATAAAGAGTTTTAGTACCTGGTAAAGATGCTCTAATGATTCCCTATTTTTTTTTTTTTTTTATGTATCCCCATAAATTCTGCCCGGCTATGAAGGATCAAACTCTAAATATTGTTTAGGGTGGCGGGCTGTCCTTTACTACAGCTCCTAGGAGACATATTCTAAGATTCTACCAGAAATTGGTTAAAGGATTACTAGAAGCACCATTCGTTATTTGAAGTGGTCGTGGTGCTTGCCTGGAATTTGCATGCGCACTGGTTTGCAATGAAGACTGCACATACAAAGATTTACCCTTTAGCTGACAGCGGTGTAACTCCACCTGCGGCAGCGCCATTAGTTCTGGTTGGCTGTCAATTCTGTTCAATATTGGCACCAAACTGCAATTTAATTTTTAATTTTTCTAACGTTTTCCCTCCTTTTTGAGGGGTGGGGAAGGGGGTAGACCAACACAGAGAGGGACTTCTGACCGCCGTGAACTTACTGCCCTAATGCTTCCGTCTTTCTAAGGAAGCCATAGTAATTGTTTTGCTGCAAGCTCGGTTGCCAAGTAACACTGTATTGTTGTAGAATTTGTTTCAATTGTTTTAATCCAAACCATTTCTGTACACACCACCACCATAAGCACTTACTTCCATGCTGGGGAGCAATGATGCCTAGCGGCCACTTATATTTATTTGAGTCCTGCTATGTCCATCCCATAATTAATCAATGACTGTCAGCTGTAATTGGTGATGTCAGGAGTTTATTTGGCCTCTAATGAGGGAGATAGTCTTCCATGTAGTGGTTCTGGTGGCTATAGGATGTCCCTTTACAATGTAAACCAATTGACTTCCACTAGAGGTGTTGCCTATCTCAATGCTGAACAGTGTAAATGCATCTCTATGAGAAGGTGCTGATTGGCGCAGTGTGACCTCTTTCAGCGCATGCACAGTAGCCTCCCAATTCTTTCCTAAGGGAAAACATTAGATTGGCTGAGATGGTCAAGATTTATCTCAGCCACGAAAGCAGAACCAGATGCTGCAAAACGGGTTCAGTGTGTGTGGGGGAAAAAAAGGGCAGTAAAATAATAAAAAAAAATAAAAAACCTTTTAAATAGAGGAGAGCCAGTCACGTCAACAGCCACTTCAGGGCCTTCCAAGTTACAGGGTTATTTGCTAAATTGAGAACTGTCAGGAACTCAGGGTTATTTGCTACACAAATTTAATGCCAATGTAGCCAAACCAAAATTTTTTTATTTATTTTTTTATTCCAGGTAACTCTCACTTTAACCCCTTAAGGACACATGACATGTGTGACACGTCATGATTCCCTTTTATTCCAGAAGTTTGGTCCTTAAGGGGTTAATACCTTGTTTGTGTTTTTTACCTTTCAAAATCACTCTGGCAGGCAAATGGGTGTAGGGATTCCAACTAAAAATTTTGGTAAGATCTAAAAAGTGAATGTATTTATCTCTGGTACTGGGCGCCTCCATCTTGGCTCCCTGTCAGTCATTGTTATTAGCTCTGACCTTGCACCTGGTAGTTGGCATAGAGAGGGCACACACAGGAATGGGGTTTATGTATAAAAAAAATCTGTTATGAAAATAGTGCAAAAATGCAAAAGGGGTCCAGTTACTAATGCTATGTGCCTGCTGGTTTCCATGGAGACAGTGGTGATACAAGGTGTGTAGTGGTGATGTACTGTATGTAGGCAGCGTAAACGCTGCTGCCACTATAAAAACCTTATTGACACTTTGATCTTGAGACATGTCTCTTACAATTGTCACACGCACAGGGAAAGCAGTCAGGACTGCACAATGGACGTGCTTTCTGCACGTGTCCGATTCCTTCCCGATTTCCTGACACTTTCAACCCAATTCCCTAAGGCAGCTTCTTTTATACTGTGACCACACGCTATTACCTGCTCCTGGTGTGATGGGAACCATTTGTGGGTAGCGTAACGTTCTGTGAGTGAATCCTACCGTGGGAGGTTTTACATTATAAGGTTGAATTGCTGGATTTTGAGACCCCAGAGATTCGTGTTACTGTTTAAGTCATTAGGAACATTTTTTTTTTTTTTTTTTTTTACTTTCGTCATTGACAAGAGTTAATCTTTTCTCTGGTCAGTAAATCTAGGCCCCGACTCGACCGCCCGAATGAGGAAATGGGTCACTCCCTGCATATCCTTCTCAAAAGAACATTGGGATTTGAAGAAACTATTTGTAATCCAGTGCGGACTGGGCTTATTTGGTGCTTGTTAACAGAACCTGTATGTCTGTGAATACCAAGAGATAACTCGTGGTACTCCGTTACAATCCATTAACACATCACTGAGCCCACGGAAAACTGTGTCTGGTACATGATGGTACATGCAGCCCCTTTAAACCTGATATTATATATATACTTCTCTCTAACAAACTATGTGAAGTATGTAACGTGACTATCTGCCTCCGAAACCTGCATTAACGTTCTCAATCATTCCTAACTGCTGTATAACTTTGTGCGACCAGGTTGCGCTGTCAACTAGTTCGTATTTACCGAGACAGTCTCTATGGAAATGAAATAACTCTGCCTTTAGTGCTATGCATTCTAATCTTTGCATTAAAGCGTTAATGTTCTAATTCTGGGCTGAATTCTGGCCCCCCCCCCCCCCCTTCAATTTGTAAGGTCTGTGGATGTTGTGATCATAGCAAGAAGTGTACATTTAAGTTACTGAGAATCTGGTAATTTCATAATGAGTCCATTTATTAGTGCTCCTCTGTATACGCGGAATAAAAGTTATAAGGGTGTGTGTCTGTCAGACACCTGGTAACATGTTAAGACGCTGATCAGAAATTCGGTCCGAAGGGTGATGAAATCATTAGTGAAATTGGAATCTGTTCATCATAAATTTTTTTTATTTTTTTTATTTTTTTTATTAAAACTGTTCTCTTTAATGGTGTTTGGCTTAAAACATGCATTCATAAATAGCCCTGTGATCTAAGCTGATTGCACTAGAGGTATTTGTTTGGTTTTTTTGGGGGGGGGGGGGGGGGGGCGGCGTTACTCCACTCCACAGTTGCTGTTGTTGTTTTTTGTTTTATCTATTTTTTTTTTTTTTTTTTTTTTGATTTTGAAACCAATTAATTTGGCTTGAATGTTGCTATTCCATTTTTCAGTTCACAGTTTAGTGAGTATGCCTGTGGATTTGTTATTTAGTCTCTTAAATGTAACTGAGTCATAATTATTATTTTGTTTAAAATACCCAGTTTAAACTCCTTGGAGACCCATTTCTTGTTACCCATTGTGTTACTAATGGTGTCAGTGTGACACTGACCATTTCTTGACTGATGCATTAAATAGTGATTTTAAATAATACATGTGTTTGTTTTTGTGGGGTGGAGATTTTTTTTTTTTTTTAGTTTTTCCTCATTTTTCTTTAAATTGATGTATTCAATGTTTAAAAATGCAAGCCTTTCAGTAGCACTCACATCTGTTTGTTTTAACATGTTCTGTCTGGTTACTTTGACTAATTGTAGGCTGTTCCTAATGATTTTTTTTTTTTCTCACCCTTTCTCCAGAGCTGATCGGGGCTCAGAATGAGTTGGAGTTTCTTAACACGTCTCCTTGAAGAGATCAACAACCATTCTACCTTTGTGGGAAAGGTTTGGTTGACGGTCCTGATCATATTCCGAATTGTCCTGACCGCTGTTGGTGGGGAGTCTATATACTATGATGAACAGAGCAAGTTTGTGTGTAACACGCAACAGCCTGGGTGTGAGAATGTGTGCTACGATGCCTTTGCACCGCTGTCTCACGTCCGGTTCTGGGTCTTCCAGATTATCCTCATCACTACCCCATCGATAATGTACTTGGGTTTTGCCATGCACCGCATTGCTCGCCGTCCAGAGCAATACAAGCAGCAACAGTTAAAAAATACGAGCCGCAAGAAGAGAGCCCCTGTAGTGCACCGGGGCGCTATGAGGGATTATGAGGAAAAAGAGGATAATAATGAGGAGGATCCCATGATCTGTGAAGAGGTGGAACAAGAGAAAGATGGAGATAGTGATAAAAAGAAACATGATGGTCGCCGTCGCATCAAGCAAGATGGCCTGATGAAGGTCTATGTGTTACAGCTGCTTTTCCGCTCTGCCTTTGAAGTTGGCTTCCTGATGGGACAGTATATATTGTATGGGTTCGAGGTGATCCCATCCTACGTGTGTACCCGGAGTCCATGCCCTCACACTGTGGATTGCTTTGTCTCTCGACCAACTGAAAAGACAATCTTCCTACTCATCATGTATGCTGTCAGTGGCCTCTGCCTTCTGTTGAATATATGTGAACTGTTTCATCTCGGAGTTGGTGGCATCCGTGACTCCCTCCGTTCCAAGAGCCAGGCATCTCGGGAGGCAGAGTTAGCAAAAAAATCCCCCAGTGCTCCTCCACACTACCACTCTGTATTGAAAAAAGGAAAGATGCCCAATGGAAAACTGTACTCACACGTTGAAGCTGCTGAGGCTTTTGAGATGCCGGCGATGCATTCTGGTCAGCATGAACTTGACAGACTCCGGCAGCACCTCAAGTTGGCTCAGGAACATCTCGACCTAGCCTTCCAGATGAATCCATCGGACACTGCCCACGCGTCTCGGAGCAGCAGCCCTGAAGCCAACAGCATCGCAGCAGAACAGAATAGACTAAATTTTGCTCAGGAGAAAGGAGTAGGGAACCACGAGAAATCTGGTAAGTTGTGCGCAATGGAAGAAGTGTATAAGGACTATTTTATGTAGATTTTATATATTACGCTATTCTTTTTACAATATGGCTAATCCAGTACCAAGACAGCCCAATCCTCATACTCTGACGTGATCAACATTCATGCCTTGTGTCACATCAAATGTGTTTTTATGGGAAATCACTGTGGTTATATGGCAGGCACATGGTTTATTACATCTATCCCCCAAAATAACTTCATTAATATAGTGATTGGGGAGCCTAGCCTGTCCTTTTTGTGTGCATGATGCTGCGGTTTCTCTTCAAAATCCAGATTTTAGAATAATATTTACCCAATGCTGTTGCTTAGTCAAAGTTTCAGAAATACATGCATTATGGGAGAGTCATGCTAATTGTCTTACAGGGACTCCATAGACACCCAGACCATTTCATATCACGAGTGCAGTGTCTCGGTCCTCCTTGCCCTACATGCAAAACACTGATATTTTTGATATAGTTTCCATTGCAAAGTTATATCCACCTCTAGTGGCTGTCTTGCAAGCTAATGCTCCAGATAATGCTTAGCTGCCATCGGACCCATTAGTGTTGCAGTCACCTGGGATCTAGAACGATGATGGCTGACCTTTGACATTGTTTCTGACCACATATTAAGAGGGGGGTGCAGCACGTATTGGGAAATGTTGTCAAACGCCGTTCCAGTGTCCTAGATAATTTTTCTATTGTGAATGGATCACAGTAAACCCTCCGACATATTTAGTGAATAACGTAAGGCCAGCCGAAGTGTGCTAATTCAAGATGTTTCTAATCACAAACCATAAAAAAAGCTAAATTTACTATCAATATCATAATGGAAATCTCTCAATTTGGATCCTGGGCTTCAGGCGGACCTTATAAAATCTATGATGGCGTCTGTTTTGAAGTGATCTGAAAGGACTGAATGCCATGAAAGTCATGATTCATCAATATTCACTTTTATTAGGTTACCGAGTTCTTATTTCTTAGAACAATGATTTAGGTACTGTATCTATCCTGCTTCCCGTTAACACATGATAATGCCCAGTCCAAGTGTTTAACGTGGCGGCTGTCTCCACTTGGTCATTATAAGCCGCATATGGTCTCTTCACTAAACCCATTTGGATCATTTATAACTCGGCGTGAGTAAGCGCCACTGAGCTGTTACAATGACTTCCGCAAAGTCTTCCTTAAAAAAAGCCATAAAGATCTTTTGGGTTTTTGGAATGTTGAGCAAACTGTATAAACTCACAAATTATCTGTCTCTTCGTATAAAAAGCTTAATCAGGTTTAGTCTCCTATTCTTCCACTCAAGAAGGATGTGTTAATAATTACACAAGTAAATAAGTTATTTGTTTTTTTTGCGGTGTTAAATCAGAGATGGCTCTCTCAGACGTGATTTAATGATTTCTGCAGTTTTGTAGTGTATAGTAAAATTAAATTTTATATAAATTATTATATATAGTTATAGTCTTTAATTGCGTTATATTGTTGTTTTCTTGTTGAAGATAAAGTTTCTAACCAGGTTTGTCTCTCTCTCTCTTTCACAGGTTTGTGATCTTTGGATGATGGGGTGGGGGAAGGGTAAGATTTGGATTTTTTTTGCAAGCTCTACAACACGACTGGAATTAGACTGGAATTGCGTTACCAAGAGGTCCTGGCCCTCTCCTAGCAGGGAAGCCGTACAATGGCTGGAGAAAAAGGGAACATTTGGGGAGGGCTGGGTTTGTGAATGAACCTCTGTTTAGCGGACTGACAGCTCAGGCTGTGCCGCGTCTTGGAAATTTTTTTTTTTCTTTGTGTAATATCTTCTGTTACCCGACTCACTGCTGCCGCTCGCTGCCAACAGTGGAGAAGGAAGATGCCACTGGTTTACATGGGCTGCTCATTACGGGAATTTTGTCTCTAGCATTAACTTTTATTTTATATATATATATTTTTTTTTTAGTTTAGACATTTTTTAATTTACTCCGGTCAATGTTTGTAGCTTTCTCAAGCAGTGGTTGAAAAAAACAAAAAAAAAATGCATAGAATGAACTATGAATTTTCATTTAGAATAAGGCAGTCCTTTTCCTGCTTTTTTTTTCCCTTATTTGTAACTTTTTTTTATATATTTTAAATTTAAAAAAAAAAAAATATATTTTAAGTTTAGTTCAGAGTTGGAGAATCAGTTTTTGTATTTTTTTTTTTGTAAAGCCATAAAATCCTTTTATATTAAATTCCTTTCTGGAATGCATAAAGGAATAGTCTGGCCACCATAACCACTTCATCTCATTGAAGGGATTGTGATGCCTGGAGAACCCTGTCACTGTCTCATGGTCATCATCCATTTTAAATACCTGAACACTGAATAAGGATCCTAAGGTTTACCCCTTCCCTTGCTTGAAGTATGTTTAAGGTGGATTGTAAATATCCCAATTCATACCAGCTCTCTGCTATCACACTGTCACAGTACCATTAGCTTAAGCAGCAGAGAGGGTCCATGCTGCGGGGCTCAGGGACCATCATTCAATATTAAACTGATCAAAAAGTATTTAACATTGAACAGTGAAATGGCCCCAGGAGACTACAGGCATCACCAACATGTCAACGTGAAGTGTTTATGGTGTCTAGAGTGTTTCTTTAAACATTTTTTTTCCCCTCCCATAAACACTAGGTAATTAAATAGCCCTTTTCTTTGTGTAGAATTCTTACTGGCTTAGTCATTTTGTTTAGGTCTAAAAGTGGTCCTTTTTCATGTGTAGGACTGAAAATTTCAGCTGTTTGACTTTTAAAGTTTAAGGTTAACAAGTCACGGGTTTCACTGCTCCTGCTGATTTGCCTCCTGTGACTTTGTGCAAAATGAAGATTCTTTCACTGCAGGAAAAGTGAGAAATTGGGATTTTGACTGTTATGTGTGTAAAGAAAAATCCCACATTTACCAAAGCCCTTGTTAGGTTTACGCTCTCTTTTGTGGAGAAGTTTACAATGTGTCGGTACTCTGGGATTGTATATAAATGATAGGTTGCGGTACTAAAGAGTAGAGCATTGTTTTGCAAACTTGTGGCTGCTGTTGGACTGCAACTCCTATCACCAATGGCTGGCTGAGGCTGATAGGAGTTGCATGATAACCGTTCCAGGCTGCTCAAGCCGTAATGTTGGAGGCAAAATCCACTCCAGCCACTGTTTGCCATTTTGGCTGTTAAGAGGTTAATAAGGGAACGGAACCATACATTTCTGGATTCTGTCGCAAAGCTGTTGTAACTTTTTTTATTTGTTTATTTGTATTGTTTATTAACTTTTTTTTTTTTTGTATCTCTGCGTGCCTTGATTTTTACTATCTACAAGAGAAATGCCATGTTTGTCTGCTGTGCTGACTGGCATCTGGACGACGTGGCTTGGAAGATGAACACACGGGGGGAGGGGGAATACGTATTTTCCACTTCCTTCTTGTTTGGAACATTTCAAACATTCCATCGCAGCCTTTTTTGTTACTCTTATTTGTTGACAAGTGGTGCCTCCCTTCACTGATGTATTTAAAGGGCTAAAATGTATCATTCCAATTTACAAGTGGGAAATACTTGATTTCCTTCTGTTCTGGATATTTTTTGTTGATTACCAGTTTCCCAGTAAATTGGTTACCTGCACATTCCATTGATCACCCCCTTTCCTTCCAAATGCTCAAACTGACCACTTATCTAAAGGTTGGGGGGGGGTGTTATTTATAGCATTTTTTTGTTTAAATTTGAGCCTCTGTTCCATTCATGTGACAGTTTCTGGCGGTTAAAGGACTAGCTTGGGTCTAGGCATTGAACACTTGATTTAGATTCCTGACTGCGTCTCTCACATTTTTCCAGTTTAAATGTGTGTACTGCGCAGGACTGTAATGAAGCGGTTAATCTCTCCTAAACTGGTCACTCAAAGTCTTACTCATCTCAGAACCTCCTCTCATTTCTTATTTGTATTATGGGATGTTAGTTTGTATGGAAGGTTTTTTTTTTATATATTATATGTATACCATTTTATTTTATTTTTAACTGACTATTTCATGGTACTGGAATTTGTTTTTTATACATATAACAATAAAAAAAATTCAAAAAAAACTGTGGCTGTATTTCCTGCAAAATTCTTTAAGATGTGAAATAAAAGTACATTAATACTTGCATGTTTGCTGAACTTTGTACAAACTTGTTTGTGTTTTTTGTTCATTTTGTAAATCTATTTTTTAAAGAAGTAACTTGTTTGCATATTGTTGCCATTCTGGGAGTATTTAAAAAAAAAAATATGAAAAAAAAAATTATTTAGAACATGCTATTTTAATGGTAACTACATATACGTGGTACGGGAATCAATGCTGTGTGCTAATTTACATGATTTGCATGGCACCATGGGAGTGTGCATAGCTTGAAGGAAAGACGAGACGGGGGGATATGATAGAAACCTTTAAATACATAAAGGAATCAACACCGTAAAGGAGGAGACTATATTTAAAAGAAGAAAAACTACCACAACAAGAGGACCCTTAAATTAGAGGGGCTAAGATTTAAAAATATCAGGAAGTATTACTTTACTGAGAGGGTAGTGGATGCATGGAATAGCCTTCCAGCTGAAGTGGTTGAGATTAACTAAGTAAAGGAGTTTAAAGGAGTACTATAGGGTCAGAAACACAAACATGTATACAACCACCATCTGGTCCCCTCATGCCTCCCTAAAAATAGCAAAATATTACTTGTATTCAAGTCTGGAGCCGCTATCTCTGGCTCTTTCCTTTAGAACTGCTCACTGCCTGCTGACATCATAGACGTGGTAGCCTGATCCAATCACAATGCTTCCCCATAGCATGGGCTGAGACTGACAAGGAGGCAGATCAGGGGCAGAGCCAGCACAATACAAACATAGCCCTGGCCAATCAGCATCTCCTCATAGAGATGAATTGAATCAGTGAATCTCTATGAGGAAAGTTCAGTGTCTGCATGCATGAGGGTAGAGACACTGAATGTTTGGATGCATTTTAGGCAGCCATGACCCAGGAACGATCTGTAACAGCTATCTGAGGAGTGGCCAGTGAAGTTATCACTAGGCTGTAATGTAAACACTGCATTTTCTCTGAAAAGACAGTGTTTACAGCAAAATGCCTGAAGGTAATGATTCTACTCACCAGAACAAATTCAATAAGCTGTAGTTGTTTTGGTGACTATAGTGTCCCTTTAAGCATGTGTGGGACAGACATAAGGCTATACTAGCTATAAGATGAGGCCAGGGACTAATGGAAGTATTTAGAAAATTGGGCAGACTAGATGGGCCGAATGGTTCTCATCTGCCGTCACATTCTATGTTTCTATTTAAATAAGAGCAATTGAACGAATAGAAGGCAGCTTTCCAGAAATTTGCACCAACCTTGTATTGCCTTCATCGGTATATATGCATGAGGTAAGGGAGTTACCGTATATACTCGAGTATAAGCAGAGTTTTTCAGCCCATTTTTTGGGCTGAAAAACCCCAACTCTGCTTATACTCGAGTCAAGGTCTGTATTATGGCAATTTGCATTGCCATAATACAGACTGGGGGAGAGGGGGGCTGGCAGAGCTGTAACTTACCTTTCCTGCAGCTCCTGTCAGCTCTCTCCTCCTCTGCGCCGTCCGGTCAGCACCTCGGTCAGCTCCCAGTGTAAATCTCGCGAGAGCCGCGGCTCTCGCGAGACTTACAGTGTAAGCTGACAGAAGAGCAGAACGGACGGCGCAGAGGAGGAGAGAGCTGACAGGAGCTGCAGGAAAGGTAAGTTACAGCTCTGCCAGCCCCCCTCTCCCCCCCACTGAACTGCCACTGGACCACCAGGGAAGGAGAGCCCCCCTCCCTGCCATATATCAAGCAGGGAGGGGGGACGAAAAAAAAATATAAAAAAAATAAGAAATAATAATAAAAAAATAATAATAATAATAAAAAATTAATAATAACAAAAAAAGGGGGTATAAGGACCACTATGGGAGGGAGGGAGGGGGGGGGATATAAGGACCACTATGGGAGGGAGGGAGGGAGGGAGGGGGGGGATATAAGGACCACTATGGGAGGGAGGGAGGGGGGGATATAAGGACCACTATGGGAGGGAGGGGGGGGATATAAGGACCACTATGGGAGGGAGGGGGGGGATATAAGGACCACTATGGGAGGGAGGGAGGGGGGGGATATAAGGACCACTATGGGAGGGAGGGGGGGGATATAAGGACCACTATGGGAGGGAGGGAGGGAGGGGGGGGATATAAGGACCACTATGGGAGGGAGGGAGGGAGGGGATATAAGGACCACTATGGGAGGGAGGGAGGGGGGGGATATAAGGACCACTATGGGAGGGAGGGAGGGAGGGAGGGGGGGGATATAAGGACCACTATGGGAGGGAGGGAGGGAGGGAGGGGGGGGATATAAGGACCACTATGGGAGGGAGGGAGGGAGGGAGGGAGGGGGGGGATATAAGGACCACTATGGGAGGGAGGGAGGGAGGGGGGGGATATAAGGACCACTATGGGAGGGAGGGAGGGAGGGGGGGGGGGATATAAGGACCACTATGGGAGGGAGGGAGGGAGGGAGGGGGGGATATAAGGACATATGGGGGGGGGAGGGGGCGGCAAACATTTTTTTTGCCTACGGCGGCAAATATCCTTGCACCGGCCCTGCACACACTACATTCACACACTGCATTCATGCACACACACTGCATTCATGCACACACACGCTGCACTCATACACACACACACACGCACACACTGCATTCATTATACACACACTGTAAATAAATATTCAATTAATATATTTTTTTTAGGATCTAATTTTATTTAGAAATTTACCAGTAGCTGCTGCATTTCCCACCCTAGTCTTATACTCGAGTCAATAAGTTTTCCCAGTTTTTTGGGATAAAATTAGGGGCCTCGGCTTATATTCGGGTCGGCTTATACTCGAGTATATACGGTAAATTTCTGGACAGCAACTGCTGCCATTAATTTAAACTCCTCTGAATTAATGTGCCCTAAGATTAAAGAACCCCTATGTAGTATGTGTGTAATTCTGACATCTATTCCAGTAACTTATTATTCGTGTATCTGATAAAATACCTTGCATGCCAAAGAAGCATATTGGTGCATTCTTACACATTTTGTTTATACATAATGTATTTAGAGATACATCGACTCTGGTCTTGTCACGACAGTTACCGTAAAGAGCCACCTATAGGGAGGGGAGGAAATAGAAATTCAACAAATGTCAAATTAACCACTCTTCTGTTAAATAAAATCCTTGTATAAAAAAAAAATCACGCACAAAAATCGAATGTAAATTTAGTCATAAACAGTAAGAATATTCATGTAAATGTAAAACTGTAATTGGTTTACATGAATTAGTTTATTGGAACTGGAAGTGTCAATGTTAAAGTGGGCAAATCCTAATATAAATTAAATGTACTATGTATTCATTAACCCCTTAAGGACACATGACATGTGTGACATGTCATGATTCTATTTTATTCCAGAAGTTTGGTCCTTAAGGGGTTAAAGGGACACTAGTCACCAAAACTTATTAATGAAGCACGTGTAGTATAGATCATACCGCTGCAGTCTCACTACTCAATTCTGTGCAATTAAGGAGTTAAATATATCGTTTCTGTAAGCCTAACCACACCTCCCCTAGCTGTGACTCCCACATCCTGCGTTATTAGAAAATATTGCATTTTGAAGTAGATGTTAACTTATTGTAGAAGTTTTTTGTCTCCTGCTCTGTAAAATGACTCAAGACTCAAGTCCACCCTTTCACACTTACTGATCATGCAGTTGATCCGAAAGAAGATGGGGAAAAACCCAATGTAAAGTCACTTCTAATTGTGCCACAAAATTAAGGGACACTATAGGCACCCAGACCACTTCAGCTCATTGAAGTGGTCTGGGTGCAGTACTACAGGCCCCTTGACCCCAGCAATTGTATTGAAATTATTGATAAACTGCAATAATTACCTGCAGGGTTAACTCCACCTTTAGTGGCTGGAGCGTCTGCTGGCTGAAGTCAGAAGAGGCGAAGCCTGACCAAGTGCCAAGCAACATTGCGGCGGGGGGGGGGATATTGTATTTCTCTATAGTACTAGGTAAACAACTTTGTTTTCCTAGTACTTTCAGCTTCCCTTTAAGTAGAACAACATATTTAAAGATTTTTTTTTTAAACATTTTTTTAATTAAAGGAACACTCCCCATTCCCCCACAGAAAACATGCATACATTTAATTATGTATTTTTCATTAAAGGTAAGCTAGCAAACGCTGCAGATCTCTTATCTGAAGCCTTTGCAAGCCCTCCCCTTCTAGCCCCGCCAAGGATTTCTGTGGCTGTCCAATCACAGACTTCCCAATGCAGCTCATTGAGAAGCCTTACAAGGCAGGTACTCTGGGCAATTGCTGCCTCTTGAGTTTAGTTCCACTGAGCTAACCGAACCAGGAAGTAACAGAACCTGTTGTCTGATTGACAGCCAGGGTGGTGTAACAAGGTTAATTTATAAACATGCCAATTAAAATCTACACTGTTTGTACAATGAAAAAAAGATAAAGCAATTCAGCAAGCTAAAGTGCTACAGGGGTCTAGAGTGTCCCTTTAAAGGAACATTTCAAACACCATAACCAATACAGAGCACTAATCACGTCTGTGAGAGCTGGACGCGCTCTGCATTTTAAACTAAGCCTGGTGATAAAAGACTTGGCTAAGCGTTGAGTTATTGCCAAGCCCTGTACGGTAGGATTTAGTTAAGGGGAAAGAACAGACACTTTGTGGAAAGGAAATGATTAGTGTTTGCCAGACCACAGGTAAGTTGTCAAATGGTGGTAAAAGGATTGGGAGCTATTTAACACAAACAAAACCTCCCAAACGAGACTTGGTAATGATGATTACAACACATCATGATCTCTCTACCCAAGAATAACAGACCGAGCCCTATGAGTCCAAGTTAAGGAGAATGGTCTGTCGGGGTTATTCATTCAAGAGTGAATCAACAGGAATTTATTGAAAATTACCTGATCTGGAGAGGTTTTGTCTAGTATGCTATTGTAGCCAAAATGTTTAATTCACTTTGAAATCTTGTTGAATTCTTTGCATCCCAGGGCCCTGGTTAGGATGCCAAATTGGGCCACCCGTTTAAAAGCTCTGGACTCGTGTGTGTGTGTGTGTGTGTGTGTGTGTGTGTCTGAGACCTGTATGTATGGTGGGGAGGGTGCCTGCTCCAAGACTATGCCACCTTATGGGTGAATAACCCTGTGCGTATAGTGCTGCATTTATTCTAGATGTGACCGTGCATGCTGGAGCTTGGCATCATAACCTAGTCACTTTTCCCCTGCACATAGACACTGGATTTAAGGGGAAAATATTGTGATAGGGAAAGAAAGTTGTAAAGCCCCCTTTAGTGCCTCCTCCTTCGTTTTGTTCGGTTGCATTTAATGTTTTACTGGATGGTTTTTGCTGCTGTGACTGTGAGAGTTTAACCCCTTAAGGACACATGACATGTGTGACATGTCATGATTCTATTTTATTCCAGCAGGTTGGTCCTTAAGGGGTTAAAGGATTGACACATTGTAATGAAATGACAGATGAGATACTACCTTCCATCTGTCTGATTTCCACACGTGTGAAAGGACGCAGATGGCTGGGTGAGACGTCAGTGTTAACCTGTGTAAAAAGGTCATTAAAAATGAATCCTGGACATTTCGCAGTGGGCTTTATTGACTCAGTGGCCTTGGGTGGTTGGTTAAATTCATAGCACTAAAATGTCTACTACCTGGGTGTCCGTTCTCTGGCAGGATCCATTTAACATAGAACTGAGGCCTTTAATCATATCGGTAAGTTAGAACCCATGTTTGGAGGATTACTTTGGGTAGTTAAAGGGGTACTGCAATGTTAAAACGGATATTGGGTTGTAATGTTTGGTGTGTTCCTTTAACACATTACATGCCAGGTGGCCCTCAAACTGAAAACAGAGGTTACTCACCATTTCATCTATCTTTTCTTACCACCGCCCCTCTCTTTGAAAATTGGCGAATGCACAGAATTTGCTGCTAATGCGCCAGATTGGGGCGATCACCAAATAAAATGCTTCTCATAGGGAACCATTGGCTAATGCTTTCCCACAGACCTCACGCTTCTGCTTCAATCATAGAAGTGCAGTGAATCAGGACGCCCTCCTGGTTGTAAAATTCAGTGCCAGGGCTGTTCCCAAACTGTCTCAAATCCATAAAAGTGCTGATTTCACTTGAAATCTTTACTTTTATGAATTAAAATAAGGAACGCACAATTAACCCTTAAAGCCCTTTAGCGTATACCTTTAAGTAGAACATTACTATTATTAGAACATTATACTGCACTCAGTATAGTGTGAACTGGAATTCACATAATTCATTGTGTCCGCATTAAGCTGGGAGAATATCTATCAGATTAAAGTTTATGCATCTACTGGAGGTTCTCAGCCACACAAAGTCTCTGTGAGTAATGAGTGCTATCGCACACAACTTGTTACCATAGCAGGTTAAGTAAGGGGTAAATTAGAGCCGTACCCTGTGTTATGGCGGACATGTGAAAAATAAATGTACTATACACTGAACCAATGCGTGCGATTATGATTGGTCATAAAAATGGGTAAAATGGTTTTCTATTTAAAAAAAATAAAAAAAATTTAGCTCTAAATGTATTAGGGATATGTTTACGGCTGTGACAAAAGCTTTTAAAATCTTTGTTTATTAAGCTTCAAGCTGCTGTGGATGCAAATCCCATCACTCTGGAATACCGTGTGAGATACATCGAAGACAGGCATGCCCTAGGTTCTCCTGAGCGCCCTTGTCATTTTTTCAATGGTTTATTGATACATGAGGAGTAAGCAAAACAGAACCCTATTCTATTCAGAGCCGAGGTCAAAATAAGCCCAATGTATATGCATTATGCTCTTTTTCCCTCTTTTTGCATTCCTGAACCTTTTCCAATTTCTTGGGCAACTTGTTATGTGTCATGGCTGCTTGCCGGCTTCCCACACATCGAGCTACCACCAACCCCACCCTTTATTGTGTGTATTAACCGGTGTAGACATGATTGGATACACCATTCTTACACATATCACCCCTGAACACCTGGCTCCTCTGCATAGCCTTTACAGAATTCAATATATTTTATGGGGAACCTGTCATGGGCAAAACTAGTTTAGTGCTTTTTTGTATGTGTTATTTTTAACCCCTTAAGGACACATGACGTGTGACATGTCATGATTCCCTTTTATTCCAGAGGTTTGTTCCTTAAGGGGTTAAAGAGCATCAGATTTCAACTATACATTGTGCTAGCAGTTTTATTAGCAGGTTTAGGAAAACACTTATTTAAAAAAATAGTGGCTGTTTTTTTTCCGACCCAGCTGTCAATCAATTGTTAGACTCTATGCCAAATAATTGGTTGATAAGGGTGGGCACAACTGTCCCTCCCTCCCCCCACCCACTCCAGTTTCTTCCATGGATTAATTGCTCTCTGTATTCAAACTAATTTAAGGACATGATGCACTATGAAAGCGTCACTGACTCCGCACTGATAATGTCATTCGATAACTTCAGATACTACTTCACCTACAGGAATTAGGACAACGTTTGTGTCTCAAAGTCTTTTATTGGTAGATTGTGTTAAAGCACCAGTCATTTACAGCACAAATTATTAAACTTACATCTGGCAGAAGGGGCAGAGACCCCCGTCCCGTGCCGTCTGCAGGAGGCACAAAGCAGGTCTCCAGGACAAAAATAAAACAACTGCCTTATGTGAAAATGTACCAATCACAATTTATTATTACAAATATCGTGGCAGTCTGTAAATAGATTTCTACAGAATATCTCTAGTGGATAATATGAATAGGTTTCCTGGTAATGTGAAGCAAGACTCAGGATTACTAATGATGTCGTGTTCGGAATAAAAGTAACATTTCAGAACCTTTTAAAGGGTAATGTATAACTCGAGACAAATAGATATATGTATAGTGCTAAAAGGTGTACTTACTGTAGAGAGAGGTACAGTAAGTGCAGTAGGTATACAGTGTATGTATATTATATTTATATAGCACTAACAGGTGTACTCAGCACTTTACAGGTTACATTACTGTAGAGGGAGGTACAGTAAGTGCAGAAGGTATACAGTGTATGTATATTATATTTATATAGTGCTAACAGGTGTACTCAGCACTTTACAGGTTACATTACAGTAGAGGGAGGTACAGTAAGTGCAGAAGGTATACAGTGTATGTATATTATATTTATATAGCGCTAACAGGTTGTCAGGGTACCTGAGGCCTCTACCTCTAAGGGAGGTAGAGACTTGGTGGTTTATCCGTCCAGGCGAGCTGTTTCCTCCGTTCCTCGCGGTTCATCCAGCCACTTAAACACCGGCCGCGAGGAATCCACGTCCTTTTCTAGCAGGACGCTCAATACGTGACGTCATGACGCTATCACGAGCGACCTGCCACTCAAGTGTCCGATATCCAATCGGCACTTGTCA
Source organism: Pelobates fuscus (assembly GCF_036172605.1). NCBI lineage: Eukaryota > Metazoa > Chordata > Amphibia > Anura > Pelobatidae > Pelobates > Pelobates fuscus. The sequence goes on along the minus strand of NC_086324.1, from coordinate 17,757,721 downwards.
GAGGCGTGCTTACCATCCGGAGCCAGGGTATTTAAGCTTACTTCTCTCTTCAGCTCATTGCCCTGTCGTGGTTCTAGCTTGTCTAGTCACTCAGTGCTCTGGTATTCTAGTTTGCTCTATTTGGTTTTGACTCGGCTTGTTGTACTTCCCTGCTTCTCTGTTCTCCCTTGACCCGGCTTGTCTCTCGCTCATCTGTCTTCTCGTTCCCTCGACCTCGGCTTGTCTCTGACTATTCTCTATTACTCTCGGTACGTTAGTCCGGCCATTCTAAGGCCCGGTATACGTACCTTTCCACTCTTTGTACTCTGCGTGTTGGATCCCTGTCCCAATCCTGACATTACGACAGGGCCAATGGATCCTGCAGGTACAAACAGTCAGCTTGGTTCTTCTGATCCCAGGTTTGACGCCATGGAACATAGGATGGATCAGATGGCATTAGCACTACAGGCACTTTTGTCTCGTGCTAGTAACCCACCTGAGGAGACACGTACTCCTTCTATTTCTCCTGCAGTCTCAGGTCTAGAGGTAGCCACTGTAGGTGCTTCTTCCCGTATTACCCCACCAGTACGCTATGGCGGGTCACCGGAGAAGTGCCGTGGTTTTCTGAACCAGATTAGCATCCATTTCGAATTACAACCCCGCTCTTATCCTACAGATAGAGCGAAGGTTGGATTTGTTATTACTTTACTCATTGAGAAAGCTCTGAGATGGGCCAATCCTTTATGGGAGAATGATAATCCACTAGTCTATAATTATAATGCCTTTGTAGCTGCGTTTAGAAGAACTTTTGACCCTCCTGGTAGAAAGGTCAATGCAGCTAGATTACTGTTGCGCCTTAGACAGGACAATCGAACACTTGTGGACTATGCACTAGAGTTCAGGTCCTTGGCGGCAGAAGTTAAGTGGAACGAACAGGCTTATATAGATGTGTTTCTGAATGGGTTATCAGATGTAATTCTTGACGAGGTCGCTACTAGAGAACTCCCTGAGAATTTGGAGGATTTAATTTCTTTTATATCTCGTATTGATGAACGCATAAGAGAGAGGCAGAACACTCGAGATAGGAACCGTAGACCCTCCTTTAAACTAGCGCCTACCTTTCAAAATTCTGAGTTCGAGGACTTACGTATTTCTGAACCTATGCAGATAGGCAGTACTCATCTCACAGAGAGAGAGAGACAGTACAGAAGAAGGGAGGGTTTATGTATGTATTGTGGAGTCAGAGGACATTTACGCCTAAATTGTCCTAATCGTTCGGGAAACGCTCGCACCTAAGTTTCTCTAGAGGACAGGCCTTGGGTGTTTCTACTTTGTCCTCTATTCACAACTACAAAGAGTTCAGGCTTCTGTTACCCGTTTCTTTGAGGTGGGAGAAGGGAGTAGTAAAGACTATGGCACTAATCGATTCTGGAGCTGCTGAGAGCTTTATAGATCAGGGTTTTGTTGCCAAGCATGCTATCCCATCCCAGTTAAAAGAGACACCACTGGCTGTTGAGGCCATCGATGGTAGACCGTTACTTGAGCCTGTTATTTTCCATGAGACCATACCGATTAACTTAACTGTTGGCATCCTACATAAAGAGGATATATCCTTAATGCTCATTTCTTCTCCGTCTATTCCCATAGTCCTGGGGTACTCCTGGTTGAGGAGACACAACCCTATTATTAATTGGGAGTCTGGGGAGATAGTTTCGTGGGGAAAGAATTGTCAAGAAAAATGCTTGCGGAAGGTCTTACCTCTCGGATTAACTAACACATCGACTACCTCTGACAATCCTACAGAGACACAAATTCCGCCTCAGTATCTAGATTTAAAGGCAGTATTTGACAAAAAGAAAGCCGATACCTTACCCCCACACAGGTCCTTTGATTGCAAAATTAACCTACTCCCTGGTACCATGCCTCCCAGAGGTCATGTATACCCATTATCTACTAAAGAGAACTCAGTTCTAGAGGAGTATATTCACGAGAATTTAGACAAGGGATTCATCAGGAGGTCCTCCTCCCCTGCCGGGGCTGGATTTTTTTTTGTTAAAAAGAAAGATGGTTCTTTGAGACCTTGTATTGATTATCGAGGCTTGAATAAGATAACCATTAAAAATGCCTACCCGATTCCCTTGATCACCGAACTCTTCGATCGTTTGAAGGGCTCTACAATTTTCACCAAGTTAGACCTCAGAGGGGCATATAACTTGGTGAGAATCCAGCAGGGACATGAGTGGATGACGGCATTCAATACTCGATATGGTCACTATGAATATACTGTTATGCCTTTTGGGTTATGCAATGCGCCAGCTGTATTCCAGGATCTGATAAATGAGGTTCTTAGGGAATTTCAGCAAGATTGCGTCATTGTATACCTAGATGATATACTCATTCATTCTAGTGAGATTGAGACTCATCACAAGCAAGTCAGGAGGGTTTTGCACAAGCTTCTCCAGCATGGCTTGTACTGCAAGTTGGAGAAATGTAGCTTTGATCAAACCCAGGTAACCTTTCTCGGCTATGTGATCTCTGGGGAGGGATTTAAGATGGATCCGGATAAGCTCCAATCCATTCTAGAGTGGCCTTTACCCAAAGGTCTTAAAGCCGTACAGAGATTTATTGGTTTTTCTAATTATTATAGGCGCTTTATTAAGGGCTATTCTTCCATTATCGCACCTATCACTAATATGACCAAACAGGGGGCTGATACTAAGAATTGGACTACTGAAGCTCTCCTTGCGTTCAAAACCCTCAAGGAGCTTTTCGCTTCCGCTCCAATTTTAGTTCACCCCGACACTTCTCTGCCTTTTCTACTTGAGGTAGACGCATCAGAGACTGGTTTAGGTGCTGTTCTATCTCAAAGGTTGGGGGTTGATAAACCATTACATCCATGTGGATTTTTCTCTAAAAAATTGACCGGTACTGAAAGCAGATATGACATTGGTGACAGAGAATTACTAGCGGTTATCAAGGCTTTGAAAGAGTGGAGACATTTATTGGAAGGTACATTACATCCTGTTACCATTCTAACTGACCACAAAAATTTGTCTTATATCGGAGAGGCTAAGCGGTTGTCCTCCAGGCAGGCTCGTTGGTCGTTGTTTCTTACCCATTTCAATTACGTTCTGACTTACAGACCTGGGTCAAAGAATTCTAAAGCCGATGCGCTATCTCGCCAATATGAGCCCTCTGCTTCAGTTGAACCACTTATGTCCTCCATTGTACCCAAATGCAATATTATTGCTAATACCAGTCTCAAAATTCATTCTCCGCTACTTGACCAGATCTTGAAGTCACAACATCTAGCTCCCGGAAACACTCCTGAGGGAAGAAACTTTGTTCCTCCTGAACTTCAACTGGAGCTCTTACAATGTTTTCACGAAAGTAAAATAGCTGGTCATCCTGGTATTCGCAAGACATACTCTTTGATATCCAAGGATTTCTGGTGGTCTTCACTGCGAAAAGATATTGAGGAGTTCGTCGCAGCTTGTGAAACTTGTGCCAAGACTAAACTACCTCATGCATCTCCATGTGGCCTGTTACACCCCTTGGACATTCCTGAGAAACCTTGGTCCTGTTTGTCCATAGACTTTATCGTTGATTTGCCTGCTTCCAAGAGACAGACTGTTATTCTCACGGTGGTGGATAGATTTACTAAGATGGCCCATTTCGTGCCATTACCTAAACTTCCGACTTCTCCTGAATTGGCGGAGATTTTTGCAAGAGAGGTTTTTCGCCTACATGGGATTCCTTCGGAGATTGTCTCTGATAGAGGCTCTCAATTTGTCTCACGTTTCTGGAGATCCTTTTGTTCTCAAATGGGCATCAAATTGAACTTCTCCTCGGCCTATCACCCTCAGTCTAACGGAGCTGCTGAACGTACCAATCAAAAGATCGAACAGTATCTGCGTTGCTTTGTTTCCGAACACCAGGACGATTGGGTCGGTCTGATTCCTTGGGCGGAGTTCGCACACAATAACCTTGTTTGCGATTCAACTCGCTCTAGCCCTTTCTTCATGAACTATGGCTTTCATCCTTCGATTTTTCCTTCGGTTTCCTCTTCTCAGGGGATACCGTCGGTTGATGATCATGTCGCCAACCTGAAGAAATTATGGGATCAGACTCGGCAAATTCTGTTACATAGTTCCTCGTTGTTCAAGAAACACGCTGACAAGCATAGAAGAGCGGCTCCTGTTTTTGTTCCTGGGGATAGGGTATGGTTAAGTACTAAGAACATTCGACTAAAAGTTCCATCTATGAAATTTGCTCCTCGCTACATAGGTCCTTACAGGGTTCTCACTCGTATCAATCCGGTTGCGTATCGCCTTGCTCTGCCACCTGCCTTACGCATTCCTAACTCTTTTCATGTCTCCTTGTTGAAACCTCTTATTTGCAACAAATTCTCCTCTAAGGTCTCCTCGCCTCGTCCTGTTCAGGTGGAGGGTCGGGAGGAGTACGAGGTCAGCTCCATCGTTGATTCCAGAATTTCAAGGGGAAAATTGCAATATCTGGTCAACTGGAGGGGATATGGTCCTGAGGAGAGGAGTTGGGTACCTCAGGAGGACGTTCATGCTTCTCGCCTTCGCAGAGCATTTCACCTCCGCTTCCCATCTCGCCCCGGTTCCTTCCGCCCGGTGGGCGTATCTGAGAGGGGGGGTACTGTCAGGGTACCTGAGGCCTCTACCTCTAAGGGAGGTAGAGACTTGGTGGTTTATCCGTCCAGGCGAGCTGTTTCCTCCGTTCCTCGCGGTTCATCCAGCCACTTAAACACCGGCCGCGAGGAATCCACGTCCTTTTCTAGCAGGACGCTCAATACGTGACGTCATGACGCTATCACGAGCGACCTGCCACTCAAGTGTCCGATATCCAATCGGCACTTGTCAGAGGCGTGCTTACCATCCGGAGCCAGGGTATTTAAGCTTACTTCTCTCTTCAGCTCATTGCCCTGTCGTGGTTCTAGCTTGTCTAGTCACTCAGTGCTCTGGTATTCTAGTTTGCTCTATTTGGTTTTGACTCGGCTTGTTGTACTTCCCTGCTTCTCTGTTCTCCCTTGACCCGGCTTGTCTCTCGCTCATCTGTCTTCTCGTTCCCTCGACCTCGGCTTGTCTCTGACTATTCTCTATTACTCTCGGTACGTTAGTCCGGCCATTCTAAGGCCCGGTATACGTACCTTTCCACTCTTTGTACTCTGCGTGTTGGATCCCTGTCCCAATCCTGACACAGGTGTACTCAGTACTTTACAGGTTACATTACAGTAGAGGGAGGTACAGTAAGTGCAGAAGGTATACAGTGTATGTATATTATATTTATATAGCGCTAACAGGTGTACTCAGTACTTTACAGGTTACATTACAGTAGAGGGAGGTACAGTAAGTGCAGAAGGTATACAGTGTATGTATATTATATTTATATAGCGCTAACAGGTTACATTACAGTAGAAAAAGGTACAGTAAGTGCAGTAGGTATATAGTGTATGTATATTTTATTTATATAGCACTAACAGGTGTACTCAGTGCTTTACAGGTTACATTACAGTAGAGGGAGGAAATTTAAGTGCAGTAGGTATACTGTGTATGTATATTATATTTATATAGCGCTAACAGGTGTACTCAGAGCTTTACAGGTTACATTACAGTAGAGGGAGGTACAGTGAGTGCAGTAGGTATACAGTGTATGTATATTTTATTTATATAGCGCTAACAGGTTACATTACAGTAGAGGGAGGTACAGTAAGTGCAGTAGGTATATAGTGTATGTATATTTTATTTATATAGCACTAACAGGTGTACTCAGTGCTTTACAGGTTACATTACAGTAGAGGGAGGAAATTTAAGTGCAGTAGGTATACTGTGTATGTATATTATATTTATATAGCGCTAACAGGTGTACTCAGAGCTTTACAGGTTACATTACAGTAGAGGGAGGTACAGTGAGTGCAGTAGGTATACAGTGTATGTATATTTTATTTATATAGCGCTAACAGGTTACATTACAGTAGAAAAAGGTACAGTAAGTGCAGTAGGTATATAGTGTATGTATATTATATTTATATAGCGCTAACAGGTGTACTCAGTGCTTTACAGGTTACATTACTGTAGAGGGAGGTACAGTAAGTGCAGTAGGTATACTGTGTATGTATATTATATTTATATAGCGCTAACAGGTGTACTCAGAGCTTTACAGGTTACATTACAGTAGAGGGAGGTACAGTAAGTGCAGTAGGTATACTGTGTATGTATATTATATTTATATAGCGCTAACAGGTGTACTCAGAGCTTTACAGGTTACATTACAGTAGAGGGAGGTACAGTAAGTGCAGAAGGTATACAGTGTATGTATATTATATTTATATAGCGCTAACAGGTTACATTACAGTAGAAAAAGGTACAGTAAGTGCAGTAGGTATATAGTGTATGTATATTTTATTTATATAGCACTAACAGGTGTACTCAGAGCTTTACAGGTTACATTACAGTAGAGGGAGGAAATTTAAGTTCAGTAGGTATACTGTGTATGTATATTATATTTATATAGCGCTAACAGGTGTACTCAGAGCTTTACAGGTTACATTACAGTAGAGGGAGGAAATTTAAGTTCAGTAGGTATACTGTGTATGTATATTATATTTATATAGCGCTAACAGGTGTACTCAGAGCTTTACAGGTTACATTACAGTAGAGGGAGGTACAGTGAGTGCAGTAGGTATACAGTGTATGTATATTTTATTTATATAGCGCTAACAGGTGTACTCAGAGCTTTACAGGTTACATTACAGTAGAGGGAGGTACAGTGAGTGCAGTAGGTATACAGTGTATGTATATTTTATTTATATAGCGCTAACAGGTGTACTCAGCACTTTACAGGTTACATTACAGTAGAGGGAGGTATAGTAAGTGCAGTAGGTATACAGTGTATGTATATTATATTTATATAGCGCTAACAGGTGTACTCAGTACTTTACAGGTTACATTACAGTAGAGGGAGGTACAGTAAGTGCAGAAGGTATACAGTGTATGTATATTATATTTATATAGCGCTAACAGGTTACATTACAGTAGAAAAAGGTACAGTAAGTGCAGTAGGTATATAGTGTATGTATATTTTATTTATATAGCACTAACAGGTGTACTCAGTGCTTTACAGGTTACATTACAGTAGAGGGAGGAAATTTAAGTGCAGTAGGTATACTGTGTATGTATATTATATTTATATAGCGCTAACAGGTGTACTCAGAGCTTTACAGGTTACATTACAGTAGAGGGAGGTACAGTGAGTGCAGTAGGTATACAGTGTATGTATATTTTATTTATATAGCGCTAACAGGTTACATTACAGTAGAAAAAGGTACAGTAAGTGCAGTAGGTATATAGTGTATGTATATTTTATTTATATAGCACTAACAGGTGTACTCAGTGCTTTACAGGTTACATTACTGTAGAGGGAGGTACAGTAAGTGCAGTAGGTATACTGTGTATGTATATTATATTTATATAGCGCTAACAGGTGTACTCAGAGCTTTACAGGTTACATTACAGTAGAGGGAGGTACAGTAAGTGCAGAAGGTATACAGTGTATGTATATTATATTTATATAGCGCTAACAGGTTACATTACAGTAGAAAAAGGTACAGTAAGTGCAGTAGGTATATAGTGTATGTATATTTTATTTATATAGCGCTAACAGGTGTACTCAGAGCTTTACAGGTTACATTACAGTAGAGGGAGGAAATTTAAGTTCAGTAGGTATACTGTGTATGTATATTATATTTATATAGCGCTAACAGGTGTACTCAGAGCTTTACAGGTTACATTACAGTAGAGGGAGGTACAGTGAGTGCAGTAGGTATACAGTGTATGTATATTTTATTTATATAGCACTAACAGGTGTACTCAGAGCTTTACAGGTTACATTACAGTAGAGGGAGGAAATTTAAGTTCAGTAGGTATACTGTGTATGTATATTATATTTATATAGCGCTAACAGGTGTACTCAGAGCTTTACAGGTTACATTACAGTAGAGGGAGGTACAGTGAGTGCAGTAGGTATACAGTGTATGTATATTATATTTATATAGTGCTAACAGGTGTACTCAGAGCTTTACAGGTTACATTATAGTAGAGGGAGGTACAGTGAGTGCAGTAGGTATACAGTGTATGTATATTTTATTTATATAGCGCTAACAGGTGTACTCAGAGCTTTACAGGTTACATTACAGTAGAGGGAGGTACAGTGAGTGCAGTAGGTATACAGTGTATGTATATTTTATTTATATAGCGCTAACAGGTTACATTACAGTAGAGGGAGGTACAGTAAGTGCAGAAGGTATACAGTGTATGTATATTTTATTTATATAGCACTAACAGGTGTACTCAGTGCTTTACAGGTTACATTACTGTAGAGGGAGGTACAGTAAGTGCAGTAGGTATACTGTGTATGTATATTATATTTATATAGCGCTAACAGGTGTACTCAGAGCTTTACAGGTTACATTACAGTAGAGGGAGGTACAGTAAGTGCAGTAGGTATACTGTGTATGTATATTATATTTATATAGCGCTAACAGGTGTACTCAGAGCTTTACAGGTTACATTACAGTAGAGGGAGGTACAGTAAGTGCAGTAGGTATACTGTGTATGTATATTATATTTATATAGCGCTAACAGGTGTACTCAGAGCTTTACAGGTTACATTACAGTAGAGGGAGGTACAGTAAGTGCAGAAGGTATACAGTGTATGTATATTTTATTTATATAGCGCTAACAGGTGTACTCAGAGCTTTACAGGTTACATTACAGTAGAGGGAGGTACAGTAAGTGCAGAAGGTATACAGTGTATGTATATTTTATTTATATAGCGCTAACAGGTTACATTACAGTAGAAAAAGGTACAGTAAGTGCAGTAGGTATATAGTGTATGTATATTTTATTTATATAGCACTAACAGGTGTACTCAGTGCTTTACAGGTTACATTACTGTAGAGGGAGGTACAGTAAGTGCAGTAGGTATACTGTGTATGTATATTATATTTATATAGCGCTAACAGGTGTACTCAGAGCTTTACAGGTTACATTACAGTAGAGGGAGGTACAGTAAGTGCAGAAGGTATACAGTGTATGTATATTATATTTATATAGCGCTAACAGGTTACATTACAGTAGAAAAAGGTACAGTAAGTGCAGTAGGTATATAGTGTATGTATATTTTATTTATATAGCGCTAACAGGTGTACTCAGAGCTTTACAGGTTACATTACAGTAGAGGGAGGAAATTTAAGTTCAGTAGGTATACTGTGTATGTATATTATATTTATATAGCGCTAACAGGTGTACTCAGAGCTTTACAGGTTACATTACAGTAGAGGGAGGTACAGTGAGTGCAGTAGGTATACAGTGTATGTATATTTTATTTATATAGCACTAACAGGTGTACTCAGAGCTTTACAGGTTACATTACAGTAGAGGGAGGAAATTTAAGTTCAGTAGGTATACTGTGTATGTATATTATATTTATATAGCGCTAACAGGTGTACTCAGAGCTTTACAGGTTACATTACAGTAGAGGGAGGTACAGTGAGTGCAGTAGGTATACAGTGTATGTATATTATATTTATATAGTGCTAACAGGTGTACTCAGAGCTTTACAGGTTACATTATAGTAGAGGGAGGTACAGTGAGTGCAGTAGGTATACAGTGTATGTATATTTTATTTATATAGCGCTAACAGGTGTACTCAGAGCTTTACAGGTTACATTACAGTAGAGGGAGGTACAGTGAGTGCAGTAGGTATACAGTGTATGTATATTTTATTTATATAGCGCTAACAGGTTACATTACAGTAGAGGGAGGTACAGTAAGTGCAGAAGGTATACAGTGTATGTATATTTTATTTATATAGCGCTAACAGGTGTACTCAGAGCTTTACAGGTTACATTACAGTAGAGGGAGGTACAGTAAGTGCAGTAGGTATACTGTGTATGTATATTATATTTATATAGCGCTAACAGGTGTACTCAGAGCTTTACAGGTTACATTACAGTAGAGGGAGGTACAGTAAGTGCAGTAGGTATACTGTGTATGTATATTATATTTATATAGCGCTAACAGGTGTACTCAGAGCTTTACAGGTTACATTACAGTAGAGGGAGGTACAGTAAGTGCAGTAGGTATACTGTGTATGTATATTATATTTATATAGCGCTAACAGGTGTACTCAGAGCTTTACAGGTTACATTACAGTAGAGGGAGGTACAGTAAGTGCAGAAGGTATACAGTGTATGTATATTATATTTATATAGCGCTAACAGGTTACATTACAGTAGAAAAAGGTACAGTAAGTGCAGTAGGTATATAGTGTATGTATATTTTATTTATATAGCGCTAACAGGTTACATTACAGTAGAAAAAGGTACAGTAAGTGCAGTAGGTATATAGTGTATGTATATTTTATTTATATAGCGCTAACAGGTGTACTCAGAGCTTTACAGGTTACATTACAGTAGAGGGAGGTACAGTAAGTGCAGTAGGTATACTGTGTATGTATATTATATTTATATAGCGCTAACAGGTGTACTCAGAGCTTTACAGGTTACATTACAGTAGAGGGAGGTACAGTAAGTGCAGTAGGTATACTGTGTATGTATATTATATTTATATAGCGCTAACAGGTGTACTCAGAGCTTTACAGGTTACATTACAGTAGAGGGAGGTACAGTAAGTGCAGTAGGTATACTGTGTATGTATATTATATTTATATAGCGCTAACAGGTGTACTCAGAGCTTTACAGGTTACATTACAGTAGAGGGAGGTACAGTAAGTGCAGAAGGTATACAGTGTATGTATATTATATTTATATAGCGCTAACAGGTTACATTACAGTAGAAAAAGGTACAGTAAGTGCAGTAGGTATATAGTGTATGTATATTTTATTTATATAGCGCTAACAGGTGTACTCAGAGCTTTACAGGTTACATTACAGTAGAGGGAGGTACAGTAAGTGCAGTAGGTATACTGTGTATGTATATTATATTTATATAGCGCTAACAGGTGTACTCAGAGCTTTACAGGTTACATTACAGTAGAGGGAGGTACAGTAAGTGCAGTAGGTATACTGTGTATGTATATTATATTTATATAGCGCTAACAGGTTACATTACAGTAGAAAAAGGTACAGTAAGTGCAGTAGGTATATAGTGTATGTATATTTTATTTATATAGCACTAACAGGTGTACTCAGAGCTTTACAGGTTACATTACAGTAGAGGGAGGAAATTTAAGTTCAGTAGGTATACTGTGTATGTATATTATATTTATATAGCGCTAACAGGTGTACTCAGAGCTTTACAGGTTACATTACAGTAGAGGGAGGTACAGTGAGTGCAGTAGGTATACAGTGTATGTATATTTTATTTATATAGCGCTAACAGGTGTACTCAGAGCTTTACAGGTTACATTACAGTAGAGGGAGGTACAGTGAGTGCAGTAGGTATACAGTGTATGTATATTATATTTATATAGCGCTAACAGGTTACATTACAGTAGAAAAAGGTACAGTAAGTGCAGTAGGTATATAGTGTATGTATATTTTATTTATATAGCGCTAACAGGTTACATTACAGTAGAAAAAGGTACAGTAAGTGCAGTAGGTATATAGTGTATGTATATTTTATTTATATAGCACTAACAGGTGTACTCAGTGCTTTACAGGTTACATTACAGTAGAGGGAGGTACAGTAAGTGCAGAAGGTATACAGTGTATGTATATTATATTTATATAGCGCTAACAGGTGTACTCAGAGCTTTACAGGTTACATTACAGTAGAGGGAGGTACAGTAAGTGCAGAAGGTATACAGTGTATGTATATTTTATTTATATAGCGCTAACAGGTGTACTCAGAGCTTTACAGGTTACATTACAGTAGAGGGAGGTACAGTAAGTGCAGAAGGTATACAGTGTATGTATATTATATTTATATAGCGCTAACAGGTGTACTCAGAGCTTTACAGGTTACATTACAGTAGAGGGAGGTACAGTGAGTGCAGTAGGTATACAGTGTATGTATATTTTATTTATATAGCGCTAACAGGTGTACTCATAGGCGTGCGCACGGGGTGTGCCGGGTGTGCCTGGGCACACCCTAATCCCCGCGGCACGCCTGTGAGTCCTGCAGGAACGCTGTTCCTGCAGGTACTCTGCCGCCCCCAAATGCCCCCCTCCTCCTCCCCCTGTCATGGGGGGGGGGAGTAACAGGTGACGGACACCCCCCCCCGTCGGGCGGCTCTCTCCATACAACAAGCGGCGAGGGAGCTGTGTGCTCTCTGCTCCCTCTCGCCGCGCGCCGTTTGCTGATAACGGGAGCCGGAATATGACGTCATATTCCGGCTCCCAGCTACAGCAGACAGCCCGCGCGGCGAGAGGGAGCAGAGAGCACACAGCTCCCTCGCCGCTTGTTGTATGGAGAGAGCCGCCCGACCCACTGGACCCCAGGGACAAGTCCACGCCAGCTCTCCAGGTAGGGAGGCTGGGTGGACAATTTTTAATTAAAAAAAAATAATTTGTCAATGTGTGTGAGTGTCTGTGAATGTATGTATGTGTGATTGTCTGTAAGAGTGTATGTGTATGTGTGTCTGAGCGTATGTGTCTGTAAGTGTGTGTGTGTATGTGTCTGTAAGTGTGTGTGTGTCTGTGTGCCTGTAAGTGTGTGTCTGTGAATGTGTATGTGTCTGTAAGTGTGTGTGTCTGTGTGCCTGTAAGTGTGTGTGTATGTGTGTCTGTGAATGTGTATGTGTCTGTAAGTGTGTGTATATGTGTGCATCTGTAAGTGTGTGTTTGTGTCTGTGAATGTATGTGTGTGTGTGTGTGTGTATGTGTGTCTGTGAATGTATGTGTGTGTCTGAGTTTATGTGTCTGTAAGTGTGTGTGTGTATGTGTGTCTGTGAATGTATGTGTGTATGTGTGTGTACGCGTGTATATATATATATTTATATATATATATATACACACACACACACACACAAGTGTATATTTTTTTTTTTTTTTGGGGGGGTGGGAATCTTGGGAGAGATCCCACACTTTAGTCCCCAGGACTTGACCCCTGCCGGCAGGGGAGATCTCCGGATCTCCCCTGTCGGCTCATGCAGAGTTGACGCTATCTGAGTGCCGGCTCTGCTCTTAGCCTCCATGGGCCGGCGGGGAGATCAAAGATCTACCTCACCAGCCCACAGCAGCATGGAGGGAGGCAGGAGCGCTAACAGGTGTACTCAGCACTTTACAGGTTACATTACAGTAGAGGGAGGTACAGTAAGTGCAGTAGGTATACAGTGTATGTATATTAGATTTATATAGCACTAACAGGTGTACTCAGCACTTTACAGGTGACATTACAGTAGAGGGAGGTACAGTAAGTGCAGTAGGTATACAGTGTATGTATATTTTATTTATATAGCGCTAACAGGTGTACTCAGCACTTTACAGGTTACATTACAGTAGAGGGAGGTACAGTAAGTGCAGTAGGTATATTATATTGTATAGCTTTGGGGTATTCATTCACAGTTATTTTTAACTACCAAAATAGCCAAACTGCAGCCAAGCTGACTTGGAGAATATTTTTCAGTTCAATTATTTTTATAGAAATTAAGTTGTTATGGTGGCAAGAGGTCTCTGACGCTGGCTTAACTTTAGGGGTTAAACCATGAAAGGTTTAACCCCAAAATCTGAGCTCCAATGCCAGATTGCTCTGCTCTTGTCCTTCCGCCTTTTGAAAACTCTTGGTATTGGAAGGCTAAGGCAGCACAGGCAGGGGCGCTGCTGTTGGACTTTGGTCATCTTCATAAAGTGAGCTATTGGCTCTAACTGCAGGCACAGTCTTGAGTCAGCAGATTTGGCACCGTCTCATATCTGTACGAGAAACCACCATCTGTTGTAGTGGTAACCCATAATGACTTCATTGTACTGGGAAGTGCGGCACAGCAGTGGCCCCAGTGGAGAGCTTGGCTCAAACCATGGCTTGGAGAACAGGTGCCATGGCAATAGTGAAACTGGAAGCTACCAGGGTGTACAATCCACTGGTCCCATCCTAGCTCCTCGAATGATATATTGAGTGAGCCGCGATGGCAATGGGCGCTCTCGATGCCTGAACCTGCAGGACGTTGCAGCAATTCCAGAGCAGATGGAGACCAGGGAACCTTGGATCTTCGACTCCGATGAGAGGGCCGAGTAGTGTACATAAGGAACGGGGTATATTCAGGCTCGTTGGTACATGGACAGGTAGGGCAATTGACCAGCATGACGAATAGACCCTGTGTTACATAGCTTAGAAAAGCTGGTGCCAAATGAAAGACAATCCAGTCATCAACTCTTTCTACCCTGGAAGTGGCCACAGTTATTGCTTTGTGTTCTGATAGCACCTGGAGGTCCACCAAGTGTTGAAGTATGTCAGAATTTCCACTGATGTTAAATGAAGAAGCAGGAAAATTGTCCACTTGATGGTCATGCTGGGTGACAGGGCCATCAGTTGGTGGCTGAGGCTTGTGATCATCAACTTGAGCAGAGGATAGGCTATGAAGTAGAGTGGGTTCATTTTTAGACGTGTCTTGCAACAGTTTTGGAGGGTGGGTTTGAGAATTTCCTGTGTAAAACCAAAGCTGTACTGACAAGACTTTGCGACTCAGGATATGAGGTGAAGGACGGAATATGTAAGTAAAACTGTTGCCAAGTTCTTCATGAGATGTATCAAGATTTGGGGTCTCACATAAGACATCTGAAAGAAAGAGCACAGGAGAACAAGATAAATCAAAGACATTCATCACAAAATACTCAAAAAAGTAAATATATATGTCAGACTTGGAGATTCGTTTTGTTTTGAACCTGCAAATTGTATGAATTTGGGCACATCTGTTTGGTCGAATTTCCAAGTTACAAGTCCAACATTCGTAATTCTGATATAGATTATTTTAAGCAAACAAATGTGTTTGAATGTCTATCTGTTCCTGTCCAAATCTGAGATGATTAAATTGCGTATACGCAGAAGTAAATTCACACTGACACATGGAGTTCAGGTTAAAAGAACTTCAAGAAAATTTAATGGCATCTGGTTAAAAAGCGGGCTCGCAGAGCCTTATAAGAGCAATATTACATCATCATTGAATATCAAGATAACAACAAATAAACATCATTAATTGGGTTAGGTGTTAAGTGGCTATGTCAATATCCACCCATCAATATTATTAATTGGCTTAAGTACTAAGTGGCTGGCTAAGTGTTCTCCCACCGAGAGGTGGCGTCATCTTGGACACGGGTGTGGACACGATGGTTCAGGCACCATCTTGCTAGCACGAGGCTTTACTCGATGGGAGGGGGGCTTTAGGCGCCATTTTGGGTAGTTAGTGATGTTAGATTTGAGGTCAGGTTCAAGGCTTTTTTAGTGAATGGACATTTCATTAGTGCAGTTTCTCATGATCTAACTATGGTATACTTTGTTTCATATTACAGGAACTTGACAATTCCGGTGTTAGTCATATCCTTCTAGAAAATACATTCTCATTCTAATATTCTAAATGCTGTTAGGAAAATCTGTCATATCATGAAGTTAATGGAGAAATTTAATAAAGGTTTTTAATCATTCTATAACAATTCCATTCAGCCGAACTAAACTTTTTCGCCAAACACAACAGGTCAATATTTATGTAAACGTACAAAGGCCATTATTGCGCCGAGAGTAATGAAGGTTTCTTATGACCTCTTCTCACATTCTGTACAGCACCGTGGACTCTGTAACTGAAGACAATGTCACAAAATATTTGTCTTCAGATTTATGTGATGGTTTAGCCTTAGCTTATAGACTTATGCCCACCTGGAATTTGTTTCATTCTAACAAATCGTGATGAAAATAATACATGTGTTGTCCATTATTTTTGTTTTCTTATTTCCTTTTGGACGAATGGAATGTCCCAATTGCCAGCAAGTCTTTCAATGGTTTATATAAGCAGATATATCCCTAGTTTGGAACCCTTATGTGGGATTGCCATATTTTTTTAAATTCCTTCCTATTTTGGTATCCTTAAATATGGCAACACCACATAATGAAGCATAACAAATTAGGGAGCTGTTTAGTAGATACCCCTTAAGGGTAACAAACTAGGGAGCTATCTACTAAAAAAAAAAAAAAAACTGCTTCCTAAATTGGTAGTGGTATTCTTAAAGGACCACTATAGGCACCCAGACCACTTCAGCTCAATGCAGTGGTCTGGGTGCCAGGTCCCCCTAGTCTTAACCCTGCAGCTGTAAACATAGCAGTGTCATAGAAACTGCTATGTTTACATTGCGGGATAATCCAGCAACATCACATTGAACATCACATTGCGATGACACTGACGTCCATAGGAAAGCTTTGAGTAATGCTTTCCTATGGGCGATGTTAATGCGCGTGTGCGGCTCTGGCCGTGCATGCGCATTCGGCGCTGACGTCGGCAGGGGGAGCTGAGGTCCCCAACGCCGAGGGAGCCCAGCGCTGGATTAAGGCAAGTGGCTTAAGGGGCTTTAACCCCTTCAGCCCAGCGTGAAGGGGGTGACGAGGGAGGGGGGGATCTAATAAACCTATAGTGCCAGGAAAACAATTTGTTAGTGTAAAAGCTAATAATACAGAAGTAGCCCGCTAGCGACATCTAATGGCAGTTACTGAATACTACCTCGTGCACCAAAGACCGACACATTTACAGCCTGGAGGGTTTACAAAGAACTTGCAAATACTAGGACAAAATAATACAATTAGAAAAAAATATTTAACCCAGTTATGTTTCTGTCTAGTCTGTTTTTGCCTCAAATTAACAATGTCCTGGCCAAGCTCAACAATTCCCTGTTTAGAGAATAACTGTGAATAACCCCCACAAACTTTCAGAATATGTTTTCACAAATTGCTCAGTGCCAAACAATTGTAATTATGTGATTGCATGCTAAGTAGGAGAATGTAAAAAGATGGCTTATTTCAGGGGCGGGGCCTGACCGCCATGCCGACAAGTCGCACAAGGAGAGAGCTCCTGCCGAAAACCCGCTAAAAACGCAAAACTAACAACTTTCCACTCGAGAAAACGAGCTGGGACTCGGCTGAAATACTTCTCCACGCACGAGAGACAGCTTCTCAAGGCTCCTGGCTAATATACCGGAGGTCACACCCTGAAGCCTCTTTGGGCCTACTCGCGGGAGCAGCCGAGAGGATACGGCCGGTCTCCCGGCTGCCTACACTGCTGTGGCACCTAGAGGTAAACGGGACCCCTGTTTCCCCCCCCCTGCCGTGAGGGACATCACGGCACCCACACAAGCGAGACCATCCCGTTGGGAGGCATCGGACAGCGGGGACGAAGCTAAGATGGCCGCCCATCATAGGCCCAAGAAGCGGAGCACATACGCCCAACACGCCGCGAACCCTCTACTGGAACTCGATCGGCTCTGCACGAGCCTCTGGACAATGTTATGCGACCGCGGAATGGCCCACAGACCGGCAGTCAAGCTAGTGGCCACATGGATCCGTCCTAAAACCCGTCGCCTCCACTACAGGCACCCCCCGCAAGCACCCAGAAAGGCCGAAACGACACGCAAAAGCCAGCGACCTCACAGGCGGGAAAAGTCACCTGGCTACCTGGGCAAACGCATGGATCCACACATACACGGGAGCTATGCCGCAAAACCTGGTCCCCACACAAGCCACTCACCTGTTCCGGGAACTTCTATCATCCCCTTCACGCCACTGCTGCTAAGCGAGGAGCTGCAAAGCTGCACACTCTACGGAATGCAAAGGGAGTTGATTCCCGGCCCAGAGGAGCCCCTGAGACAAACGACGCAGGCAGGACACAAGTCACTGCAATGGGCATAGGCTAAACAGACTACCCCTGTGACCTATGAACGAGCATGCCTCCATAGGGTCAGTCTACAGCCTTCTATCTATCCTGTCAGCCCCCAACCTGATGGACAATAAGGGACTTCCACTTACCTTCTTGTTTTCATTAAACGGACTCATTAACAAGCATAATAGGCCAACCAAACCTGGTTTTAAGCAAAATCGATACTAATTCGTTGCCGAGCATGTTCAGTAATATGTCAGCATTAAGTGAACCACTTGTCAATTTTTGTAACGCAAACTAAGTTTCATGCTAGGCACACAGCCTGCTTAATTAATGCCTCAATGTGCTATCCAATATGTGCCTCACTTGTATATACCTTGTAAAGATATGCAGATTGCAGATTGTACACTTAGGCAGCCAGACGGTTCTATTAACTAAAACATTATCATATGCTCAGTAATCCTAGTTACATGGTCCAAGCTTGTTTTATTCTTTTTCCTTTAACCTGTTGTAACATTTAATATAATCTTAAACGTAACTAAACTTAACAATTCATAGGCCTGTATAGCTTAGTGAATCTATGTATATCTACTATTGTCAGAACGCTAGAAATTTGCATGCTTGCTTCATTTAATATAATCTTAAACGTAACTAAACTTGACAATTCATAGGCTTTTTATAGCTTAGTGAATCTATAGATATCTACTATTGTCATAACGATGGATATTTGCATGTTTGCTTTAAAAAAAAAAAAGTGCTGTTTAATCTGCCACAATTTAATTTGTAAAAATGTTATGAAAAGCCTGCAGCTGCTATTGTGGCTTTGCTCGCCTATTGTTATTTCATGCACAATGAAAATAAAGAATTAAAAAAAAAAAAAAAAAAAAAAAATGGCTTATTTCACCACCCTCCCCCAGCCCCCCTCCCCCCCCCGACCTAATTGGATACAAACTATTACATTTATTAATTCTGCCAAATTAGACTCTAGTGATTGTTAGGCTTCCAAGTCATTGGGGAACAAACAGAGCACAGGGGGAACACATGGCAGGTGCAGTGTCGCCATATGGGCAGGTGAATCTGTACCTGTCAAACCATCCCCACCCCCTTTAATAAAACACAACACGTCTGTGTATGGGAAAACCTGTCCACAGCTATTATTAAACATAACATATAATAATAAATAAAAGTCATTGCCCCCCACCTATTGCCGTCTTATAATTTTAGCAGACCCGATAATAAATAGGGCAATGACTAACCATAAATAACATATAATAATATATAACACATAACCAATAAAGTGCCAACGTTTTCTTAACAGCCCATGCCCAGATACCCCTACACCTCCGAGGTTCTGAAACACCTACGGACTCTAAACCTCCGAACACCATAACCAACTGATAACTCCAATTCTATTTCACCATTCCTTTTTACCTACCCCTTTCTCCTTTTCTAACTCCAAAGTCCCTATCCCCCCATTTTCTTCCCTTTACCAGCCCCACCACAAGCTCAGACCTTGACTCCTTAAGATGTCTGTGCTCTGCCACCGTGCAAAAACAGTGCCTGGCTAAGCCCTTCTTGAAACCCACAGATTTAACAAATACCAGCCAATCTATTCTCCAGTTCCCTGTGCCTGACCACAACCCTCCTAACTTCCAAATTAAGCTAGCCATTAAACTGTTCACCTTACAATGACAGATATCGATCACCACCGCTTCCTTTGCATGCCGCCACCAAAGTCGCAGTATAATCTCTGACCAGATGACCATGACCCCGAGCAAAGCTAAGCTTGCTGAGCAAAGATTGCAATGCCCGAAGCATGACCTTCTTGGACTGACGCAATTCCCCCACCGCAGCCCGAAGTACTTTGCGCTTGTCCCGAGGCAACCGACATTCGCCCTTCGCCGAATCGATTTCCAGCCCCAGGAAGCAAATACAGTCCTTTCCACTGCCAAAGGAACCGCAAACAATCTGGCCACCCAATGAATGGTACACAACAAATGCAGGCACGATGAAGAGTTCCCGGACACGCACAAAAAGTCGTCCAAGTAATGCTCGACTCCCCGCTTCCTGACTCACCAACCACTCCAAAAAAGTGCTGAACTACTTGAAGTAGGATGCTGTGTGTGTGTGTGTGTGGGTGGGTGCAGTGTGTGTGTGAGGGTGCTGTGTGTGAGGTGTGCAGTGTGTGTGTGAGGGTGCTGTGTGTGTGAGTGAGTGAGGGTGCTGTGTGCGAGGGCGCTGTGTGTGTGTATGAGTGTGGGGGTGCTGTGTGTGAGGGGTGAAGTGTGTGTGAGTGAGAGTGCTGTGTGTGTGTGAGGGTGATGTGTGTGTGTGTGTGTTAGGGTGCTGTGTGAGGGTGATGGGATGTGTGTGTGTGCTGTGTGTGTTTGGAGGGATTGTGTGTTGGGGAGGCAGGTTAATGCCAATATATATGTATTTTTTTTTATAAAAGCCCCCAAAAAACAAGCATTATATCCCCCCTCCCTTCTAACCTCTAGCCTGGGTGGGGGGGAGGGGAGGGGGGCATGCTGCCATCCCTGGTGGTCCTAGTGGTGAGTAAACTCTAGCCTGTGGGGCTACAGTATACTCTTGGGAGACCTGGAGTGTTGCCATGGCAATGCTCCGGATGTCGCAAGAAGAACCCGGCGGAGTTGCATTACACTGTCTGTGGGCTGGTGAGGGAGATCTTTAATCTCCCCACCGTCCTGTCATGGAATGCAGAAGGGCCAGCGCTCAGATAGCGTGGGCCCTGCATGGACTGGCCAGGGAGATCATGTGACCTCCCCTGCCGGCCTCAGGCAATGGACATCGCGTCCCACTGGGCATTTGGTCGGTGTGCCCGATGGCCAGTCCGGGCCTGCCCCTGCTGAATGTTCCCATTCTAGATCTTTGCCCTGGAATTGCTCTTAGTACACAAGGTGCTTTGTTCTAGATTATTTTATTAAATTATTACCTTTATTTTTAAATTAATATTTTTATTACATAAACAAAACAGCTATGTTTATGTCATGAACTTACCAAAAAATGCTTGTCCAGTTCTGCACTCGTAATCATTAATAATCCTATTTGCTGAAACATATTGTACTGTCCATTTAATCTGCCCCATCAGCAGCCAATTTCTGGAAACCATCATAATTTTTAATTCTGTTCAATATTTTGAAAAAATAAAAATCTGACAAACTACAAAATCTCTAGCTTACGTTTCTTTCTTCTGGGTACAATGGTCACAAAATATCCAAGAAATAAAAAATAATACAATTTTCTCACAACAGCAGAAATCTGGGAAATCTCAGCTAATTTCAGATTTGATTAAATTCTAACTTCAGCAACTTTCAGCTGGATTTTTAATATCAATAACCGTCACTGAGAGTTTAAAAAATTTCCATGCTGAAAAAATGTCAGATGCTGAGGTGGAAATGATTGATCAATATAATGCAGCTTGGTTGCATTAAAAAAATATATTATTCAGTTGAAATATTGCTTTAAATTATTTTATATAAAGGGCTTTATTCACTAAACGCTGAATTGTAGTGCATTGAAAATCAAATGGCAAAATATAAGACTGGAAAAACTCTCCAACATTTAATTTACTAGAATTTGGTGTTTAGTGAATATACCCCAAAGGAAATATAAGTGACCTCGTTGCTTTAAGTTTTTATAACCCAGCTTTAAACATTTACACAAGTAATCTTGGTACAAACAGAGACAAATTCATCCTGTCAATCAAACGCTATTTTGAGCGCTTGTTAAAGTTACGCAACATGTGTCCACAAGCTTGCTGCTCAGCAGGGATTATCTTAATAAAATGATGGGTTTGTAAACGTACAATGATCTCACCCTAACGTGTAATCGTCTATGTTAAAATAGTAAGCACACATTGTACCTTCGCTTTTTAAAGACACCAAAGTTAAACAGTTCAACTACAGATTGACAGAATGATTTCAAGGTGGGGAAAGTGTGTAAAGGGTCACTCACTCGTTTTACGTAACGTGCAATGAATTGTAGGGTAGAGTAGATTAGTATAGAGCGATTCAAATATTTTTAGCAGAATTCTAGAGATTTCAGTTTAGAATGCTTGACTGAAGCATACAAGGATATTCAATATATGTTTCCTTTAAAGTCTTGTTGTAACTACTAAGCAGTGCATACCTGAGGAGGGGAACAGGATGACCTGAGAGCTGTCTTCAAGGCCTGCACTTTGCCTCTTGCTGTGTCTTTTTCGTATAGTCCTCTGCTCTGACCTCAGTGCTGGCCAGGAGCTTGGAGAAGGTATTGGAGAAGATAGTGTGGACACAGAAGGAGGGGGTCCCAGTGCATCCACAATCTGGGCCTTGATCTTGGACAAAATGTACAAACGGTCATCTTCTGGAATTTCGCACGTCTGACCCACCAAAAGGCAATTTGAGGCCACCAACAAAAGCAAAATGAGGGTCGACAATAACATCATGGAATTCTAGTTCCTTTCTTCAATGTAGCCTGTTCTTTTACCAGCTACCTTCAACCAATAAAGAGCCTTACTCTTCAGGCAATAACCACCCCTTCTCTTCTCTCTCCTGTCCTTGTATCTGATCTGGATCTATATTTTGTATCTTCTGGTTCTCTGTTTTTCAGCGCTGCAGAATATGTTAGCGCTATATCATTTGTTGTTCTTTTTCTTTCTGCTTTTCTGTGTTATTATGTTTTAGTTATTTCGCTGTCTCGCGTTCTCTTTATTGCTCTGTCCAGTTCGTTACACCGTATTGTTGCAATGCTGGATTAACTGCCTTAATTTTCTGTTCTGTTTTGTTTTTTGGGGAGGGAAGGTTGTCTATGTTGGCTCGTGGATACTCCTGGTTTTTATTCTTTTGGAGGAACAGCCGCTTCTTCAAGAATATTCTGTCTCTTTTCATCCCAAAAAACAGCTTTGGCTTCTCCTGATTGTCTCTCTAAATCTTACTGCAAATTTCCCAACTCGTAGAGGACCCCTGCCCACACTTCATGATAACGTTTGCGACACTGTAGATGTTCTCGCTGCTTATCAAATATCTCCTTTTTTTTTCCGAGTCTCTGCTGTGTCTGTGTATCTCATTCTTATTGAAAACAAGGCTTTTGTGCTTTATCAGAGTTGGCATTGAGAAGACACTGGGCATGAGCTAAATATTATCTGCAATAGATGCTTGGAATGTAATGTTTGCCCCAGGGACAAAGCAGTTATCAGAACTAGGGGCCAACATTTTCACACGGGAATAGACCCCGTTTCTTCAGAGACCTTGACGATAGAGACAGGCTGAAATATGGAGCAATTTAACTCTGTGTTTAAATGAAGGTATGAGACACAAATCTATACCAACAGTAGGCTGTAATCAAGAGATCAGGTGAAATACCCTCTGTTTACATGTTGAGAGCTCCCCCTATTGATGAGAGGGAGATACACAGCTAAACCATGTAATGGGAATCCACTAAACTTTAAATTTACTGAATTATAACTAAACTGCAAAAAGGAGGCTAAAACAGCCACGCTGTGACTAGGGCTGATTTGGAGTTTTAAGGCGCTAAAATTCAGGGATTATTAAAATGCTCAACATTGCCATATCAATTATTAGGAACACACAGATTTATTGAATTTTCATCTCACAAAACCGTACGGCTGAGCAAAGGATTATGGGATAGCGTTCAGTGCTCACATTAAAAAATAATGAGAGAGACGCAATTAATTTAAAGTTTTTAACCTAATCCTGGTTTGGCGTGAGAAGGAGCAAATCCTGGAGTATTGCCGGTAACAGAGGAAGTTCGCGTGTGAGTTTTTTCTATATATTGATTGTTATATTTAATGCTTTTTTGGTTTTTTTTTGCAATGCGTTTTCTATATAATTCATCAAAAATGGGGATCATGTTCAGCTAGGCTTTCACTTGGTGATATATATTGAATAGAGTAAATTAAGTAGGGGCTTCTGTTAGCTCTACGGACCCAAGCTCTACAGTACAGGGCCAGCTCCTTGGCTGAGAGCACCACTTAGCTTAGCTCAGACAGAAAGCATCCGGATGTAGTGGAGGCAGGGGCCGCCACCCAGTTGATCCCAGGTAAGAAGTCAAACTGTTCTAAAATAGTTTTACTACTTACATTGTGCTGTAGTTGTTATGGTGCTTGTATTGTTCCTTTGTGCCATATGTAAATACAGGATATGCAATGTTGGTAAATTGTTAAATTCAGTTAAATTGTTTTAAGAAAAGTGATTGCATAAACTGTAAACTTATTATTTTTGTTCATATTGTATCAGCTGATCAAAGTAGCGCTTTTATGATCCATGCAAGTTCAGGTGAGTGCCTCCTTTCTGATAGGTATGGATTCATGATATGTACTTGTTTTCTTACTTCTCCAGAAAGTAAATTGTATCGTTACTGTCTGAAAACAGAGAGCACCCAATCAGGATACGCTTCTGATCTCAAATCAATGTATTATTCTTCTGTATCTCCTTGCTGCTTCCTCCAAAATACATTATATTTTATAACATTTAAATGTGTTGGTAAATGCTTTAAAAAAAGAAAGAAAGAATTTAGAAACAATGAAGCAATGAGTGAGCATTTAACCTCGATTCATGGCTATCCCATTGCACCATTCTGCTCGATCTCCCTTGGAGTCTAAATTCTGCTCTGTTTGTTACCCTTGGTCTAAAGACATCTCACGGCCTCCGCGTTGTGATTAACCCTTTGCTGCTGGAATATGCAGCTCACTCTGGCCGTGAAAGAACTTGTTTTAAGGGACAGAGGTCGAAATGGTTATATAAACCTTTGCCTCTATTTCAACTCTGCAGAGAAACACAGTTATTTCCAAACTAGACCCTGGTGTCAAACAGAACTGGGCTAGATGTTACATGTTCCCTGCTGCAAGGCGTGACTTAGGGTTGTAAACCTGTGCCCTCCTCCAGGGCCTCCAATGATATTGTACTGTGACTCCCATCATCATCTACAACCCATGAGCTCAGTTCAACACCCATAACAAAAAGTAAGTAGCTACTATTGCCTATCAGCTTGGGATCCTCCCTCCAGAATTGCATCAGATTAACCCAGTGTCTCCCAAACCAGTCCTCAAAGCACCCCTACAAGTCCAGGATTTAGGGATTACCCAGTTGTGTCTACCACTACCACCACCCAGGTTGCCCCTGTCACTTCCATCCCCCTCAGAAAGAAGATCGGGCTAAGGCAGAAGTTGACCTTGGGTTTTGGAAAGTTAGATATGTTTTATCATTTATTATTATTATTTTGTGTTCTTAAAACACAGTTTTGCCAACCAGGCTTGCGCGGATATACCTGGGAACCACTGATCAATGTTGGAGGTGCCAAAAAGACAGGGGCTCTATGTACCACATATGGTGGTCGTGCACTAAAATCAAAACATGCTGGAAGATGGTGGGTGAGGTACTCTCAGAAGTACTGCACCAACACATATCGCTCACACCTGAATTGTGCCTACTTTTTATGACATTAAACACATACAACAAACTAGACTCTATACTGCTCTTCCACATACTGATCGCAGCCAACACGCTTATTGCTAGAGCGTGGAAATCAACAGAGACACCTCTGCAACATCTCTTGATCAAACAGGTTTCAACAAACCTGGATTACGAAACAATTACCATACTCCAATCACGGGCACGGCTAGTCCACATTGAAGCTAGTGTACAATGTGACACCTATGTTTCACCACACACGGGTGACAAAGAAGCTACCTTACCTACATAATCGCCAGACCTAGGGAAGAGAGGTGGGAACATGGAGGGAGGCGAACGCGCACAAGA
Organism: Pelobates fuscus; assembly: GCF_036172605.1. NCBI lineage: Eukaryota > Metazoa > Chordata > Amphibia > Anura > Pelobatidae > Pelobates > Pelobates fuscus. Next base: position 17,732,126 of record NC_086324.1, on the reverse strand, counting down.
TTGACTCACGCTCACACCTGCAACGCCACACCGGCACACAAGTCTTCAGGCTCACAAAATCAGGTGCTCGCACGCACAAGGAGATCCCACAAGATAACCCACAATGTATATAGTTAATATGTTGATTTGTTTGTTCACATAGACAACGCCAATCAGTTCAGACGATTAATGCATACATAAGCTAGAGTACAGGTATATGCAACGTGCACACATCGAACACGGACACAGGGAAACAAGCTCTCCAAAGGCGAGGGAAAAATTAAACTAGCTAACCAAAACTAACCACCTCCTGAATGGCTGTAAGACAGCACCCAGGCCTGGTATAGCAGATTTTGGCCAACTCGAGTGGTATCCTGCTCAACCGTGACCAGTCACCTGGGACGCCAACTCACCACAGACCATAGGCCATCAGCCGAGGGTACAAAGGGGCCGAAGTGGCCTTTGCTAAACCGCTCACATATACCAGAGATAACCAGGTAATCCTTGCCAGACACTGTCCAATGTGCCAATGATACCAAATGCTCCAAAAGTCGCACAGATATTACAGGATTTGTACAGGATGGCTTTGCGCCGCTTACGGTACAGGTGCGAAATACCATAAACCTAATGTACAAATAATGCATAATACCAAATGTATAAAATAATGTACAAACGAATGTACGAACTGTAATTGTGTGAGCCAATGGAAGTACGACCACTGGGAACTAGTTCTTGAAAACCAATAAAAATTGTCAAATTGAAAAAAACAACACAGTTTTGTAGTTGGAGTAACCCTTTAATAAGGCTCTCAGTATAGATGAATTCACATTTCTTAGGATTGCTGTTACTGTGTGGAACATTATATACCCCACTAAGATGCCTTAACCAGGCCATCTCTGAACGTTTTCTGCCACAAGCTGTCTACATGTGCTGCCCAGCGGTAAAATCCACGTGTGACACTAATTAATGAATCGATATCAGTGATACCCATGGGGCATTGGGTGTGATACATGAATAAATTATGTTTTCTTATCAATTATGCGTAAAACGACTGACCTATGTCTAGCATGTCTCTGTGTTATCTAAGATCCAAAGGCATTCAGCCCTGAAATTCAATATTTATTTTTATTAAAAAGAGTGATTTGTTTTGTAGTTTTTCAATGTTTAGAAAACACGTGAGAGTATAATGATACGTGTTAATTCGTCCTGTGGTTCTCAGTTAATCTCATCCTGACATTCAAAGGTTAACGTACTTTGGATAAGGGGGATTTTTTACACTCTCTACATGGGATGCCAGTCCCAGGTCCTGCACTATCTCAGGCTACTTGGAATAATCAGAAAACTCTTAAGCTGGTGCAAGTGGCCGTAGACCCACAGTGGGGGGTAGGGGGGATCACAGCGTAACCATGCTGTTTTTTTTTTTTTTTTTGTAAGCTATTTTATGTCAAGCCAAAACGACAGCATGCCTTTAGATGCTTAGTCCCCTTTAAACAGAGTGTGTTTGAATTAGATTACAGCAGCTCTCATTCATTGAATGTGAATCAGAGTGGGTTTTCTGATTAGCGTTGTGGTTTATACCGTTATCAGGTCTCTAGCTGTACCGCACAGAACAAAGCTCGTGGTGTTTGCAGGTTCTGAGGTCAATGCCGCGTCCACAGTCTCTTTCTGAGGTTTACCATATCAGTTGTGACCTCATGCCAGGGACGAAGACGTGAAATCACTGACCTTGACTAAGGAACACGGAAATGTGCCCAAGTTCTGACATACTCTCTGTATTAGCAGCATTTAAAACACATACACACTCTGGGCACCATGACCACTTCAAATGAATGAAGTTATCATGGTGCTTGCAGTAATCTGTTAAAGATTTTGCAGTTGAAGCAGCACTGTCATAATTTGCAAAGAGCCCAGACGATGACATCGCCACTGATGGTTGGGTGGTTGGAGGGGGAGGAGGGGTGGCAGAGAAAGGTGAGATTTACTTACCTAAACCTGTCCCTCGGGGGCACCGCCATCTTCTTCCGGCCAGTCCTCTCCTGGCACTTCAGAGTACAGCACCGAGGACTATGGAGGATCCCGCTAATATCTCTGCAGCTGTCACTGGTGATGGCTGGAGAGAGTGGCACGTCTAGACCAGTGTGTAGAAGTGTCAGGCGTAGGAAAAATACTTAGACAAAGTAGTCCTTACCTTGTCTCAGTATACCTCTTCACTGGGCTGCAATTTCAGTGAAACTCCAACACAGTCAGTATGAGTATTTCATAACGATGTTATTTTTGTAAAATACTCACTTTGCCGTTTCTGCTTTAAAGCACACATTGCAAACAAGTTGGAGAAATAGAATAATTGTTTCATTTCTCCCCTTCCCTGTCTGCTCTCTCTGTGCTGACTGCCAGGTGCTAAGGACAGAGCTTATAATAATGACTGACAGGGAGCTAAGATGTAGGTACCCAGGTGTACGATAAAGACGTGTGGATTTCTGCATTTAATTCTATTTTTTACAACTCCCAAATACATGTTTGTTCAATATAAGGAAACGTGATATTAAATCAACGTAATGTTATAAATTGCAGGAAGTGACCGTTCCCCTTTTTGGGGTTAAACCCATACCAAATTGCAAGATACGGATCTGATATTTGTAAACCAACAGCCTTGATTCCTTATGGCAGCTCTACGAACCCAGATGGATTTCTGAGAAATCTATAGATGGACTTTCCATGAGATCAGAATCCCGTCCCCGCAGGGGGTCCTGCGGAATATTTATAGGCAAAGGATTGAATTGAATGTGCTAGTTACATGTTCTCTCCTTGGGATAGATGGATTCCTGAAAGTTTCCTCCATGAGCTGAATAGATAGAATCAGCTCTGTGTTGTGTGAATGCTTCATACTGGGGAGGGTCTGGGGCTGTTTTTGTAATTGCCTCTTGTGTTACTCTGCAGGAAGACTGACAAGGTTTCTGTGATAATTTGGTTTTTACAGGAGTCGCCTGGGATTCTATACATAGACCTGAGGATCTGAATAGCTAGACTGCCCTGTGTCATCACGCTGGTATTTTTGGGACTGGCAGCTGCAGGAATCCAGAACCCCCTCCCCTGATATCTAGTGGTTTATCTTGAGCTATGGTAGGGGACAGGCATCTTTCCCCCCTGCTGAGATTGTCACCAAGAGTACCCTACTGTGAGCATTTCTGTGTGCAAAATCTGGAGAAATCCAGGGACAGCAGAGAATGTCACCTGTACAGAAGATACAAAGAGACATCACATGTAGAAAGAGACACCCAGCTAAGAGACAGAACAAGACTGCAGATACTGTTGCACTAACAGCAACACTCTGACAGAAAGAAAATTGTACAGCGCTACAGCCGTCTCAGGAATGATGTGATATCAGAAGTGGTTTGACACCACGAGGTAATTCTCACTGGGAGAGAACTAATTATTCTCTTAAAAAGCTCAGTCCTGCTATGTCTGGGGCGTTGCGGCATTTAAAGCTGCAGACAAGACGCAGACCAAGTGTCACTTGCAAATGTGTGGAGGGCAGCCATAATAACAGGGATTAACGTTTCTCTGGGTCGGGGAGAAGATGGCGGTATTAAAATTGTGTCTTGAGCAAATGTGTCATATGTCACTAAAAATGTCTCTCCCAAAGCAAAATTCTGAAAGTGTTTTTTTGTGAGAGTGGATTGCGGTTTCGGTTTTAGGGTTATTCAGTAAAGTCTGAACTGCCACAAATTTAAAAGGAATTTCCAATTTTAGGCCACAGTAGCCAGAATCTGGAAAATTCTTCTGGTCCGCTATGTTTTACGTTTTAAAATTTTTTCAAATGAACCTTGAATTCGCTGGGAATTCCCATCAAATCCCACTTTAGTGAGTAACTCTGTCATTGTCTGCATGAATGCATAAAATTGTTAGTACCTGAAAGAATATCTACCGCAATGCCAAAAAAAGTGACATTTTCCGTTACATTTAGACAATGATCTTACTGATTGGTGGCACTGACTGCTGTATATGATCAAACATCTTTGAGAGGTTCTGTTCTAAGTCAGTGTGCTCACAATAGTATCTATTCAAACTTCTACGCCGTAGGTTCTATTCCCAGTAGTGTCAGCTTAATCATTAATTTTTTTTAAGTCCCTAGGATGAATGGCACCCATTAGAATGAATCGTTGGACCAGTTAATCAGCTCCGCATCATTTAATACACCATCATTGTAGGAGTCTCCTTGGGGTAAGTGCTATATAAAAACAGTAATAAATGTTTTTATGAATTCATGTTTTGGAATCTACCCGAGGTGACTTGTGGCCAGGGTATGCTGTATGAGTTAAATGATACGTGCTACTGATACGAGTGAGGACATGGTGGTAATATGCCAGAAGGGGCCAGGAGCAGATCGGGTATAATCTGTTAGCAAGGAATAGTATGCGGCTTGCGCTGGGTAGCATGCTGCGACAGGCTCATGCCAAATGCCAGAAAGCTTTTTGTGTCGCGGTCTGCCCCGTTCGCACAGAGACGCTGCTCTTTGTCAGACTGCCCATGGGAGTTGGCGTGATGGATTGCAGACCACTGGTGTATAGTGATTTTGTCGGAAGTGATAGGACAGGAATGCATTACTCAAATTCATCTACTACACGGCCGTAGCACAAAACCGTTACGTTATCTTACACCCCCCAAAAAGAAAGTCCTTGTCACACGCCTAAACATATTTATCTGTACCAATCAATCACGTCAATGCCTGCCCCTCTCTCCAAGGCGTGTAACAGATACAGCCAAGAGCCATAACTGCTTAGGTCCCTCCACCTCCAGCTGTCTCTACATTGCTCTTTATTCCTGCCTCTCTCTCGGACTGCCCGCTCCTTTCGCTGTGTTTCGAGGGGTTATGACAGGATCAGCTGCTAGGACATTTTATCTTTACACTAAAATTAGGATTGTTTCTTAGTGAGGAGGGGCCTGCACCTCTACAGACAGCACAGCAGCCCAAACTCACAAGAGAGGCTCACTACGACCTCCGGCTGCCTGCTCTAGAGGGCTCTGCTGGAGCCTTGGCCCTAGGAGAGAGCGCCCAATCTTTAGCCCTGGAACAACCTGACGAGCACAGGTAACGGCTAGACCTCAGGGCAAGGTAAGAAATTGATGCCCTATGAAAACTCCTAGGAGCCTGTTCAGTAGCATCCACAATGACTTCCTGGATGTAATTACATGTAACTACAACACATTCGAGGGCGTAGAATGAAAAATTCTGCCCTGCCATATGTAGCACTTGTATGCTTAAAAAATGGGGCATCAATCAAAGAGAGAGATCCCAAAAGAAATGCTCTGATTGATGAATTGTGTTCCCTGCTCCAGCACAAGAATTCTACATACAACAGGACAACTGTCCCTTTATATTGCCCACCAGCTCAAGAAGAGTTGAAAGTCCAGGAATATATTTGTGCATTTGGCAACTGTATTCAGTAAATTATATGTTGGTCACGTGACCGCTGAGTAGTAAGATTTAGGCCAACATAGTCTAGTTTTGTTTTTGTGTTTTTAAATTCTAAATTTACCAAGTGGTTTGCCAGCTATTTACTATCGATTAGTGAATAGATATATTTATCAGCTAACAATTAAATGTAAATCAGTTAGTTCTCTGATAACAAGTTTATTTAATTATAAGATGGGAACATGTTTTTATATATTACAGTAACAATATGTCTGCTGCCTGTGTCGAAAAAATGGGGTATTTTAAAGTTTATTGGGTTTATTTACTAAACACGGAAATGTATTGAATGTAAAACCAAATGAATTAGACATTTTAGGCAAAGAATTGCTGATTTGTAAAAGTCCTGGCTGGACATTTTTATCCTGAATTTATAAATTTCGCTGGCAATGCTAAATAATGATATAGCTTATGATAAAGAGTGCAGGATCGGTGTAAATTCATATTACCACCTTAAAAATGATCTGAATGTTAGTATTTGGAAATGAAACAGGAAACGTAGAACTCCCAATGTTTGTTTATTTAGAAACAGTAACAAGCAGGCCTTTCAGACACACCTGTTATCTGCATCTGTTGCCAATAGTCAAATCATTTGATCTGTCTTTTCAACTTACTTCTAAATTTGGCATCCATTCTTAGAACTGACTAGTTTTCTGCCCTAAAGAGCATTTTTTGGCATTCTAACCTTTTTTAAAAAAATGAAAGTTTCATAATCATCATATTGACTAAATTAAGAATTGTCGGGAATTCAGAGTTAATTTGAAGTGAATTTCAGATTTAAGGCCAAACTAGCTGAATTGGAAAAGTTCTGATAGTCAGCCATGTTTCCGGGTCACCTATTTTTTTACACTGGTCTGTGAATACAGTTGGAATTCCTAATAATTCTCATTCTAGTAAATAACCATGATTTATGTCTTTTATTCAGTTTTATGAAAGTTAGAAAAGTTAGAATTATTAAGGCAGGTAATATAGTTAGTTCTAAGAATCTTCTCTGTAAGTGGGACACACATACATTCTGCCTATTCACCCTGAGAATCTGCCTACTGTCCATTCACACATTAGGATTCTTCCCATTCACACACCGAGATTCTGTCCACTCACACATTTCAATTCTTTCTATTTCTAACTGAGATTCTGTCATTCACACAAAGAGATTCTGTCTATTCACACACTGAGATTCTGTCCATTCACACATTGAGATTCTGTCCATTCACACACTGAAATTCTGTCCATTCACACATTAAGATTCTGTCCATTCACACACTGAGATTCTGTCCACTCACACATTTCAATTCTTTCCATTTCTAACTGAGATTCTGTCATTCACACATTGAGATTCTTTCCATTCACACACTGAGATTCTTTCCATTCACACACTGAGATTCTGTCCATTCACACATTGAGATTCCGTCCATTCACACACTGAGGTTCTGTCCATTTACACCCTGATGTTCTGTCTGCTTATCTTAAGACCCAGAGAATCTGCTAATTCACCCTGAGAATCTGCCCACTAAATTGGGCACACTGAGATTCTGCCTATTTACCCTGAGAATCTGCCTATTCACTCTGAGAATCTGAACACCTGCCCATTGAATGTCAAACACCGGCAGGAATATTCACTAAACTGCAGAAAATTAAAATGGGAATTACAAAAGGTAGATTACAGTAGCTGACAGAAAAAAACCTCATGGCTAGAATCACAGATTGGATATTTTAAGCACAATTTTGCAAGATTCAAAGAGATTCTGTCTATTCACACACTGAGATTCCTTAGATGAGGGATACTATCTCACAGTATCTCACTATTGTGGTTTACCAAGGTCAAGGATAAAATACAGCAATTGAAGTTCTGCAATAACATGGAATTATGTCTAACTATACTGAACTAATAAAACGCATTACAAAATTTAGTCTGAAATAGCCAAATTGTGATTACGACTGATTTAGAGATTTATTGTTTCCAAATCAGAACTTTTTGCCGAAATTATTCAATTCAGTTTTCATTTCACATTAATTTAGCATTTAGGGATTAAATCCCATAAAATTGCTAGAAGCAAAACTATAATTTTTGTTTTTTACATTCTTTATTTTTGAGTTTTTAAGGTGAGTACATACATTTAGTGTGTGTGCACCATAACAGGAGAAAGGTAAAAAGGTAACAAGTTATCACATAAAGTGGGATAAACAAACAAAGGATATTAAAGGGACACTATAGTCATCACAACAACTACAGCTTAATGTATCTGTTCTGGTGAGTATAATAGCTCCCTTCAGGCATTTTCATGAAAACACTGCCTTTTCACAGAAAAGGCAGTGTTTACATTGCCCCTAGGGACACCTCCAAGTGGCCACTCCTTAGATGGCCACTGGAGGGGCTTCCTGGCTCAGGGCGCACAGTAAGCAAGCCCTGCAGTTCAGCGTCCCTACACTGCATTTTCCTCATAGAGATGCATTGATTCAATGCATCTCTATCAGGAGGTCCTGATTGGCCAAAAGGTCATTTAGCCCTGCCCCTGTGCAGATTTTATCCAATCCAATGCTTTCCCTATGGGTTAGGGGGGAGGGGTTTGTTGTGAGTGCGTGTTTGAGTGCAAGTTTGTTCCAGATGCAATCGAAGTTGTGAGGGCTGGGGTTGTCTGTGGGAGTCTAGGCCTAGCTTGTTTTGGCATCCAGATATATAGGGAGGAGAAGTCCCTACCGAACAGGTCGTGTTCCAAGTCTACCCATCGCTTGAGTCCTGCTGGAGCATGTAAGGTTTGTATTTGGGCTAGTTGTGCCGCATGAAAATATTGTAGCATGTTTGGTAAGCCCAGGCCTCCTGCCCTTGTAGGTAGATACAGTATGGCCCTCCCTATCCTGGCTCTTTTATGCGCTCATATAATTTGGTCTATGTGGGTTTGTAGAATTTTGAAGTCTTTTGTGAATAGAGGGATAGGTAGCGTCTGAAATAAGTAGAGGAACCTGGGGAGTATGTTCATTTTTATCGAGGCTAGCCTACCCACCATTATATGGAAAGACCTTCCCATGATGTGATGTCTGTCTTCGCCTGCTGTAAGTGGGTGTAGTTCAGGGCGTAGATTTGGGTTACATCTGCCGGTAGGTTTATTCCTAGATAGCGAATGTGTGAGGGGTTAAAGTGGAATGGGTAGTGTGCTTGGAGAGTTGTCAGTGTCTCTGCAGGGATCTGAACCGGCAGCGCTTCTGTCTTGTCTAAGTTTAACCTGTAGTCTGAGACTGCTGAGTATTGTGGGAGTAGTGATGGGCAAAACTATACATTTTAGCCCATAAATCACTGAAAACTGAATATGGAATTAAAAGTTTTAGGCGAAAAAAAACAATTACCTGATTTGAAGTATTTTTGGTGTAAAATATAATATTTCCAATAATTGATCATTTGATTTAACTCACTGAGTTCCAGACTAAGAAGGAACCTCAAGTCAATGAGACTCTTCATCCCAGTCACTGGGACTCCATTCCCATTTATCACTAACAGTCTGATCTATTTTTAATGTCCACTTTATTTTACTGCTTGAAAACCAAGGGAGGGCCCTCCAGGTGCTAAAACTAAATGCTAATAGGGTATTCACGTAAGTGTGATTTTTTGGGGGGAATTCAAAGTGAATTTCACATTTTAGGCTTAAATGTTTTCTGTCCAGTTATTTTGACTCTCACCACGCTTCTATGAACAGTTTGGCTGACAAATTACATTGCAAAACACTGAAAAGTCTAACCTCCCCTAAATTTCTCCTCTTTTCTCTGGCAGGTAAATGGCGGCTCTATCCCTTCCTCCACCCAATTCTCATCTGGCTCTTGAAATGCCAAACGGAGCCCCACGTTTCCTGTCTTTCCCTCGCTCTGTCACTGCACCCATTGGCTCTCAAGCTGTCATGAGATGCTGCATTAGTGGGGATCCTCCACCTTGTGTACTCTGGGAGCGTGTGGGAAATATTCGATTAGAACTGGGAGGTAGATGTAATGTTCAACAAGATGGGCAATGGTATCAGCTCGTGATTGGTGACCTGAAATTGGAGGACTCGGGACATTATATGTGCCGAGCCAGTAACTGGTCTGGTGAAGGCTACGCTGGAGCTAAACTCACAGTTACGCACAACTTTAATGAGGTTAACGAACCTTGCACATTACCACCTGAGCTGCCATCTGAGCTACCTTTGACCTTAAAAAGTGGGCCAAGCGCTGCAATATCCAATGTTACTCCAAGCTCTAACTCTGTTAACTCTTCCAACTCTCAAGAACTTAGCTCAGATGGGAATTACTTGCTATCTTCTAAAACTGATTATTCAGAGATTCCTGACTTCCCTCCTCACTTCCTACTTGTCCCAACGTCCCAAAGACTATGTCGGGGTCAAAGTGCAGAGCTTTCTTGTAGGCTTTCGGGGAAACCGGAGCCAATAGTCCAATGGGAGAAAGATGGAGTAAGCATGAAGGACCTTTGCGACGGATCTCATTATCGTTTGTCTCCTGGCGGTCACACCTTATACATTTCCCATGTTCATGCCCCTGATGCTGGGGTATATGTATGCCGGGCAAGTAACAGAGAAGGCCAATGTTTAGCCGCTGCTGTCCTGCTAGTAGATCCAGCCACACGCCAAGGTCAAGAGCCTGTTCTAGGGGACCCCCCACCTCAGGTTAAAGTCTTCACAGTCAATGAAGGAAAACATGCCAAACTTCGATGCTTGGTGACTGGTAAACCCCGTCCTGAAATTGTCTGGCGCAAAGATAATCGTGCAGTAAGTCCAGGGCGCAGAACATTGATTTATGAGGATCGTGAAGGCCACTTCATCCTGAAGGTGCTGTTCTGCAGACAGCAGGACCGTGGCTTGTATGTATGTGGTGCCTCCAACACAGCTGGAAACACACTGAGTGCTGTCATGTTACACGTGAGAGGTATGTCAAACATGTCCTTTGTGGAACAAATAGACTATTAAGATATTTCATGATAGAAAATAATCAGACATTTGTAGAAGAAGGTAAACTGTTAAACTTATGTAATCCTATAATTTAGTATAAAAAAAGCTTTTTTTTTTTTAAATTCTTTATTTTTCTTGTGCATAATAAAACATACAATCTTGCAGAGCCACGACAGCAGACGCAAGCATTTCAACAATAGTTATGTATGTGACAGAAAAACAGCACATTTTATATATGTATATACATTGAGAATAGCAAGCTTTGATGCATTGGTAAAACATGGTGTTAATGCCTAGCTACACAATCGTATGACATGTTTGGCTATGCTTAGAGTTATAGGTGTGTGGCATAGCAGATATAGTTTAAAATTTAGATTTTATAATATGTAATACAAACAGGCTGGGTCATTTAACGCAGTATAACAACGACTTAAAGTGTATTATTAAGCTGTAAACAGGCTAGGTCCAGACGTCGATCTGGTAATAACATGAGATATACAGGCTTACATAGCTAGGTACCGATGGAATATGTTACTAATGAGGACCTCAAATGGTGTTTAGCCCCCTTGATAGGAGTAACAGTCCATCCTGTAGTAAATCCTATCCTGCCACATCCACTCGTCTACAGTGCTTTGTGCATCATCCTTCCCCATATAGAACCTTGAGGGCCCAACCAACATAATGTGTTCTTCTATCAGACTGTTGCCGAGGCGTAGCGATTGGTCTGAGACCTTATTAGAGGTATATAGTGGTAAGGGTTATATTATTAAAATTGAATCATATGTCATATTAATCTTTATAATATAAACAAGTCCATGCATTACATTTCTTATTTAGATGCATTTTGGCAATTAAGGTAAGTTCCACTTGTGTTTTTTTTTTACCCCGAGTCACCAATTCAAGGCAAAGCAGTGCATACAGAGGTACATACCATTAAGTCTTCCCAGGTATCTGCACATATCTACACATATTCGGTAACATTCTGTATTTTATGAATGAAACAAAGGTATAACTCGGTATAACTGATTTAAATGGGGATTTTTTTCACAAATAATTGGTTAATCCCTCCATTACTGGCAGACAATAGTCTTTTACGATAAGATATTTTAGTACTGTGATTATTTAATTTCCAGTCTGCCCTGGGCCAAGCTCCATATCTGTTGCATTTGATTGCAACTTTTAAATTGTCTTTAGCTTCAAGTCACAGTGCATTCCATGTTTTTTTTGTTTTTCTCGGTTTGTCTGTTAAGCCCTATTAGGTTTGTTAGCGATGAGAGACAGCCAGCAAAGTGGCAAATCAGCGCTGGCTGTAGATGAAGGCAATGCACATGAAATGGATATTGTGTGACTTGCCCCTTCATTCTCCAAGAATGTTCACTTATCGCCGGCCTAAGAGCAAGCAGTAAGAAAGAACTCAGCGGGAGTTATGGATAAAAAGTGTTCTGAAAAGGAACCTATAGTAACAAACGTGGGGCAGTCACCATGGAAACCAGTGTAACCAGCAGCCACATTGCATTGGTGACCCAACCCCTTTAACATGTTTGCACCACTTATAAAAAGTTTTCAAAAATATTATACCCAACTTCCATCATGCAACACAGACACCTGGATACAGCTGTTCATGTATTTGAACAGATACAAACCTTAGATGTTACTATATGTTTATTAACATTTGCCTCATTAAAGGAACACTATAGTGTTAGGAATACAACAATTAATTTCTATTTATTTTCCCCCTAGTTACCCTCAAATGCCCCTAAGCCCCCATTACCTATTTTTTTATCTTTATTTTCTGCCTGGACCTAGGTCCTGGGCGCCGCCATCTTTGTGTGGGTACATAAAGTACCTGTGGGACACATCATCTGCCCACACTAGATAGCGCTGTGAAATTCCCGGGCATGCCCAGTTAAACACTTGGGCATGCGAACGGGAATTTCATCTATTCATTCATTCGTCAGAAAGACAAAGGAATGAATAGAAATTTCAGACGAATGAGCGAAGACCTCTTTGTTCGTTCGTTTGGTTTATTACAAGGCGGGAGCTACCGGCACGCAGCTCCCTCCTTGTAAAATGTAAAAATAGAAGCGTGAGGGGGCAGTGCTCAGCGCCACTTCCTAAGCCCCCCATGTCCTCCCTCACTCTATGGGGGTCAATATGAACCCCATAATAGCATAAGGGAGATATAAATCTCCGAATGCCCCTACTCGCTATGCTGCAAGTAGGGGCATGTCTACTAAACAGTGAGCAGCCAGTGTCATTTTACACAGCGTGGGAAAGTTCTTTGGAATTTTCCCATGCTGTGTCATATGACTCAATACCCTCTGATTGGTTGCTTTAAATTTTTATTTTTATTTCAAAGTTCAACAGGTATTGTGGAATTTTTTGGGGCCTTTTTTGGGGCTGAAAAAAATATGTTTTTTATTTATATGTTTGTTTTATTTACAGGTATTTAGTTTTATTGTTAAAATAAAGAGTGAGGGGGGTAGGTAGGAATTTAATAAAAAATGTTCAGTGAGGGTGGTGACTAGGGGCTTGACGACCTCTAGTCACCTGTGGGGGGTGGTTACATTTAGCTCCCACCCGCCGCCCATGTGTGAGGGCAAGGGGAAGGAGGATAATTGCCCCCCCCTTATTGTAATTTAGGGGCCCCAGCCCGCTGCTCATCGGTGCGGCCTGGGGTGGAGGACAATAGGTTCCCCCAGGGCCGGCCTTAGGGGTGTGCGAGCTGTGCGGCCGCACAGGGCGCCATGGAGCAGGGGGCGCCCTGCGGCCGACACAGCTCAAACATGGCCTGCGGAGCTTACCGTGTGGCGGGGCGGAGCTTACAGTGCGGCGGGGGCGGAGCTAAAATTGCCGGAAAACTGCTGCAGGGGAAGCAGGAAGGAGTCCCTGCTTCCCCCAACAACCAGAATCCAGGAGATGCACTGCCTGTCTGCCTCCATAATTAACAGAGGTAACTATGTGACTGTCTGCTTGTGTTTGTGTGTCTGTGTGTGTGACTGTCTGTGTGTGTGACGGTCTGTGTGTGTGAGTGTGTGACTGTCTGTGTGTGTGTGTGTGTGTGTGACTGTCTGTGTGTATGACTGTCTGTGTGTGTGTGACTGTCTGCCTGTGTGTGTGACTGTGTGTGTGTGTGACTGTGTGTGTGTGTGTGACTGTCTGCCTGTGTGTGTGACTGTCTGTGTGACTGTCTATGTGTGTGTGTGTGTGACTGTCTATGTGTGTGTGTGTGACTGTGTGTGTGTGACTGTCTGCCTGTGTGTGTGGCTGTTTGCCTGTGTGTGTGTGACTGTGTGTTTGACTCTCTGTGTTTGTGACTGTCTGCGTGTGTGTGACTGTCTGTGTATTTGACTGTCTGTGTGTGTGACTGCCTGTGTGTGTGTGTGTGTGTGACTGTCTGCCTGTGTGTGTGTCACTGTCTGTGTGTTTGACTGTCTGTGTGTGTGACTGTCTGCCTGTGTGTGTGTGTGACTGTGTGTGTGTGTCTGTCTGCCTCTGTGTGTTTGGCTGTCTGCCTGTGTGTGTTTGTGTGTGGCTGTCTGTCTGCCTCTGTGTGTTTGGTTGTCTGTCTGTGTGTGTGTGTGTGTGTGTGGCTGTCTGCCTCTGTGTGTGTGTGTGTGTGACTGCCTATGTGTGACTGACTGGGCAGACTAGATGGGCCTAATGGTTCTTATCTGCCTTCACATTCTATGTCTGTGTGTGTGTGTTTGTGTGTGGCTGTCTGTGTGTGACTGCCTGCGTGTGTTTGTGTGTGCGTGTGTATGGCTGCCTGCCTGTGTGTGTGTGTGACAGGGTGTGTGGGAAGGGGAATGAGGGGGGAAAGGAGTGGGGAAGGGGGGCGCTGTGAAGATTTTTCGCACAGGGCGCCTAAAGGCCTAAGGCCGGCCCTGGGTCCCCCCCTTATTGTAATTTAGGGCCCCCACCCGCCGCTCATGGGTGGGGGCCGGGTGGGACAATAGGTCCCCCCCATATTCATTTAGGGCCCCCACCCACCGCTCATGGGTAGGGGCTAGGGAACACCAGGGTTGTTTTTTTTTACAACAGCAGCCGCAATATAGGGAGTAGGGGCAGAATTTACTAATACTAAGTAATCTTTACTTGGTATTAGTAAATTTGTCTGAAAGACCAATTTAGGTCTTTCAGCCTTTTCGTAGATAGCTCCCTGATACCGTGGGAATTAGGGAGTTATCTACTAAGCGGCTGCAAGATGCTGCGGCACGAATCGGATCGGAATTTCATTCATTCAAATTAAATTCCGATCCGAACAAAGTCCCGAATTTGTCCTAACACAAATGGAGAAACTGTTCTCATTCTGTTAGGACGAAATTCAGTAGTTTCGCCAGCATTCTGTCTAAGTGACAGGACATTCGGGAATACTGACAGGAAGCATCCCAAGATCACAGGGGAAAGGTAAGAATTGTGTGAAAATGTCTCTGACCACATGAAACGGAGCACACTTTGCTTCTTTGCTGGTCAGAGATGGTCAGGCGTAGGAAACCTCCATAAGAAAAATAGTCCCTACTTTGTCTTATGTTTTAAAGAAAACTAGAGCAGACAGGAAGAAATGAAGAACAGATCCTGACAGAGGAAGAGAAGAGAAATCGATTGGGGAAAGGTAAGTTCGGCATGACAGTGCCGCTTTAATTCATTTTTGTTTCTCTATGTTACTACTTTAATACATTGTATCAGATGACTGCTGACTGTTCTTTGTTGATGAGTTTTATTCTGATGCATTCTTTCTGCAGAGGTAGGTGAACGATTCCCAGCACCCCTGAGAGATATTGCAGTGCGAGAGGGGCAGGACGCCATATTGGAGTGTTCGGTTCCAGATGGGTCTCGAACGTCCTGGTTTCTGGAAGATCAGCGGTTACACCCAGGGAAGAGGCACCACATGGAAGAAAATGGTCCATTGCGACGACTCATCATCCGTGGGGCCAGAACCGATGATGATGGAGTGTATGTATGTCAAACTCAGCGAGGGGCCCAGAGCATTGCGGAGGTAGCTGTCAGAGGTAAATACCATCTATGATCACCTGAAATATACCTTGCCTCCAATGCACTAAACTCTGTGTGATTAGCTATCAATCTACGCTTTGGGAGATATTAATAAAAGTCACATATTCAAAAGTGTAGGCAGTAGAATATTCTGGTTGATTCCATTGGTTTCTGTGCTGATTGATCCAATTTGTTTTGTACCTTGTGCTTTAATTTTAAATTAACAACAGGTTTATCAGTCTCCTCCTTTGTTTTCGGCTAGACTTACTATGTCGGTTAGACCCCGCATCTATTGAAGCGCATTTCCTTAGTTTTGAACTTTAGTCTTTGTCGACCTGTAAATGGTAGACGTTACTGATAGATTCCTTAACAAAAACTTTACCAGATTGTCTAAGTGGCATGTTATATTTCACCCACGGGCGACATTCACTGGAACAAAAATCTCACCAAAAAAAACCATAGACAACTTATCTAAATGTCGACCTGGCACAGTGTTCATCAATTCCTCCACAAGTTAACTGGTCTTCAATTTCAACCTCTTTCTCTCTCTTTGTCAGGCATGCACAGATCCATGCAATCACACAGGCACGCACAGACCCATGCAATCACACAGGCACGCACGCACATGCAATCACACAGGCACGCACAGACCCATGCACTCACACAGGCACGCACAGACCCATGCAATCACACAGGCACGCACGCGCATGCAATCACACATGCACGCACAGACCCATGCAATCACACAGGCATGCACAGACCCATGCACTCACACAGGCATGCACAGACCCATGCAATCACACAGGCACGCACAGACCCATGCAATCACACAGGCACGCGCATGCAATCACACAGGCACGCACAGACCCATGCACTCACACAAGCACGCACAGACCCATGCAATCACACAGGCACGCACAGACCCATGCAATCACACAGGCAAGCACAACCCATACACTCACACAGACACGCACAGACCCATGCAATCACACATGCACGCACGCGCATGCAATCACACAGGCATGCACAGACCCATGCACTCACACAGGCATGCACAGACCCATGCAATCACACAGGCACGCACGCGCATGCAATCACACAGGCATGCACTCACACAGGCACGCACAGACCTAAGCACTCACACAGGCACGCACAGACCCATGCAATCACACAGGCACGCACAGACCCATTCAATCAAACAGGCACATACAGACCCATGCAATGACACAGGCATGCACGCGCATGCAATCACACAGGCATGCACAGACCCATGCACTCACACAGGCACGCACAGACCCATGCAATCACACAGGCATGCACGCGCATGCAATCACACAGGCATGCACAGACCCATGCACTCACACAGGCACGCACAGACCCATGCAATCACAAAGGCCCGCAAGTGCATGCAATCACACAGGCACGCACAGACCCATGCACTCACAGAGGCACGCACAGACCCATGCAATCACACAGGCACATACAGACCCATGCAATGACACAGGCACGCACAGACCCATGCAATCACACAGGCACGCACGCACGCGCATGCAATCACACAGGCATGCACACGCATGCAATCACACAGGCATGCACAGACCCATGCACTCACACAGGCATGCACAGACCCATGCAATCACACAGGCACATACAGACCCATGCAATGACACAGGCACGCACAGACCCATGCAATCACACAGGCACGCACGCACGCGCATGCAATCACACAGGCATGCACACGCATGCAATCACACAGGCATGCACAGACCCATGCACTCACACAGGCATGCACAGACCCATGCACTCACACAGGCACATACAGACCCATGCAATGACACAGGCACGCACAGACCCATGCAATCACACAGCCATGCACGCACATGCTTTTATAGAAATAACAGGATTTTTGAACATGCTTTCTGCTTTTTTGTTGATCTGGAAATACTTAAATGGACACTCCACTGCACAAATACAAAAATACTGAGGATAAAAGTAAATATAATACCTACTCACAGGAGTATTCGCTAAAAAGAGAATTTAAACAGAATTCACATGAATTTCAAATTTAAGGCCAGAGTAGCCATACTGGATGAAGCTGACTTAGAGAATTTTTCCATTTCAGCTGCTTGGGCTGTAATTGTTAAATTCACTTTAAATTCTCACTTAGTGACTAATCCTGCTAATGTTCAGGATTAACGTGATATGGGCTGAATAGTTGAGGTGACAATATGTTTCTGTTTGTGATGAGTTTACACATGGCTTTATATAAAAATCGATAATTCCTCTATAGTAGATGTGAAAACCCACTGGAGGGTCACTAACGTATTGTGATATTGTGATAATAAAATGCTTCTATAAGACGTTTGCGGCTTTATTCAACAAACAGTTAATTGTGGTGAATTCATTGTTAATTTGCAAAATATGTAATATAAAGGCAGAACACTCCAAAGTAAAAGTTTCAATGGCAGACTCATTTGTGTTTGTTAATGGTTTCTAAACCCCAGTTTATTGTTGGGTTTAATGAGTTTTGGGGTACCGTATTTGTTAATTGTTTTTGACAAGTGTTGCCCGTCGTTCTGCGCTTAATAAATGTCTGGGTATATCAGACTTTACAGGGACACTATAGGCATCAAAACCACATTAGCTTAATGAAGCAGTTTTGGTGTATAGATCATGCTCTGCACCCTCACTGCTCAATTCTCTGCCATTTAGCAGTGAAATCACTTTTGTTTCTGTCTGTGAAGCCTTATAAATATCTCCACTGGCTGTGACTCACAAAGCCTGTATGAAAAAAATGGTTTCCTTTTCAATCAGATGTTAACTTACTTTGGACGTTTTTATCTCCTGATCTGTAAATTGAACTTTGTCACACACTGCAGGGTATAACAGAGCAGGAGATAAGGAATTCTAAATTAAACAGATTGCCCAATGAAGGGAGTTTAAAAGAGTTTGAGACTCACAGCCAAGGGAGGTGCTGCTAGGGCTGTATAAATAAATAATTTAACTTCTAGATTGCAGATAATTGAGCAGTGAGACTTCAGGGGGTTGATCTATACACCAAAACAGCTTCATTAAGCTGAAGTTGTTTAGGTGACTATAGTGTCCCTTTAAATAACTATTCACTAATCTTATTTTAACGTTCGGATCACCTTGAAATGTTTCACCAACAGAAGGCACTGGAGAGTCATCACAAGTTGGTTATGATTAACCTCACAAATTTTAGAGCCAAACTGTTAACTTTCTCCATATATATTTTTTTAAATTCTTTCTTTGTTCTAATACTGTTCATGGAAAATAAACATTAATGAAATGCAAATGTATAGCACGAGTTACTATGATATCACCACTTCTTTTACTCCATTTCCTATCATTTAGGTTCCATTGTGAAGAGACTGCCTCGTCGTTTAGAGGTGGTGGAAGGTGGTAATGCAGCTTTCTGTGCTGAGACGGATAGCGATGTGGAGCAGGTCGGGTGGACTCATAATGGAGAAATTCTGTTTGAGGATTCCAGGACAGTTTTGAAGAGTTTTGGGAGAACTCACGTCTTAGTGATGGTTGGGGTAACACAAGAGGATTCTGGGATTATCCAGTTCCACGCTGGACTTTCTGAATCATCTTGTCAACTCCGCGTGAAGGGTAAGAAAAACCGCGGCGATTATATAATAATTACTGCCTAGTAACTTATGCCTCGGTTGAATATTCTATATAAGCGTTGTCAAATAATTTGATATTTTTGGATAAACTTTTTAAATGATTTAATATTCTGAAAAATATTTTATTTTGAAAAAAGCATGGGCATGCTTCCAAATATTGATATTTACAGTTTATGATTTTTGTTAGAAATGAATCAAATCCTTCTCTTGAAAGTATTCACCAAATACACTCAGGCAAATACATTTTAAGTAAATTTCACATTCTGAACTCTTTCACTATTAACTTCCGTAAAATCACACAAACAAGCTTAACGCCAATAAACGCAAACCCCAGCTGTAGCCCTAACCCTAATTTCCAAGAAAACTTACATAATATAGACGATATATAATGCTGGCACATGTATTATGGAAAATAACTCCATATTACAGTTTAGAGATACTCAGAACACACTTGATCTTCTAGTTTATTATGATGTCTCCAGACCCCTCAATTACATTATATATACATATTTCCCGAGTTTTTATTTTTTTTCCGCTAGGCTTGCCATAAATGAGCGCTGCATCCATCACTTACTATGGGAAGAACACAGAATTAAACTCTTCCCTGCATTCATTTTTGGACAGCTGTAGGTGGGAGTTTTCTCATCACATTACAATGTAATCCTAAACAGAAGGCGCGAGCAGGGCGGCCAGCGAGGGCCGCAGCGAGCCATGACTTTCACATATCTCAGAGATGACATCAAGACAAACTGACGGTGATATTATATGAACAAAAAATCGGGTTCTGCAACTCTGCCGCTCATACAAACTGATTTTGCTGAGCTTAGCGGCTCGAGTTACTGAGCAAGAAATTAAAAAGACAGGTGGGAGATGAGCAGGGAAGGAATATATAAGGATGTGGTAACATGTGACAGGTGACAGAAAGTGAATTCAAAGTGAATTTTAAATTTTAGGCTTTTAGCTGAACTGGCAAATTCTCCAAATCAGCTGTGTTTTCAGATCGCTTATGTTAGCGTAAAATTATAAATGAATTTTCCAGACAAATCCTACTTTATTATATAACGCTGTGATTATTACAAGATGGGCTTTAGTTTTATTCTGTCATTAGAGATTGTTGCATGGTCCCTTGGCAAGGGAAGCGGGGGGAAGATTGAGGTATAAACCATGCATACACTGCCGAGTCACCTCGTCTCCAAATAATGCATTGCTAGCAGAATGCCACATACAGTCTGTCATTTTATATGACTCCCACGTAACTACTACTAACGAGCTAACCAAATGGCAGAAAATGTTCTAACACGGTCTCAGTCCTTATCAGCATCCCATGCCATCTTACATTACCTCCCAGTTAGCAGCTGGTATAAATGTAGCAGTACCGGTAGTTTGCAACTCCCACTACCCCTATACCCCCCAGGTGACTGACTCTATAATTGAGGAGAATTCACAAGGAGATCACAACCTGTAGGTCAAAACAGCCGAACTGGGGGGAAAAAAACGCAACGTCAACTTTTTTTTTAGCTCTAGTGTTGACCAACAATGTGACATTTTTCATGTCAGTTCTCTTAGATTGCCAGACGTTGATTAATCCTATAACATACAAAACGATCAGGGATCCAGCTTGTACCACTAAAATGGAAACATAAAATACAACATAGTGTAATACAGTCACAACTTTGAACATTCGCTTCACATTGCAAGGTTGCACTCACAAGATGACGAATTAAGTCAGGCCCTCAAGGTGCCTCCCCTTAGATAGGGGGGTTTGTCTTTGCTGGTTACCACGCCAAATCCGGTTATAAGGAAGTCCACACACTCCCAATGGTCGGGTTTAGAAAAGATGTATTGGCTTATTTAAAATTATTATGTATATACACTAAATAAAAGATAAATAATAAATAACGGTCCTACGCGTTTCGTTCCCCTTAGGGAACTTCCTCAGGGACCAAAAATAAAAATAACAATAAAATATATAATCACATACACTGCCAACAAAGTGACAAATGCACAAATAAGCCTAATAACCCCCTCCCTCTCCTTCCCTTAAATATGGTGGAGCTGGAAGTCCATTGGTGGTGTGGTGGGTGTTGTTCAATCTTCTTCCTTTGATTGGGCTTCCTCTTCTCCGTTAATCATCGTGTAGAGTTGTCCCAGCTGATGATTTTCTTTTTTCGCGGTCAAAAAACGTTTTCGGCGTTTACTTCCGGTCTTGCACACATCCGTGCGTTCCACTTGATCCTTAGTTATGCTGGCCGTGCGTTTTATTCAACCCTGTTCAAAACGTTCATATCACTGCCATCTAGTGGTCGCCAGAGGGATTACCCCAATTTTGACATGATATTGCAGTCCATAGTATGCATTATATAAAAAGAAAAAACAACATTAAGATTCATTTCTATCCTCTGACAATACTATGTTTGGTTCCTTTAGTTCCATACTTGCTCATCAGCAAACAATTGTCCTTCTAATGACTAAATGAATTAATTTAACTATATATTTATTTATTTTTTTATTTATTATTTTATTAGTTTTATTTTGATTTATAAACTAATTACATTCACATTAATCAATCTAGTATGTCTCATATAAGAGGACATTGTGTACTGATATCCACCCACATACATAGTGAGATGGTTAATTGGTTAGTTACATTCACACCAATTGATCTAATATGTCATATATAACAGGACATTGCGTGCTGATGTTCATTTACATGCATCATAAAACATACCCATAATTTTGGCCATTTACATAAAATATACTCCCTTTCTTTCCTATTTTAGATTGTGTATATTTTCTTATGTTTCTATTATTGTGAGTGTTCTAATTTTTATTTTGCCTCTTCTCCTTTACTCTTTTTAAGATTTTGTTTTATTTCCTTTTTTTTCATATTGTATATAATGGTTGTGTTGCATTTTTTTATATTACAATTCTCATATTAGAATCTGATTTTTACACTTCTCTTTTATAGATTTCTTTAGATTTTTTTCTGAGGTCACTACCAATGTCTTTATCAATGTCACTACCTTTCCAACAGGTTATATCAGTTAGCCCAGGAAACACACTAAATACACATCGAAATTCAGTCCCAAAGTGCTAAGTGTCTGTAACTTGTGGATCCAGTATGTTTCTCTCTGCGCCAACTTCTGCTCCCTATTGCCTCCCCTCCAGTGTTGTGGGATTTTCTCTATAGCTGTACATTTAAATTTTTTTAGGTCAAATAATGGACATGAATTACAGTGTACTGGTACCGAATGGGATTCTAATTGTTTTTTAATATTATTAATATGTTCCATTGCTCTGATTTTAAATGCCCTTTCGTCCGTCCCACGTATTGCTTGCCGCACGGACACTCCAACAAATAAATGACATGGTCTGTGAGGCAACCAATACTATCTTTAATAGAAAAAATGTCCCCAGTAGTTTTACTATTGAAATGTGTAGTTTTTCCCAAAGTTACTGTAAAACATTCATTACATATATTGCATCCCTTAAAACCTTTCACCTTATCTTTTTGTTCCTCTTTTTGTTTTGTGGCATAACTCGGAGCTAGATAATATTTTACATTTTTATTTTTTTTTATATATTAGTGTTGGTTTTTTAGGTAATATTTCTCCTAGCAAAGGATCTTCTAACAAGATCGGCCAATATTTCTCCAAACTCTTTTTGATTTTATGATGGTCTGTATTATATTGGGTAATTATTGAATTTTTTCTCCATTTCTTTTAATTTTTTGTTTATCCTGTAATAGTTCTTCTCTTCTTGTTCCTGACATGATTCTATTTTTTTTTATCAATTGAATGCTTATTATATCCCTTTGTGACAAATTTTTTCTTTATATGTTGTGCCTGTCGTGTAAAATAATTTAGATGGGAGCAGTTACGTCTCACCCTTGTCAGCTGTCCTTTGGCAATTCCCCTCAACCAGGGTTGGTGATGACAACTCTTTTTATGGACGTAACTGTTCCCATCTGTGGGCTTAAAGAAACATTTGGTCTTTATTTCACTCCCTTCTCCAAACAGGGTGATATCCAGAAAATTAATTTCATTTTTGTTCCATACTGGTGAAAATCTTAAATTGTAATCATTCTCATTGAGATAACTTACGAATGATACAAATTATGTTTGTGTTCCTCTCCAAATAATTACCACATCATCAATAAATCTCCGCCATAGGACCAGGTTCTCCACGCAGTCATGACCACACCACACAAAGAGATCTTCCCATCTCCTCATGTATGTGTTAGCATAACTGGGGGCAAACCTGGTACCCATGGCGGTCCCTGTGATTTGCAAATAAAAACACCCTTCAAAATAAAAATAATTGTGCTCTAAGATGAATTGGACTGC
Source organism: Pelobates fuscus (assembly GCF_036172605.1). Lineage (NCBI taxonomy): Eukaryota > Metazoa > Chordata > Amphibia > Anura > Pelobatidae > Pelobates > Pelobates fuscus. The sequence goes on along the minus strand of NC_086324.1, from coordinate 17,708,755 downwards.
TTCCCAAATAATGTTTTTCATGTCATTGGATAAATTCCTATCTTTATTCATGAAATAATTGATAGCTTCCAATCCCAAAGAATGGCTAATAGCAGTATAGAGTGATGCTACATCCAATGTAGCCCAACTATAATCTTCCTGCCATTCCAAACTTTCCACTTCTTGTAAAAAAGATTTTGTATCTTTTGTATATGACAGGGCCTGTTGGGCATATGGCTGGAGATATGAATCCACAAAGGCAGATAGATTAGCCGTTATAGAATCTATCCCACTAATAATGGGCCTTCCTGGGGGGGGTATGTAAATTTTTATGGATTTTGGGGATGAAAAAAAATATTGGGATGGTGGGATGTTTATTAAATAAATACTCAAAAAATTTTGAGGAAATAATTCCATAGTTTTTTGCCGATATTAACAATTTATTCAACTGTGTGTTAAATGTTGAAGTTGGATCCTTGTCCAATTTTCTATATGTCTTTAAATCTTGCAGAATGTTATTACTTTCCTTTAAATAGTATTCCGTTGACATTATCACTATTCCCCCCCCCCCCCCCCTTTATCCGCTTCCTTGATTACAATATCATCCCTTTCTTTAAGATTCTTAAGGCTCTCTCTATCTGTTTTGGTTAAATCCTGCTTGGCATAGGTTTTATTTAAATACTAAAGCAGTTTAACTGTTACCTGACGCCCAGGTGGCTATGGGGTCATGTTTGGACGCTCAGTGTAAATAAAACAGGTCACCAATATGAGATAAAAGCAGACAAATTAATCTACATCTGGAATTATGCACTACAGTAATGACTTGACAAATGGAGAACTATTTATTAAAGCAAACTGGATCCAAACTACAAAACTTTAGACTTGAGTTGGAGAAATGTTACAGATCGGGGAGTTTTGCTGTTTGAATCTCACTTTTCTAGAACGTGGACTTTAGCGAGTAAACTTCTTTGAGTTTATATTTGTTTTTCCAACTCTGGTAATTTGACCCTTTTTCGGCAAACCCACAATGAAATTATACAAATCCACTATTTAGGGAATACATCCCACCAGCATTTAAAGTGACATCAAAGGAAGCTACATTTAGGCCAATATAATTTGACTGGAAAAATCAGTTACGTTTTTAGTTTGACCGTTTTTGCTTAAAAATTTAAATTCTCAGTAAATTTCTGATGATCCACACTTGTGAATAACTCTCCAAATGTTAACTAAAAAAAAATCTACATAATCGGGGGCGGAGTCTGACCGCCGAGCTGAACAGACGTGGGGAAGAAGAGCTCCCGTCCGGCGAGCGGCATAAAGGGCACAAACGGCGGCTACACAGGCCAAAACTTTCACCGGGGACACTGCCTAAACCGGGGGTACACTCCTATATCGGGGGATACCTCCCTGGAGCCCCTTGGGATCAAGCAACCGAAACGCCAGCTGCGGCCTACCAGAGCGTGAGCCGGAGAGAGGCGGCCGCTCGCTCCGACACGGGAACTCAAGACCTCGTTATTCTCCTACCCCCCCCTCTGGATCGGTGGGGTTATTCCGGTCCCCACTTGACAAGTGGACTAAAACTTGTGGACAAGGGAGGCTGGCCACGAGGCCTGCAGGCAGACGGAACCGCTGGGCCTAATCCAAGATGGCCGCCCGACATGGCCCTCAGAAAGGGTACTCAGGCGGTCACCTACCCTCGAATCCCCTGGAAACTCTTGACAGGCTTTACCTAAGCTTCAGCATGATCCTGTGTGACAGGGGGGTACCCCCTAGCCGGGCAACCCGCTTGGTGGCCTCATGGCTCCGGCCCACTACACGCCGCCGCCATTATGATTTCCCGCTCCTAGCCTACAATGCAGCCACCCGACCACGCAGCCTCCAAAAGCGGGAAACGAACACAAACTACCCGGACACACATACCCGCTCCCACTTAAAAGCAAGCAAGTCCGCCGGGCACCTCTCTTGTTCAGACGCCTCACCCGAGCGCAGACCCTCAGACCAGCGGGATCCTTCACACGCTGGGAAGACAAACGAAGACGCCAAACAGATGAACAATCCGCGGAATGCCACTGGAGCTGCATCTCAAACCCGGGAAGCCATCGCAGCTGGTACACAGCAAACCTGGGTCCCGACCCCTAATCAACCTGCAACCCGCAGACTGAAGGCACACACCCAGACGGAACCCAGGGCCTGGTGTGGGGCACGGAACCAACGAGAGGCCATAGTCACGCACCTGGACACTTATGCTCAAGTTCTTCCCAAGCTAAACACAGGGCAAGGAGAACTTGCACACCCACAGGTTGCTGAGCCTCCGGTGAGGGGCATTGGCTGAAGGAGCAGACAGCACGACAGGCGTTTCTGCCCCAGCCATACCCAACTCTTTGAAATGGCAATCTATGTGATCTTACTGCCTTTAGAGTCTACTCCCATATATGTCTCCTGAACAACCCGACCGCACTTACACACAGAACACAACATGCCTGACTACACTCTAGGAATCACACACGCTGCACCAGGCATAGTCATACACAACTACTACCACCGACCCACCACAGCGACGCGACGGCTTTGACACCCCAACCAACACACATAACTGTAAGACATAGTGACACTGCATACCTTTCCCAGCCACATGAAATGGTGATTAAGCGACATATCCCTCCTTCATGACAAAGTCCATTGACAAACCTGACGACCACACTAGCCTACACACTGACTACCAACACTATCTTGTTCATCGTCCTTTCCTAAAACTATAAAAATGTGCATTGTATATCGTGCCTTAACACTGTTCTCATATGTTGCTCAGAACGCTGACAATTGTTGTTGGGGCGCTATGAGCCATTGTACCATTTTACCTTTGCACCAACTCTTGGTTGTCTATCAAACTTATTCATTTTTATTTTTTCTTGTTTCAACGCTCCAGGCATTAAACTGAGGTAGTCAGGCACAGAGCTATTTGTCCTCGACTTAATTATGTATCGGATATAACTTGAAAATGCCTATGTCCAGACTAACTCAGATTTAAGCAAGTTTAAACCTATTTGTGATTTTGCTCCGTGACCTCTATGCCTATTTTAAGTATTGCACTGTTATTTTTAGATTTAGCGATAATAGTTTTAAAGCGAGTGATAACAGTATTACAGCGAGAGATAAAAGTATTAAAGTGAGAGATAACAGTATTAAAGCGAGAGAAAACAGTATTAAAGCGAGAGAAAACAGTATTAGAACGAGAGAAAACAGTATCAAAGCGAGAGATAACAGTATTAAAGCGAGAGAAAACAGTATTAGAACGAGAGAAAACAGTATCAAAGCGAGAGATAACAGTATCAAAGCGAGAGATAACCGTATTAAAGCGAGTGATTTCAGTGAGGAAAAACAGCACTAAAGCGAATGATGAGAACTACCTAATATATCCTTGAACGTAGATTGTTTGCTCAAACCTTGTTCCTCTCGTTTGTCTCTCTTCTACCAACTCTCCATGATATGTACGTTTTAATAAGCATAATTTTCAATAACTTGCGCACTGTTAACGTTGATTGCACGTACTAGTACGCATTCCTACCCACAAAAAATGTGCAGATTAAACCTGTCATGACGATGTTAACGTTGATATACCTGTGAATGCTGTCGTGGCAGAACAGGATTGCTTGTAACCCATGATGCACAACAAAAATAAAGAATTTAAAAAAAAAAAAAAAAAAAAAATAAAAAATCTACATAATCAATTAAAGGAATAAAAAGTGAACCATTTTTAAGTGTACTTCTTTAAAAAAAAAAAAAAACAGTCTGCTAATGCAGTTATAGGAGAAGATTCATGTTCCAGTTAAATAATGCCTTACATGCAACGTGATGGTGTCTGGTTAAATAGCAGTTAATGATTTATTTTACTGGGAAGATGCAATGTTAATCTGATACCATTCTGCAGATGGAAGTCATGGTATGGGGGAGATCTATTTTAAGAGCCCCGCTTATTGCTCATGTAGCATAAAGAAGTATAAGTTTAGAAATGTTTACGCTTTATATAAATAGTCATTTATTTATTTATTTCTATTAGAGAGAACCAAGACACGCTGTAAATCTATTCTTCTTATCCCAAATTTATAAAAATTAAATATTTTTTTTAACTGCAGACTTCTAACAGGTTATTTAGTAAGTGAGATTTGTTGGGAAATCAATGTGAATTTCAAATTTAAGGGAAAAATATTTGAATTTGGAAAAAATCCTGACTTTTGTGAATATCCCTGTAAGTGTAATTCCTTGTTGGAAAGGCTTCCAGTTTAGTTTTGTTTTTTATTTATCAAAATTTAAGGAGTTGGAACGGGGCACTGACAACGGCATTCGATATTCGAAATGGCACCCGCCAAGGATGCCCCCTATCCCCATTACTTTTTGTCCTTGCACTGGAACCACTCTTACAGGCCATCAGGACAAACCCAGACATCACAGGGGTGACGGTGGGAAAGACCCACCACAAAATCGCGGCATATGCAGACGACATGCTGTTTTATGTATCGAACCCGGAGGTCTCTCTTCCCAACATCTTGAAGGCACTACATGACTTCGGGGCCATATCTAATTTAAAAATCAACAACACAAAATCTTCCATACTTAACATCAGCATACCGGAACACAGGACAACACACATGCGACAAAGCTACACCTTTAGGTGGGCAGCACACAAGATCCGCTATCTGGGCATCTGGCTAACCAGAAAGGCGGGGGACATGTACGGGGAGAATTTCACACCGATGCACCACCAACTACACGCAGACATGAGGGAATGGGCATACCCACACATATCCTGGCTGGGCAGAATACAGGTGGTCAAGATGAACTTCTTGCCACGCCTGCTGTACCTGTTCCAGACCATCCCCATAACAATTCCTCGCAAGTTCTTCACCACATTACGCTCCGCTCTGGGCAGATACGTGTGGGACGGGAAAAGACCCAGGATTAGCCACAACACACTTACCCTTCCCAAAAACAGAGGCGGTCTCGCTCTCCCGGATTTCCACTTATATTACAGAGCCTGCCATCTCCAGCGGATACTGGAATGGTCCAAGGAGGGGGTGCACAAGCTCTGGAAGCAGGCGGAGGAGGGGGAGGCAGGGATACCGACAGCGATAATACCATGGATACCACCAGGATCAGGGAGTAAGACGCTCACACAATCACAATACATGAGGGCCACCATCCAGGAATGGCAGAGGGCGAAGGGTAAACACAACCTGTCAACGCACCCCTCACCCATGCTACCTCTGACATACAACCCTGAGTTCCCCCCAGGCCAAGACCCGAAAGCTTTCAGGGACATAATTCCAAACCACATACCCAGGCTCAGACACATCTTTAGACACGACGGCGTTAAAACCCTAAGGGAGCTTAGAGGAGAGACACCAATCACATTCCTGACGCAATTCAAATACCGACAGCTATGCCATTACATTGCCACACTCCCTCAGGGCACATCGCTCACGAGAACCCCCACAGCATTCGAAAGGGAATGCCTGGAACCCCAACCATTAGCACATGGCGTCTCTTTTCTATACAACCTACTATTGACTCACACACCAACGACCACACCAGGCTTCATGGGAAAATGGGAGGAGGCACTAGGGCACACACTGGACGAAGTGGCATGGGGAAAAATCTGCTACCTCACACACCACTGCGCTAGCTATAGCAAGACTCAGGACACGGCATACAAAATCATGACACACTGGTACCGCACGCCAACGACTCTACACGCGATCTCCCCGACACACTCTCCACAATGCTGGAGATGTGAAGAGGCGAGGGGCACACACATGCACATTTGGTGGGAATGCAAGGGAATCATCCCGTTCTGGCAGGGAATCCACAAAATGCTGCAACTGTTCTCAGATGACCCACCCCCCCTTAAACCTGCAGAAATGCTCCCGCACCATACTAAGATACCAAGATCCGCATACAAAAAATCACTGTCCATACGAATACTGAACACGGCCAAATCCATTATCCCCAAATATTGGAAACAAACCACAACCCCACCACTGACCACCTGGTTCGCCCATATGGAAGACCTCCGAATCCTAGAGGAATTCCAACACACAGCAGCAAACACACAACAGACATACTTTAACACGTGGACACACTGGATATTACAGACCTCGAAACCAGACTTTATGGACCGCTTGAGACTGATAGACAGAAACGAACCATAAGGGACTACAGACGCACCCGACACCCCCCCCCCTAATTCCATGACCCTAACCCTCTATCCTCGACCTCTCCCACTCACCCCGACCAAGAAGGACCAAGTCCACGACCTGGAAATAACAGACAGGCCTGACGGGAGTAGCGGACCGACCTAGAAGCTAGCACAGGTAACGGTTGCCATAGGCAGGCTGACGCTAACCGACACCTCTAACCAGACACTCTGAGAGAGCACAGATGGGACTGGGACAGGCACGGCCAAGCCGCGTGAAAATAGCTGTTCCACAAACATCATGGAACAGAGTGTTAACCAAACCAGGGGTAGTAAAGGTTTTCCTATGAGCTGCCGTTCCAGAGACCTGAAACGTCTAGATATGTTGAATATAATAGCATCCTACTGAGATCGGTCTGTCTCTCTATTAACATTTTACTTATGGAGATCACTTGAGGCCTGCGAGCCAAAATTAAGAACAGACGATAAACGGGCCTGCGTGCCCATGTATACATATGTGAGCTAGAGACCTGCGTGTCTCCATGTTAAATTTCTACGTTTGACAATACTTATTCCAAAAATAATAAAAATTATATTTACAAAAAAAAAAAAAAAATTTAAGGAGTTGGACTGCCCTCTGGTTTAACATCAAACTGTTTTCAGTCAAACTGGTTTAATATTAAGCTATTTCGCTGATTTTCAGCCTATTCACGTGGTCAAGGGTGAATGAAATTGACATTGATTATACGTAAATGTAAATTCTACATTATGAAGATGGGAATGGACACTTGTATCTGAGAAAACTCTTGATTTACGTCAAATTGTTCATAAAATTGTTTGAAATGAAACAGAGCTATAAACAGGTCTTTAGACCACATAGAAAAAGGAAAAAATGTTCTAGGCCCTTACTATAATTGAGGAGGTCTAGGCTGCAGTGAAACACACAAGGATTCACAAGGATTCCCGAACCATGTAGATTAAGAAACAGGGAAGCACCACGCCAAAAAGGTAAACTCAAAGTGCGATAGCTACATGCATGTACATTTTATAATGTTCCAATTGAATAGCCTAAAAAAATATTTTTGTGGAGAACTCACTCACATTTTACGGAGCTATCATAGAGCTCTGCTGAATTGCACATGGATGATATAACCCCTGTCTATGGATATCTGTAGTTCTAAATGTTAGGAGTCCTCCCAAATGGATACTGCCCATACAGTATATGGGAAACAAAGACAAAAAGATATGCCAATTGTGAAGTAAGTATTATTGGATCAATTATGAAAGGAAGAATTGGACTTACAATTTCTAGAGCAGGACTTGCTCTAGTGGTATGAGGTTTGGGTGGTATAATCCCCACCTAAGGATATTGCGGGTTCCAAAAAACAAAAATAATTTAAGATAATAATAGATAGATAATCTAAAAAAAAATATTTAATCCTGAAGGCAAATGATCAAGTTAAGTTAAAAAAAAGTTTAAAAAAAAATGTGATTCCAAAATCACTATGATTTTACCATGAATCAAAATGGACCGTAGACCCCAGAATATCTTTTTTTTTTTTTGGAAAAGACATCTAAATGGGTTTTTTGGTTGCGATTTTGGAGCTCTTTCCATCCAATTCATGGTGTTATTGGTAATCTTTCTCTCGCAGCTCGTGGAGTGAATATTGCCCCTGCCTGTGGGGAACCCCCTAGTCGTATGGTGGATGTTGGACAGCCGATCAGCCTTAACTGCCACGTGCCCAGCTCAGGGACCAAGGTTCGCTGGATGAAGGACGGTCAGGAACTGGAGTCAAGAGGACGAGTCTCCATCAAGTCAGACGGCAGAATGCGAAGACTCCTTATCTCAACCTCCAACTCATCAGACACGGGGACGTACACATGTCACACCGCTAATGACAAAGCAAGCTTCATGGTCACCATGACTGGTATGTTATATATATGTTCAATAGCAGATCTGCTTTGATGTGCAACTTTGTATTTCTGAGAAACCTTTGTTTGTTCTGATACACTTACTTTTGAATAACACTATGACATTGTACGGCATATTAGGGGGAGCTGGCAAACCATTAGTCAGGGTAGGCTGCTGCCTCCAATTAGGATCATCCATGTGGCGATATTAATTATTTTTATTATTACTGGTATTTATAAAGTGCCAACATATTCCAGAGCACTGTACAATGCGGGAAAATAGATGGTAAAGTACAGACAAACCAATACAAAAGGAATAGAGGAACCTTTAAAATCTGTGTGTTTCTTGCACAGAAAGGACATCCATTTGTGCTTGCCCCCCCAAACCCGACTGAAAAGAAAGTGGCCCCTCTTACCCAGCTAGCATATAAGAAATTTTTAAAAATTTTAATGGCGTCTTATAACCAAACTTCTGATTACATCTACCCAGAGCCTCCGGTGCAAATTATAAACACCATCGATGGCATGGAGCGGAAGTGTCTGAGTGGGGAACGCGTGGTTTTAAGTTGCGAGGTGTCCCGGGAGAATGCTGCTGTGCGCTGGTACCGAGATGGTGCGGAGGTGGAGAAGAGTGAGAATATCATGATAGAGTCTGACGGGAGACACCGCAGGTTGCTGATAAGCAAGGCACTGATGCAGGACTCGGGAGAATATGTGTGTGATGCCGGAGACGACTCTGTCTTTTACAATGTGACAGTCACAGGTCAGTGACCAGTATTGTTTGTAAGATTATAGTAAATCCAACCAAACTTTTTACAACCCCCCCAAAAAAAACAATAACTTTTGCTGTAAAGATTTTTTTATGATCCATTAGTGAATGTAATATTTTGCGTCCAGTCCGCTGTAATGATATCTTTGTTAAATAAATTACTTTATAGCTGTACGTGTCTGTCTTTTTCCAGAACCCCCTGTGAAAATCATAAGAACAAGCGACGATACAGAGCTTAAGTGTCTAAGTGGAGAGCCGGTGACACTAAGCTGCGCAGTATCACGAGAGAATGCGGCGGTGCGCTGGTACCGAGATAACGTGGAAGTGGTGGAAAGTGAGAGCATAAAACTGGAGTCAGAGGGCAGGGATCGCAGACTAATTATCCTTAATGCAGGATCACAGGACGCGGGCAAATTTGTTTGCGATTCTGGAGATGACTCTGTCTGTTACAATGTGACGGTGACAGGTTAGTGACATTTAACAGAACGTTCACACTTCTGGCTTCCCGTAACGAAGAAAATATTTCCAGATGTTTCCTAATCTAACACGACCACGACAATGTATAAATAGCAACTGAGTCAGTCGGTTGGTGGACAGTATATAAGGAGAGACATTACAAACATATTATAACGTCTAAATGAAATAAGTAACAATGCACACATCTAAAATGAAATAAAAGCACAGAGCCACAAGAATCAATAAACTCGCATGAAATTAATATTTTGGAATGGAGAAGGTGGGAGGAACAGAGGAGCCAGGACATATTACAATGCAAAACATTTTGGGCAAAAAACGATACAAGGTTGAGCATAAAAAAATTACGGTTACGTATTCGGACTAAAGGCCGTTAAATGCATTTAAGCTGTGCTGGTGCCTTCGGTGCTACTTTTAAAAAAAAGGCAGTAAAAAAGAGATGATCGCTTAGAAGGGGTAAACATGAACCTAGTAAGTATTTTTTGTTTGTTAGTTTTAGTGTTTGTGAAGGTTTTTTTTTTTAAAAAAAACTGTTAGCTACCTGTTGAATACCCGTTAGTATAATCCTTAGCCATGATTTTCTCTGCCTGGCCCTGTAATGGTGTGATCTCTAAAGCTAAATAAACTTTAAAGAACAGATTGGCGCAGAGCGCAAGAGGTTTGTTTTTATGTTCTTTTCGAGACTTCCATTGACCTTGAAGGAACCCAATTTGAGAACTGGGACTGTAAGAATGAATGAATCAAGATGACAATTCCGAAGCTGTGGGGTTTAACTCTTTCAGCATGCGACAAGTGATGCACTGAAACATTCTTGCCTTTTATAATAGGCAGTAACGCATGGCATTTGCTAATCCTGCCAACTAGTTCTGATAAAAGTCATTCTGCAGAGAAGACATTTATTGGATCCGAAAAACCTGGAAGAGGTTTTGATTGTGGCAGACAGCTAAGGACAGATTAATAAATAACTGACAGACTAAAGAGCCTGTTTGATGGGCAATTTGCAGACCCTCGTCATGCAAGAGTGGTCAATGACTGCTGCCCAATGAGGCAGGACATATAGGGCATCGATGCATGGTCTAAATGGAACCAATAAAAAAAATATGGTGGGAGATATTCTCATACTTCCATCTTGGACCTTCCGATCTCTTTTCAGGTCATTGCAACATGGCGAATACAACATAATTATCTTTTTTTTATTTGCGTAGTGATGACAAATTCCGTTGCACTAGTTTAATTGCATGCAATCTATAATAGTAAAAACAGGCATGTCAGACAGAAATAATTCTAATACAGTATGGCTTAAGAGCCTTGGCCAAAAGGCATGCAATGTACCGCAGTTATTAAAACAATACATGCATCTTCCTTGGGGCTGTACATATAATTGATGACAAATGTAGACATAAAGGTAAAATAGATGACAAGGACTCTGCTCAAATTCACTGTCCTCTCTTCTCACTTGTTTAATTTTTGTTTCCTCCTCTCTAGATCCCCCAGTAAAAATTGTAAACACAAGTGATGACGCAGAGTTCAAGTCTCTGAGCGGGGAACACGTCCTGCTGAGCTGTGAGGTGTCCAGGGAGAACGCCGCTGTGCGTTGGTATCGGGACGGCGTGGAGGTTGACCAAAACCTGCGAATCAGACTTGAGTGTGATGGGAAGCATCGCAGGCTGATTATTGACAGTGCAAGCACTCAGGACTCCGGGGAGTATGTCTGCGACACTGGCGATGACTCTGTGTTCTACTCGGTAACAGTTAAAGGTGAGAGATAGAATGCAGGATTTTACTATTAATACGCTGTATAAAAAAAGGAAAATAAATAAAAGATATAAGAAGTGAGCATCAATCCCCACATTGCAGCGAGGGTTAAATTTACATTCGCTCAGCTTGGGTTAAGTGATAACTGTCATGCACAGTCACAGATCATTATTATATTAGGATAACATACAAACAGCAAGCTAACTCAAACACTTCAAGGGTTAAGAAGCTGTTATCAGAATAACTCAGCAGTGATAGCGGAAATAGACCAGTTAGTTGGGCTTTCAATGTTTGTGTAAAGAGATCTGGTGATTTATGGAAAGAATTTTAAGCCGCCCCTGTGCCTGTCACTTTCACGGCTGCCGTCTGACACTGTGCTGACAGTTTTAGATTAGAATCTTTTTCCTAATAGGTCAGTTTGTGCACTTACCTGATTGACCATAAAATTACTGGAGAGAGAGATAGAGAGGGAGGGTCACAACCCAGAGAATTTACAGCACAGCCACACAAATTCTATTTCTATAGAAAGTGGCTGGAAAAATTGCCAGTGAATGGACTTTTAAAAATGTTTTTCTTTCAAATCATCTAAGATTAAGATCTGTTTGTAAGAGAGGCTTTTCAACGCTCAAGGAGATTTATCAACAAACCACGACAAACGTACTATTATTATTAATATTATTACTGGTATTTATATAGAGCCAGCATATTCCATAGCTCTTTACAATATTATCAGAGGGGGAGATTTAACAAAAACGAGACAATTGCAAAACTTACAGGAACAATAGGTTGAAGAGGACCCTGCTCAAATGAGCTTACAGTCTATAGGAGGTGGGGTGTAAAACACAACAGGACAGAGGATAGCAATCAAATAAGGTGGGAGTGAAGCAGAGCTGGAGGAGAGAGTAGAGTGCTGCCCTATAGGAGAGGGCAAGAGACAGGTATGTGAGGTAGAGGTTACTCTGGGAGGCCATAAGCTTTCCTAAAGAGATGGGTTTTAGGCACTTCTTAAATAATTAAAGACTAGGGGAGATGCTTGGCAGGCTATTCCATAGGAAATAGCCACCCGCGAGAAGTCCTGCAAGCGTGAGTTGACCATACGGGTGCGAGCAGCGCACAGGAGAAGGTCAAGGGCAGAGCGGAGGGACCGAAAAGGGGAATACCTGCGGATCAGTAAGAAGAGATATAGGAGGGGCTAGAATTGGTCAATGCTTTATAGGTATGGGCAGGTCCGGATTAACATAGGGGCTCATGGAGCTGCAGCTCCAGTCCAAGGCCAATGGAATAGGCCCATTGATTTAAAAAAATATATATATATTTTTATTTTATTTATTTTTTATTTTTACACACACTACTCTTAAGGTTGCCAGGTATTTCTCATGTATTTCTTATGATTGCCAGGTATTTCTCAGAAATATTTCTCAGGTATTTGAGGCTGCCTAGCCGGTGCCGATATTGCAGTAATACCGGCAACACAAATGTCTGTCTCAGTATAAACAGAGATTATGCTGCAATACCAGCGCCGGCCAGTAGGGGTTGCTGTTTGTGTGGAGAGAGGCAGGGATGAGAAGTTACAGCATCTCCCTCCCTGCCTCTCTCTACTCTCTGATCCGCGAGGAGCAGCTCTGCACAGAGAGGCCAGACAGCAGCTCCGAGCCTGCAAGACATGGGGACGGTGAGAGACTTGGGGACGCTGAGACATTGGGACACTGGGGAACACGGGGAACATGGGGAACCTGAGACACTAGGGACACAGTGGCCCCTAGTCTCCCAGAGTCCCCTATTTTCTCAGTGTCCCCATGTCTCTCCCAGTGTCTCAGTGTCCCCATGTGTCACAGTGTCCTAATGTCTCTAAGTGTCCTAGTGACACTGGGAGACATGGGGACACTGAAACACTAGGGGACACTGGGCGACTTTGAGACCTGGGAGACATGGGGCACTTCCAGTGTTCCCATGTCTCCCAGCCAGTGTCCCTAGTATTTCCGTATCCCCATGTCTCCCAGTGTCCCTGGTGTCTCTCAATGTCCGTAGTGTGCCAGTGTCCCTAGTGTCTCAGTGTTTTCTAGTCTCCCAGTGTAACCATGTCTCCTAGTGTCTCAGTGTCCCCTAGTATAAAATAAAAAATATCAGACACTCACTGTGATAGATTTAGGCAGGTTTATTGGACAATGTTTCGACCTGTACCCAGGTCTTTATCAAGTCTCCAGTGTAACCTATGTATCACAGTGTCCCCTATGTATCAGAGTGTCTCAGTGTCCCATGTCTCCCAGTGTCCCCTAGTATCTCAGAATCCCCTAGTCTCTGTGTCCCCATGTCTCTCAGTGTCCCCATGTCTCACAGTGCCCCCAAGTGTCTGTGTCCCCTAGTATAGAAGAAAAAAATCTCAGACACTCACTGTGATAGATTTAAGCAGGTTTATTGGACAACGCAACGTTTTGACCTGTACCCAGGTCTTTATCAAGTCTCCAGTGTCCCCTATATATCAGTGTCCCCTATGTATCACAGTGTCTCAGTGCCCCATATCTCCCATGTCCCCTCATGTCCCAAAGCCAACCAGTGTCCCCATTTCTCCATGTCTCCCAGTGTCCCCAAGAGTCTGTGTCCCCAGGCCTCTCAGTGTTCCCTAGTTTGTGTGTCCCCATGTCTCCCAGTGTCCCAATGTCTCTCAATGTCCCCTAGTGTCATAGTGACATGAGGACACAGACACTAAGGGACTGGGAGACACAGGGACACAGACATGCCCCCTGTTTGTGTATGTTCACTCCTTTCGGCAGATTTGTGTCAGTGGCCCACCCTTTTACCCCATCCATAGACTTCCTGCTTTACTGGACACTGCTGTTAGGGGGTATGGGTTTACTTGAAGATGAAAGCGTGAGATGGGCATAGGGTATGTGTTTTCTCATAGCTGCATCCAATGAGCATCATCTACATCAGATACATGACGCTTAGGAGGTAGGACTGTTGTAGTGTGTTTGGTAAATAAGATTTTGTAATTAGGCCCATCATAATTGTCAGCACCAGGCCCAGTGTGCTCTTAATATGGCCCTGGGTATGGGTTAGTACTTTGAATTGACTCCTATAGGATACAGTGTAAGGACTGACAGGGGGGAGAGGTGTGAGAGGAGCAACTGGGCAACTGGAGAGGAAAATCAGTCTAGCTGCAGCATTCATTACAGACTGTAGCGGGGCAATATGGCTTTTGGGAAGACCGATTAGGAGAGAGTTACAATAATCAATGCAAGAGATTACTAGAGCATGGACAAGCTCCTTTGTATCATCTTGCGTAAGAAAGGGGAGGATGCGGGCTATGTTTTTAGGATGGCATCTACAGGATTTGGTAACATACTGGATGTGAGGCTCAAAGGTGAGGCCAGAATCAAATATAACGCCAAGACAGCGCGCTTGCAAGGATGGGCTGCTGTGGGTACCACTAACTTGATGGGAGAGTGAGAGAGAAGTATCATTATTGGTAGGAGGAAAGACAAGAAGTTAAGTTTTAGAGAGATTGAGTTTCAAGATTGAGTTTCAAAAAGCGGGAGGACATCCAATCAGAGATAGAAGAAAGGCAAGCAGTGACACATTGCAGGACGGCATGGGAGAGGTCTGGGAAGGACAGGTATGTCTGGGTGTCATCAGCGTACAGGTGGTATTGGAATCCAAAGGAGGTAATAAGTTTGCCAAGAGATGCAGTATAAAGAGTAAATAGAAAGGGAGTACAGAGCCTTGGAGGGCTCCAAAGGAGACAGGATAAAGGGAGGAGGTATCATTAGAAAAGGATAGACACCTTAACCCCTTAAGGACCAAACTTCTGGAATAAAAGTGAAATCATGACATGTCACACATGTCATGTGTCCTTAATGGGCTAAAGTAATAGGCGGTTAATCTGTAGAGCATGAAAATTAATTGCGGCAATCTTTGCTGTTTGTGCCGCAGGCAAGTTCCCGGTCCCACTGGGCTATAATTTTCGGAGCTCCTTAAACTAGTGGAAATCTGTTAGCTGATGTTGAGAGCGAATGCACTCAGAGATGGAGTAAAATCCTTCTGTGTCTAGGCTCCTGTGCACCCGAGGCTGCCGCATTAGGGTGATCTTATGGGTAAACGACTGGATATTTTGACCCATGAAGCAACAATGTCAAAATCAATCAGAACGTTCTGAAAGTGGAGCAATGAACACTTCCACTCTGTGGGTTTCACATTGATCGCTCCACTTTTAGAATGTTATGTTGCTTTACTTTTTATAAATGTCCCCCATTGAACATGTTTAGGTGATTGTAGACTGATTAGCACAAACTGTCAGTAATGAGAACCTGTTTCTGTGCTGGTGTTTTAGAACCCCCGGTGAAAATTGTCAACACCACTGATGACACGGACATGCAGGGTCTGAGTGGCGAACAGGTGGTGCTCGGCTGCGAGCTGTCTAGAGAGAGTGCCCAGGTTCACTGGTACAAGGATGGCGAGGAGATGGAGGAAACTGCGCACATCAGGCTGGAATCGGAGGGAAGTCACCGCAGACTGGTTATATCCAGTGCACTGGTGCAAGACTCAGGGGAGTATGTCTGTGATGCTGGTGATGATTCCGTCTTCTTCAATGTGACAATAAAAGGTCAGTAACTAACGGTGATCGGAGATTCTAATAAGATGGTCTTAAGAATAGTGTCTTACTTTCATTAAGGTGTGTCCCATGATCATGTGACATTCTGGTAAAGGTATTCGAAGCAACTAATAACATCCATTATTTTTGTTGGGTTTTGTCATTGAGCCATATTCTGGCAGAGCTGACCATTCATTTCTTCAAGGAATTTGCTTTTAGATTCATTGTGTCAAAGCAACGCTTAGTTATTGAGATGATAACCGACGGATAAATGTATTGGGTTTGGATCAGTTCAAGCATGGTTATTGTAAAGTTCTGGAAAGCTGTAGGATTTAATATTATATCTATTGGTATACTGGGTGGGTTTATATTATTAAATGGACACTCAAGGCTCCCACACACGTTAGATGCACTGTGTAGGTTAGGTTACAGTTAGTTATACTGGGTGGGTTTATATTATTAAAGGGACACTCCAGGCTCCCACACACGTTAGATGCACTGTGTAGGTTAGGTTACAGTTAGTTATACTGAGTGGGTTTATATTATTAAAGGGACACTCCAGGCTCCCACACACGTTAGATGCACTGTGTAGGTTAGGTTACAGTTAGTTATACTGGGTGGGTTTATATTATTAAAGGGACACTCCATGCTCCCACACACGTTAGATGCACTGTGTAGGTTAGGTTACAGTTAGTTATACTGGGTGCGTTTATATTATTAAACGGACACTCCTGACTCCCACACACGTTAGGTACACTGTGTAGGCTAGGTTACAGTTAGTTATACTGGGTGGGTTTATATTTTTAAAGGAACACTCCAGGCTCCCACACACATTAGGTGCACTGTGTAGGTTAGGTTACAGTCAGTTATACTGGGTGGGTTTATATTATTAAAGGGATACTCCAGGCTCCCACACACGTTAACTGCACTGTGTAGGCTAGGTTACAGTCAGTTATACTGGGTGGGTTTATATTATTAAAGGGACACTCCAGGCTCCCACACACGTTAGGCGCACTGTGTAGGTTAGGTTACAGTTAGTTATACTGGGTGCGTTTATATTATTAAACGGACACTCCAGACTCCCACACATTAGGTGCACTGTGTAGATTAGGTTACTGTTGTCTACTGTGAAGTCTTTTCAACTATCTCAGTAGCAAAATCTCTTGTAGCGTATTGAATAGAGGGCAAAATATAAGGAGGTGTGAGCAGTCCGCACTAGTAGATAGAAAGCCCGGCTGGATGGTTTGGTAGAATTAAATTACTGGGTGAATCTAATGATTGTACATGGGTAGAGAATGCCACAGGAAAAAAATGAGTCTCACCTATGGAAAGACTTATAGACATTCAAAACGAGAAATTTGCAAGCAAACATATAAGCAAATCTCACCAGAATGTTTGCCGGGGACTCAAATTGTACACGGAGTTTTCATTTAATTATTTCTGCATTGGTTAATTTTCTTCATTTATTTAAATGCTAAAACAATGTATATAATCCATATTTCTTTGTTTTCACAGAGGGCATATTTTAATGTGTATTTTTGCCCTAAATAGATAGTAACGTTTGGTACAGTAACTCACTGCAATCTGAATTCACACTCCATCTTTGTAGAACCTCCCGTGAAGATAGTAAACATGAGTGATGATGGAGAGCACCGATGCTTGAGTGGGGAGCGGGTGGTGCTGAGCTGCGAGGTGTCCCGGGAGAATGCCCAGGTGTGCTGGTCCCGGGATGGCATGAAACTGGAGGAAAGTGAGAACATAATTATGGAGTCAGAGGGGAAACATCGTTGGCTGGTGATCCACAATGGTCAAGCTCAGGACTCCGGAGAATTTGTCTGTGACGCTGGAGATGATTCTGTCTTTTATAATGTGACAATAACAGGTCCGTGACTAAAAACACAAATAATGAGGACAGTCATACAATAGCGATATTTTCTTGTAAGCGTATTACACTGGATGGCTGTAAAATGCGTTGGGCCCTTCCCTACGAAGATCATTATTAGATTACTTAACCAAATTTTTTGTAGCCACCATCTGAAACTTGAGCTTAGTGAGTTCTTAGACGTGCCAGCGTATGTGTAACTGACCCTCCTACATAATAAATAAGAAAGTACATAAAATTAACCTACTATTTGTATGCATTCTAAAAAAAACATTAACACTTGCTGTGATAAAAATGTAAAAAAAGCACATTAAGCATTTGAATATTTGTAATAATAGATCATAAATCTTACTATCATTAGTCATTTATAAACCACGTTTAAATTTTCTTCGCTTTACTGATTCCTGGAAAATTTTTAAAAACGTTTTAAAAATTTGTTAAACTAAACAAAATACATTGTCATATGTTACTGATGGGAAATGTTGAGTTTTTAGGGTGAAAATTAATGTTTAAAAACGTTACCTCTCCAGACCCTCCAGTAAAACTCACGAACACGTGCGGCACAGACCACACGTACTTAGGTGGCGACTGTGTGGCACTGAGCTGTGATGTGTCTCGGGAAAATGCCCTGGTGCGCTGGTTCCAGGATGGCGTGGAACTGGAAGATAGCGAGAACATAAAGCTAGAGATGGAAGGAAAACATCGAAGGCTAATTATAAACAATGCCTTGCCCGAGATCTCAGGCGAATTTGTTTGTGATGCTGGCGATGACTCTGTGTCTTTTAATGTTACAGTGACAGGTCAGTAAAAGCTGCCAAAAACAAACAATGTTATCTATTATTTGTGTACCTACAGGGCTATTCACTATGTGTGACGTTGTCGGAAATTCCGAGTGAATTCAAGATGAATTTTACATTTCAGGTCAAAATAGACAAACTGGAAAAAATCCTTTGAATTACTGAAAATGTACACATTGGAGAATGACCCTGTCTGTTTTTTTTTTTTCTTACAAACAATTTCTCTTTGTGTTAGAACCTCCAGTAAAGATTGTGACAATAAGCGATGACACGTTAGAGAATTGCTTTACCGGTGAGAAGGTGGTCCTGAGCTGTGAGGTGTCGCGGCAGAATGCTGTTGTGCGTTGGTATAAAGACGGGGAGAGAGTAGAAGAGAGCGAGAGGATCATGCTGGAATCAGATGGAAGCCTCCGCAGGCTTGTCATAGTCTCTTCGCAGTTACAGGACTCCGGAGAGTTTGTCTGCGACGCTGGCGACGACTCAGCCTTCTACAATGTGACAGTAAAAGGTTCGTGGAGCGCACTGTCCTAATAATAACTATAAATAAATATACATTAATAAGAGTGAACCTTACAAATAAGGCCAAGATGCTGCAAAAGTAGATTTAAAAATATATAATTGCTCCATTTTTTCGCATTTATAATTTTAAAAGTTTAAATAATTGCAGTCGTAGAATTTCATAAACACTCATGTATATTTAGAAAACAGAACACTCTGTCCTGTAAGTGACATTTTCCATTTTCTTTCCTTTTTTTCACAGTAGCACCATTATACTGCCTACACTGATTTTTCTTTTTTTTTTTGTGGGAATACAAAAATAAAAGAAAACAATATTTATAGAACTTTGTTTTTCACGCGCAACTTTTATGATGATTTAATTGCATCTATTTAGTACATCGACTCGGCCCTCACAACGATTACATTCCCCTATAAGACACAGGACACAATTATCTCTTACTTAAGGAAACAAAGAAGATTTCACTTGGGATTTTATTTTTTTTAAATTGCAATGTATAAGTAAACATTAATAGTACGCTTTTGTCTTATTAATGGGTTATTGAAGTTTCAGTGGTGAAAAACTGGATCAATTATAGCATTGCAGCCACCCAGCTTATGTTTGGAATGTGGAAGTTGCTAAAAAGTCGTTGTACAGAATGAATAATTCAACTCACTCGCTGTATTGGAGTTTAAATGTAATAATGATTAATACAAGGAACTCTTTCATTATACCGTACCTATACCTTACATATAGAATCTGGTTAACCCATTAGTCCCTAAACCGATAGAATCAACACATTTATGATGGGATTTGTACCCCATAAGTAGCATGTGGCTCTCTGAGTTCCCTGCAGTAAATTGGGATGGTGCGACCTTTAAATCCATATTATCATTTATAAATCCACACCGCCATCTTTAAATCGATGGTGCTATCTTTAAATCCATGGTATTATTTTTAAATCCATGTCACCGTGTTTAAACCCATGCTATCATCTTTAAACCCATACAACCATATATAAATCCATGCCGCCATCTTTAAATCGATGGTGCTATCTTTAAATCCATGCTATTATTTTTAAATCCATGTCACCGTGTTTAAACCCATGCTATCATCTTTAAACCCATGCAACCATATATAAATCCATGCCGCCATCTTTAAACCCATGCAACCATATATAAATCTATGCCGCCATCTTTAAACCCATGCAACCATATATAAATCCATGTCGCCATCTTTAAACCCATGCAACCATATATAAATCCATGCCGCCATCTTTAAAACCATGCAACCATATATAAATCCATGCCGCCATCTTTAAACCCATGCAACCATATATAAATCTATGCCGCCATCTTTAAACCCATGCAACCATATATAAATCCATGCCGCCATCTTTAAACCCATGCAACCATATATAAATCCATGCCGCCATCTTTAAACCCATGCAACCATATATAAATCCATGCCGCCATCTTTAAACCCATGCAACCATATATAAATCCATGCCACCATCTTTAAACCCATGCAACCATATATAAACCCATGCAACCATATATAAACCCATGCTATCATCTTTAAACCCATGCCACCATCTTTAAACCCATGCCGCCATCTTTAAACCCATGCCACCATCTTTAAACCCATGCAACCATATATAAATCCATGCCGCCATCGTTAAACCCATGTTATTATCTCTAAATCCATGCCGCCATCGTTAAACCCATGTTATTATCTCTAAATCCATGCCGCCATCGTTAAACCCATGTTATTATCTCTAAATCCATGTCGCCATCGTTAAACCCATGTTATTATCTCTAAATCCATGCTGCCATGTTTTAATTCCGTGCCGCCATCTTTAGTTCTATGCTATCATGTTTAAATCCATTCTACCATCTTTAAATTCACCCTGCCAAACCTGCCTTAAATTAAGTTGTTATGGTGCCAAAACGTCCGCTTTAAGTATTCTAATGATTTACAAGAATGTCGACTCATGGGGAAAATGTATCAGGAAGAAAAAGATAATAACCGCAATTGACAGTCTGTAATTAGAAATATTTAATATGGAAACGGAAGCAATATATAGAAACGTTTGGCCACTTTCCTCTAATTACAGGAAAAAAATTTTTGCAGAAGATTTAATGCTTTAAATCAGTAATTCCTTCTGTACGATTCCAAGCAGTTTATAACTCGCGCATTTATCAGCTCACTTCATACCAGACATTTTTATTATCTTAGCAGATCTTTTGTTATGAGATTTGGAAGGAGGCATAGTCTAACTGATTGTTATTCAGCTAAAGACCAGCTGGCCACATACTGTCCTCATAGTATATTTTTTATTATGATAATCCACGTGTCTCACACATAGTGCACATTGATCAATTGTACATTGATCACAGACCGTACACATTGATCATAGACAGTACACATAGACCACAGACAATGTACATTGATCACAGACAGTGTACACAGAGCGCAGACAGTGTGCATTGATCACAAACAGTGTACATAGATCACAGACAGTACACATTGATCACAGACAGTGTACATTGACCACAGACAGTACACATTGATCACAGACAGTGTACATTGATCACAGACAGTACACATTGATCACAGACAGTACACATTGATCACAGACAGTGTACATAGATCACAGACAGTACACATTGATCACAGACAGTGTACATAGATCACAGACAGTACACATTGATCACAGACAGTGTACATAGATCACAGACAGTACACATTGATCACAGACAGTGTACATAGATCACAGAGAGTACACATAGATCACAGACAGTGTACATTGATCACGGACAGTGTACATAGATCACAGACAGTACACATTGATCACAAACAGTGTACATAGATCACAGAGAGTACACATAGATCACAGACAGTGTACATTGATCACGGACAGTGTACATAGATCACACACAGTACACATAGATCACAGACAGTGTACATAGATCACAGACAGTACACATTGATCACAGACAGTGTACATAGATCACAGACAGCACACAATGCTCACTACAAAGCACTCACATATAATGTAATTTGTTCACCTACAGTGTAATTAATAATATAGAGCATTATGCAATGTGGCTTCCTGTTTACTGAATATATTAAGAATATATGAGGAGACCATTGTTATCATTTGTTTATTTCTATAGTAATGAATTCCGGATAGATGGATACATTGTATAAAAGAACAACTAGTTTATAATCTAAATCTTACTTGCTTTGAGCTCCAATTTGGCAGACACGTTCGCCATTGTACAAAGTCTTATTTCATTGTTTGTGTGCTGGGAACTATAGAATAGTTACTTACTAAGCTATTTATTTATAACGTGTATTTATGTTTTTGAAAGTATAAAAAGAAAAACATTTTGGAACACACACATTTCAGCTGAATGTCAGTCTGGCTTGGCAGGATTTTGTTACTGAGATTCCAGTTTGGTAGCTGAATCAGAACACAAAAGGTGCAAAAATGGTCCAATCAGGGTGCTGCAAGATGTAGGTATAATATAACACAGTGCACTGAGAGGAGCATATTCCCACCATTTGGTTCACAGATCACATGAGAAAAAGTAACCGATAGAAGTAACACCAAGAGGAGCAGTAATTAATATATATATGTATATATCTCACTCGTGTGTTGTGTTTTTTTTACCATCAATCATTCTGCAAGGGGGAACTGCATCATGCATCTTGATTAGCTGGTGATTTGGGCACATTTCAGCTCAGAGTTCGGCCCATTTGCTGTTCAGCCGACAAAGAATCTCCATGTTTAGTAACTGTAACTACTGGAGATGGGACACGTTGGATTTCTCCATTCTGTCCAACAGGGTTTGAGAAAGGAAGTTCCAGTGCTCCTAATGCGAAATCAATGAATGAATCACAATGTTCCTGAGATCTCAATCGCGATTAATTCATTGATTTCACATCCGCCTGAAAGACTCCAGAATTCACAATGTGATGAAAGATATAGTGATCTGCAAGGTTTATCCAAAATAGTATCCTAGCACTTGGTGAACGGAACATTCTGATATAAATGGGATATATTAAGACTGCAAAGAAAACCCAATCATTGGGAGATTTCTAGGTGGGAAAGTTGCAGGTCAGATGAGCTATATCACTGGTGTCCATCATACCATTGATACAGGTTATGTCAGTCTCCCCACCGGAACAAAATTGGGAAATTACAAAATGCTGGAGTTGTTGTGTCTGAAGGGAAGGACTGGGTTGGGAAGCACTGTCATTATTATTATTTTATTATTTATATAGTGCCATCAGTTTCCTTAGCGCTGTACAATAGGTGGACTAACAGACATGTAATTATGATGCCATGGTTTGTTTCTGTTGAGTGCATAACACTACTGATACTGGGAAATAGATTTGTGTCTGACTCTGTGGGATGAATACAGTTTTGTTTTACTCCCTCTACAGAGCCACCTGTTAAAATAGTGAACACAGGTGACGATACTGACCATCATTGTCTGAGCGGGGAGCGAGTCGAGCTGAGCTGTGAGCTGTCCAGAGAGAGCGCATTGGTCACCTGGTATAAAGATGGCATGGAGGTAGAGGAGAGCGAAGATGTCATATTGCAGTCATACGGCAAACATCGCAGGCTGATCATTCCTGTAGCCAAAGCCCAGGACTCGGGCGAGTATGTCTGCGATGCTAGAGATGATTCTGTCTTCTACAATGTAACAGTAACAGGTCAGTAATACAGTTACCTAATAACAGAGCTCGGCTAAGTGGCACTCAGTGATAGCAAATTACATGGTGTCTATTCAATAAACGGTGGAGTGAGCTACAAACCACACTCTCTCCAGAGTACACTGAAAGCCAGAATCTCTGTGTGGGAGCCCCAGCATGGTGGCTGTAATGCCCGCAGGGCCCCTGAAAGTGCAGGGGTAAATACATTGGTGTGGAGTTCTACATTTAATTTTATTTTGCAAACCTCATAGACACATATTTGTTAAAAGAAAAGGAAACATAATATTAATTATTATTTAATATTAACAGATCCGTTTTAAGAAAATTCCACCTGCATAGTTTAATGGGAATATTTAGAAGCCATGTAATCTATACCTTCACATACTCATACTATTTACTTTTTTTTAATTTATTTTTTTAAATACTTTGACTTTTTAGACCCTCCAGTTAAACTAGTGAACACCACGGATGACACAGAACACAATTACCTGACCGGAGAGCGCATGCTGCTGAGCTGTGAGGCGTCTTTGGAGAACGCGGGTGTGCGCTGGTACAAGGATGGCGTGGAAGTGGAGGAAAGCGAGAGCATAAGGATAGAATCAGATGGGAAACATCACAGGCTGATTATTGACATCACTCAGGTCGAAGACTCGGGGGAGTATGAATGTGACGCGGGAGACGACTCACTGTTTTACTATATAACAGTTACCGGTTAGTGACGACAGCACAATTAGTGGATTGGAGTGAACTAAGTTGTTTTTTTTATGTAGAAAATGCATTAAATGTAGGAGGTCAATTCCTGCATAATAATTCCTGCCTGTCCCTTTAAAAAGAATGTTTTAAAGAAACATATTAATGGCTTGCCATGCAAGTTGCAAACTAAAAATATGAAACTTTTCATTTTCTATGCTTAATGAGCTAGAAACTGACATTTCTTTTTTAAAAGATAATATAATCATTTGTCAAGGTGGAAGAGAACCTTTATTGACAGTATCGAACTATATTTATAAATATTATATCTTGTTTTTATGATTTTG
This sequence comes from Pelobates fuscus, assembly GCF_036172605.1. Classification (NCBI taxonomy): domain Eukaryota; kingdom Metazoa; phylum Chordata; class Amphibia; order Anura; family Pelobatidae; genus Pelobates; species Pelobates fuscus. The sequence goes on along the minus strand of NC_086324.1, from coordinate 17,684,149 downwards.
AAATAAGAGTACATATCGATAATTATGCTTATTTATTTTATTTCCGTCCTTTGTGCTCCTCACTCACTCTAGAGCCCCCCGTAAAATTTGTGAACGTTTGCGATGATTTGGAGCTGAACTTCTTGAGTGGTGACCGCATGGTGCTGAGCTGTGAGGTGTCCAGGGAGAATGCCGCGGTACGTTGGTATAAAGATGGGATTGAAATGAAAGATGGAGAAGGTGTCAGGTTGGAGTCTGCTGGAACCCATCGAAGGTTCATTATCCCCACAGCGCAAACAGAGGACTCTGGCGAATTTGTCTGCGATGCTGGAGATGATGCTGTGTTCTTTAGCGTGATGGTGACCGGTCAGTAATTCTATATTATTTGACATACATGTAATTATTCTAATCCTACATTGTGCAAACCAATGCTTCTTAACCACATTTTAATAGAAATAACAATATAGAATGGCATCCTCTAGGTGAATAATACTTAAAGGGACACTATAGACACCAAAATAACTTTAGGTTAACAAAGCAATTTTGGTGTATACATCATGGCCCAGTAGTTTCACTGCTCAATTCTCTGCTATTTAGGAGTTAAATCACATTGCTTATACAGCCCTAGCCACACCTCCCTGCATGTGACTAACAGAGCCTTCCTAAACACTTCATGTAAAGAGAGATCTAATGTTTAAACTTCCTCTATTGCAAATCTATCTCATTTAAATATATATCATCTTCTACTCTGTTAATAGTCTGCTAAAGCCTACAGGAGCCTCCTGTGTCTGATTAAAGTTTAATTTACTGAACAGGAGAATAAGAACTTCTAAAGTAAATTTAAGATCAGATGGAAAATTAAACCATTTCTTTCATGCAGGCTGTGAGTCACAGCTAGAGAGGTGTGGCTAGGGCTGCATAAACAGAAACGAAAGTGATTTAACTCCTAATTGGCAGAGAATTGCACAGTGAGACTAGAGGGACAGGATCTAAACACCACAACTGCTCCATTAAGCTAAAGTTGTTTTGATGCCTATAGTGTCCTTTTAAATTGTGAAATAATAAATGTAATAAAATCCATTTGCTAGAAAAACCATGAATATACTTTGCTCAGCGTTGAAGGTGTCCCAATTGACACGTGGAAGGCACTGTCACTAAAACAAACAAATCCTGACAGATGTCTGAGGCATGGGGAATAAGATGTGCCTGTCCCATCCACAGGAGACTCACTGGACAGGGGACACAGGGACTCAGATTGTGTCGTAACCTTTGGATTAAGAAGCAGTGGTATAGAACGCTAGATACCAATCCAACCTTTCTATGCATTTAGATTGCACTGTGATGGGTGACTTCTGCACTGGGGATGAAGCAGTGGCGGATGTTTTAAAGGCAAGTTTGGGAGATTGGCAAACCCGTCCAGCTTGCAGATGTCACAGTGTAATGCTACCTCCATAATGTAAGATAAGGGGTGTCCATTACACAAATGTAACATGTAGATCAACAGTGTACAAAAACCTCAGACCTGCACTATGTCCAATTTATATGCTGCAGGACTCAATTCAGTTAATTAGTCAAGAATGTTTTCATAATGCACGGCTTGCTTAATGAATTGTCTGACTGCTCTATCTGAGTAATACATAATACAGGGCAGCACTTTTCTGGTAGTGCCCATCACCATGAAGAAGAGACGAGTTCCACGGAATATGCTGTATCTGGCAATCGAATGCCATTCATGAAGATCAGACAATGGCCAAATTAAACTCCATTCATTTAAACAATATTATCTATGTCCTCGCTACTGTGAGCTTAACGCCTCGGAACGACAGTCATACCTAGACTTCTGCCGAGATATACACAATAGCCGGGTCAATTGATATGTAAAGAGACAGACCTGAACTCCCTAAATGCTTATGACCTGCGTGGGGGAAACATTGTGTCATTCTCCTCAGTTGTCATAACAACCTAATGCTGATAGCTCTGTATCATTGGGGGATATGGGTACACTGTGCTAGCCCCCTCCACCCCCCTCAATTTGCTACCAAGTTACCATGGAGAAAAGTTAACCCTTTGTAATCTCCTATATTTCTCTGAATTCTGGATATTTATACACAGGCCATCTTTGCTGATTTTTAAAGGCACAGTGTCTTCTGTTTGGAATTCTGAAAATACTTGGTACTGTCATTGTGCAGTCCAGTGTTGAAGAGAAACTCACGGCTGTGGACTGCTGTAGCCCACCTGTCAGCGTCGGTCAGGAATTCTCGGATACTGTGACAATAAATGGAAAACCATTAATAGCCAAAAAACCACAACATTTAGGAGGGACGGTGGGCCTGGGAGATTGCCCGCTCAGAAATAATTAAATCCCCTTCCTAGCCCTTTTTAAGACGTTGTCATTATTCATAACAACACAATCACCCAACTGTTACTCAGTTGTAGATTATGCTAGCTTTAGTGTATAAATAATATTTATATTTATAATGACAGGTACGCCATTATTACCAAAGTAAGAATTCAAAGTGAATTTTAAATTTAAAGTTCAAATAGCCAAACTTGAGAAATTCTTGAAGTTAGCTATGCTTTAAGATTGGCTACTTGGCTTTTAATTTGAAATTCACTTTGAAATCACTTTAAATAATCCTGCATGTCTTTTCTAATAAAGCTTACCCTCCTCGCCCAAATATGTCTGTACAGGAAGAATAAATAAACCAAAAAAATGTAAAATGTTTTAAAGTTACAAAATTGTATTATTTGGGTAATCCCTAACAAGAATCTATTTACAAAACAGGCGTGTAGTGCTTTGCATCACATTTGAAGAGAGTTGGTAGTTTAGGGTTAAGTAGTTTGTAAGTTATGGGATAATTGGTAACCATTCTATAGACTGCATTTCCTAAACATTTTTCAAAATTACACAAAAATAGACTCGCTTCCAATTTACGTTCTTGGAATGAGATCAATTAGAGCCACATTCAAAATGAGATAATTATTCTTTGTTCTGGCCCTGAGCCTACCGTGGCATGGAATATGTTAAAAGAAAAAGAAAAAAGAAAGCTAATTGCTTCTTGTGAATTTACTTTGTTTAATTACTATACTCTGCGCTGTATTTAGACTGACCTTTTCCGCACTCGATGTTTGTGAAGTAATTATCTGAACTGTTTTCAAAGTATGTTCTGCAAACCAGGGCAAATGTTCCCGTCAATATCTGCCTGGAAGGATGACTCGTCCTGTGTTTGCTTAAAATCTATGGAATTTCTGTCATTAGAAGTTTGCTTCTTTCTATATAGATAAAAGTTTGTTTTCAAATCGTGTTATGAACATCGCACCCTACTCATAGCGCCTTGCTTATTCTGTAGCTAAATACAATGTGGGAATAGTCGTTTTGCTTTTTTCGTATTTATATTTAATTTGCTGATGACAGATGTTTTGGAACGCACAGTAAAAAATCAAGGCCTGTTTGTAAATGATACCAACTGGGGAAAAAGAAAAAAGCTCGGGCAAGTTGAAGATTTTGTTAGTTGTGGCCTTCATTTGGCTGGGCTAGACAATGGTTAGTTCCCCATAATTAACTATCTCGCAGGCATAGGCAACCTTTGGCACTGCAGATATTTTGGACTACACCTCCCATGATGCTTTGCCAGCATTATGGGTGTAAGAGCGTTATGGGGGATGGAATCCACAACATCTGGAGTGACAAAGGTTGCCTATGCCTGAACTAGTGAAAACATTTTTGTTACATATTGGAAGTTACAGTTTGAATTCTCCTGTTACATCTAGGCCTATCTGGTACATTTCATTCACATTCTTTTTACTTATAGATTTATATATTTCATAATTTCTTTTTTACTATCATTATGTATCATCCTGCAAATCCCAGAAGTAATCAAGATTCATACTTGCCAAGTTTTGGAATCTGGAATTCAGGGCCACGGTGGGGCAAGCTGGCAATGCGCCCGGCATGCATGTGTGGCAGTTTAACAAACCTACCTGGCAGGGCAGCCAAGCAGGGATGCCCATACGCAGAGTGTTGGGCATGCATATGGGTAGAACTGTACTGGGTTCACCTCATGCTGAACCCCAGAATAAGGGCACAAGAAAAAGTGCAGCAGGAGACTAAGACCAGGACTGTCCTGCTACATCCTTTAGACTGTAATCTGAGCATGGATCTCCTGGTCTCCACTTGCAGTCAATCATCAGCCCTTGCAATATTTTTTCTTCTCTGATTTGTCTACCAATTGTAATGAGCACTGTGAGTAATTTATTCCTCTATTTTATATATTTAAATATATATATATATATATATGTAAGCACTAGCAAATGGTTTTATATTTATTTTATATTGTTTTCCCCAGAACCACCCACAAAAATTGTGTTTCCCACGAACAGCTCTCAGGAGCTGGACTTTATCAGGGGTGACAAAGTGGAACTGGTGATTGAAGTGTCACGGAGCAACGGCACTGTCCGCTGGTTTAAAGACGGACTGGAGGTGGATGAAAACGAAACTCTGCGCATGACGTCCGATGGGTTCAGGCGATGCTTGGTCTTACCACACGCAGAAGTGGAGGATTCTGGGGAATATATCTGTGACACAGACAGTGACTCCATCACATTTGATGTGAAAGTATCAGGTCAGAATAAGGATGAAAAAAAATTCAATATTACCCTTGTGGCATGCAATACCGGTAGTGAAATTGGGGAATAAACAATAATAATTTACCCTTTAAAAGGTAGTGTGAAGACTCCTCTGTGTCTTTGCAAATATAGATATGAATAAAAATACACAACCTAAAATGAATAAAAACAGAGAGGGAGCACAAATGGTGTAGATAAATTTACACACCATAAAAAAATAAAAACTAAGATACACTCACAAACGTATGGATAAAGTAGGCGGAATATATAAATCAAAATGAAGACTTCTTTTCTTCTCTTCTCCCACTCTTTATGCTTTTAGGGTAAGAGAGAAAAACACAACATAGTGTACGACTGTATATACACAAAGGAAATACTTTATTAGATTGCACACACTGGAAACCAGTAGTTAAAAAGCCCATCAAAATCGCAATGTGTCTTCAGTATCCAGGAAGAAGCTGGTAAACACCCAGGATAAGAAGCATGCGAGTATGAAACAAAATATATAATAAATCTGCAACATAAAAGCAATCCTGCCGCCCTATGCGTTTCGTCCTAAGATTTCGTCAGGGGTATCCGGCTAGTGTCCTAGAGTCTTGTCTTCAAATACCATTTAAACGTCCTGCTTGTTTCTACCTCAAGGCTCGTTAGCCAATCCGGGACAAGTCCTTCATTAAATCAACCTGTAAAAAATAAACAAAATCTTCCACGAACCGCACCTCCTTCCGGGCTTCTGCGTGTCCAGCCTCGTTTTCGACAATATTGGATGTGACATCATATTCATCTCACGGCAATGGATTGCATTGGCATATGCGTTCTATTACATCTATTCCGGACAGAATCTTTTTTATACGAGAATTGTATGTTCCGCCTATTTTATCCATACTTTTGTGAGTGTATCTTATTTTTTATTTTTGATGGTGTTTAATTTTATCTACACCATTTGTGGTCCCTCTTTGTTTTTATTTATTTTAGGTTGTGTATTTTTTATTCATACGAGAATAAGGATGGAGCATATTCCAATAAAGTGGAACTGTGACTCCCGGCCTAGGATGTGGTTTAATATGACGTCTACTTAAAGGGACTCTCCAGTGCCAGGAAAACAAACAGTTTTCCTGGCACTGCAGGTCCCCTCTCCCTCCCACCCCCCCATCCCAAGTTGCTGAAGTGGTTAAAACCCCTTCAGTGACTTACCTGTATCCAGTGCCGATTTCCCTCGGCGCTGGTTCAGGGTCCACCCACGCTCCTCCCCTGCCGATGTCATCCGGTGGGGGAGACCTATCACGCATGCGCGGCCGGTGACGGGGGAGACCTAATGCGCATGAGCGGCAATGCCACGCATGCGCTTTAGACCTCCCCATAGGAAAGCATTAAAAAATGCTTTCAATGCTTTCCTATGGGGATTTCAGCGACGCTGGAGGTCCTCACATAGCGTGAGGACGTCCAGAGACGTGATAGCACAAGGAATGTGTGCTATAATACCGGAAGTGCCCTCTAGTGGCTGTCAAGTAGACAGCCACTAGAGGAGGAGTTAACCCTGCAAGGTAATTATTGCAGTTTATGAAAACTGCAATAATTACACTTGCAGGGTTAAGGGTAGTGGGAGTTGGCACCCAGACCACTCCAATGGGCAGAAGTGGTCTGGGTGCCTGGAGTGTCCCTTTAACCCCTGTATTTAACAAACATGTATTTGTGAGGTGTTAAATGTTAAGATAATCATCTAACATGGATTTTTGCAAAAATAATAATATTATTTGTAAGCTTTCTGTGTAAGTTGAATTGATCTGTTTATCATTCTAGCCAAATTGCTAACAAATGTATGCATTTCAAGAGATTTCAGCTTTTATCTGAGCATTTATCTATTGTTCCATTGTTGTATCTGTTAGCAGTGAGCTGTACTCCGCTTGATGCTCACTACTATAATGCAGTATTAGCATTGACGCTCTGCATCATTACATGGCACAATGTATTCGCATACAATAACACTTGCATCCTGTTATACGCCCTCCCTGCACCAGAACATCATGATGTGACAGTTAAATCTCTGTGTCAGCTACAGAAATTCAGACATACACAATAAACTAAAATAATGATTTTAGTACGGTAATTTGAAAATTCGACATTTGTTGGAATTATATGTAACATCATGTAAAGATTAAAATGCTGCTGGTTAAAGTGCTCTTATACATACCGACCAATAGCCTCGGGTTTAGTGGGACAGTCCTGAATTCAGAGTGCTGTCCGGCCATCTTATGTTTGCTCTCTAGAATCCCCAGATGGCTAGATGGACAGATCCTATAATACGCAGTACAAACACATCATTAGACGGCATTACATGGTAGAGAGATTTAGCAATGACTAATGCCAATTCTGTTGGTGGCACCACCACCCTCCATGCTGCCCCTGTTCTCCCCTCAGTCCTTAATGGTCCTTGATTTTGTTTTGTTTTTTATTGTGGGTGGTGGCTGACCATCTCACAGAGAGTAACTCTGACCAAAACATGTGTTTATGAAAATACTGTGTTTGGTTGGGGTAACCCTTCAAGGTTCTAGATCAGGGGTGCCCAAAAGGTAGATCCCCAGTTATTGCAGAATTTAAAAATCCCATGATGCTTTGCATGCCTTTAGAATGACAAAGCATCATGGAAGCTGTAGTTTTGAAACATCTGGAAATATAACTTTTGGGCACCCCTGTTCTAGATGAATGCAGGACAGTGGGCGGCTCTAAACTGCATTTGAGAATGAGCAAGTTGAGAATGAGCTTTCATGAAGAGTCCTTCATACCCACCCAATCACGAACCAATCAGTTCCAACCTAATCATGATATTCGCTGTCCAGTAACACATCCATTTAATATCCAAGAAAGTTCTAATCCAACATTCCAAGTAAGGAGAATGCAGCAGTTTAGATCTCACAACACATTCTACTAGGACGAGGGGATTTCTACGGTTACCAATAATTCTATCCCAGTAACATATCCTATTCGTTTTCAGAACCACCTGTCACGATTGTGTCCAGTGGCTGCTCACCATCCGTGCTACGTGTGACGGAGGGAGATCCATTTTCTATACAGTGTCTACTCTCCCGCGTCTCGGCTGCTGTTAGGTGGTTCAAAGATGGTCAGAAATTGATGACAAATGACAAACTGACACTGGATGAACAGGGAACCAAGCACTTCCTTCACTTCCAGTCTGCGCAGCCAGAGAGCGCTGGTCATTACGAGTGCAACGTTGGCACGGATGCCAGAGTTTTCACAGTCCATGTCGATGGTGAGTAGCAATGAACCAGCCGTTAATCTTTCCAGTGTAGCACACCAGCACAACATCTTTCTCCTGCACTGAAACTCTGAACTGTTAGAGAGCCTGTAGAATATACAGCGATAATAAATATTGCACCCCAAAGATGAGTTATATCTCCTGGCAAGAGTACTTTGGCCCTCGGTACCCACAGGCTGAAATGTACGTTTGATTTATGAACTAATATTCTCCAGTCTCCCATTATGTTAAATGTGTGTCTGGGCCTGCAAATTCGATACAACGTCTATTTTTCATTTCTCGACACACACAGACTCTATTTAAAACGGCCTAAAATGTACGTAAATCTCAGGGTTTGACCAGTATAGCTAGGAGCTGAGGTTATTTGCTTAATATTCACGGGGGGACTTGATATCACTGAAATAAGCATTTATAGGCGCAACAGCAAAATATGTTTAAAAAAGAATCATGTTTTAGAGATAAAAATGTATTCCCCATAATTTAAAAATGGCGAATTATATCAGTCAGAAGAGCGTATTCAGATTTGGAAAAATCTTTACGAATAATCTTTAATATGCCATCTCTCCGGATTATTCCTTAATGGGTGAATTTTAATTTTTAGTCCAAAAGAAAAGAGATAATCTGAAATTACAGCTGGCTTGGATTTTCTTTTTTCCAATTCTGCTTTTTAAGGACCGAAATTAGAAATGTGCACAATTTAGTGAAAAACCTTAATAGTGTTACCCTACACAATGTGGCACTTATCAAAGAATGCTTCGTACGTAACACCCACCAGCAGGAGCTGAGTAGGTAGCACCCACTATTGCTGTCTTTCTGTGCATCACTTAATGACTCACCTAACCTCTCCTGTATGTCTTTCCTATGCAACCCAAAATCAACTCCGCTTCTTGCTGCATGCAAACCAAACTACCTTTAGCATCACCAAGTATTTCTGCAATGCAATCAAAATATATATATATATATATGTATATCCTACACAGAAAATAAAACTATTGAAAACTTCTAGATTAATCTAATCCTGTTTCTGTGTCTATTCTTTTCCAAAATAAAGGGTTTAATAATTCAAAATATTTTTGTCGCATTGTAGTTAATTCTTGTGGTAGACTTGCCCCTTCGTAAATAGAGAGGCTTTAAGTCAATGTACCATTTCATAGCTTCTGCTCATGTTTACAATTTATTTATTTTTATTTTGAAAGGGGTTCAGAGCACTGCAAAATAAAATACCCCATGTATCCTGTTGGGGAATCTTGATTCTAAAACATGTTATTTTCCATCATATTGTGAACTAGAATTTGCTTTCGACCTAATTACAAGGGGATTTAAAATTGCAGTTAGATTCTGTGCCCCTCTGCATTGCCACCTGGGGCTCTAATTCCTGTCGGTGTTTGGTTCTTGGAAGAGGCGGTAGTGGCGATCTTAGGGCGCGAGCAGATCATGCCGCGGAGGTTGTGCACAGTGTCTGACGACCTCAGGCTGGCACTCTCCCTGTCCCGATCTGATGCTGAAGTGAGATGGTACAAGGACGGAGAGCGGCTGAGAGACAATCCACACGTACTAGTGGAGGAGAGGGGAGCAGAACGCTCGCTGACCATCCTTGGAGTGACACGTGGTGACGCAGGGGAATATCTTTGTGATGCCAGCCATGACAGCTTCAGCTTTTATGTCACTGTGGGAGGTAACAGGAGAGACGAAGAGGCACTGCAACCCACATCTTTTTTGCATTTACCCTTTCAAGCACCAGCATCCACCACTCTGCAATCTCATGTTCCTTTGGATATGCAACCTGCACCCTTCGTTGCTGCCCCATTAATCTCTGCTTACTATATAACTCTTCCCTGCTCGTTGCTCAATCAAATCCCACTGTTTTCTAGTTCTCCTCTGTTCCTTTTCCTCAGTCTACCTTTTGCATCCTTCTTCTAAGATTGTATATTTTACAACTTTAATTAAGTTGTCAACCTTGACTCCGACTAATACAATTTTCCCTGAGATTGCATGATTATAATTTTCTATGATCCTTCTCTTAGAAATGTTGTGCCCTTGTGCTGTCTCCTTCTGTGTTCTAAATTGCCCGTGATGGCTCCATTCCCCCCTAGTAAACCTCCTTTACTGTACTTTGTGATTCCTTCCATTCTTGGCTGTCATGTATCCTTCCTCATCCTGCTACTCCTCAATTGCTTGTGATGTCTTCTTCCACCTGTTGAGCCGTGATTACAGCATGTTGTGAATTTTCCTCATTCTGTGATGCCTTCTTTACTGCCTGTTCTGCATCTCCTCTCCTATTCTGCATCAATTTTTTGCTGTGATGCTTCCTTCCCCATTGGCCTGTCCTCCTTTACTGCCTGTATGTATCATCCCTTCCCATGAGATGCCTCTGTAGCTGCTTGAGATGCCTTCTTCTCCCACTAGCAATGCCTCCATTATTGCTTGTGATGCCTTCTTCGTCCTCCTGTGAGGCCTCCATTACTGCCTGTGATGCCTGCTTCTCTATTGTGCTATTACCCCCATTATTGCTTAAGACGCCTCCACTAATCTCTGCAATCTTTCTCTATCGTTTGGGCATTTCTTTCCGCGTCCAATCTTAGACAATGTTGCAAGTAGTGAAGTTTGCTGTCTCGGCTGAGAAAGGCTGTGCATTAAAGGCTTTGCAGTTGTTTTTCACTACTGTGAGTCTTGCTTTTTCCTCATCCCTCGACTCTCTTGGTTACACAGCACCTCCGGTGGTTATTGTGGGAAATACTGGAACCCCTGAGCACCATACTTTGATGGTTGGCGATGACCTGGTCTTGTCCTGTGAATTGTCTCGGCCTAACTTTAAGGTGCGTTGGCTGCGTGATGGTGAAGAACTTGTGTCGGTTGGACGGGTGAAGATCCTGTCCCGAGGCGTGCACAGACAAATTACTATACAGTCACTCAGACCATCTGATTCCGGCACCTACACCTGTGATGCTACAACAGACCAGATGCACACCACAGTCCATGTTGAAGGCAAGTAACTGAAGTAATAGGACGTCACACTTGAGAAACCCCTTATTATGTAAGCCTAGTTAAGCCGCTATTCTGTTTTACAATTTATAGATCTAATGTTATTGGATAGTAAATAAAACTATATGTGAAAATATTTTGTTTATGGACTGGGCAATTTAATACCTGGGTGGGAAATTGCTGAGGTCCTTGGCACCCCAACACAGCTTGGCCACACTCATCTTTATTTTTCTTTATATATATATGTTCATTTTCTCACTTTGAATTACTATGGACTGTTCAAACGTTTTGAAATAAATGTTGTAATGCTGTGGCGTTTGTTTGTCTCAGTGCCCCGGCAGGTGGAGTTTATCACCGAGGTACAGAATGTCACCGTGCTGGAAGGAGAAACGGCCACGTTTAAGTGCGTTGTCTCTCCCGATGACGTGAATCTCATGTGGGAGTTGAATGGGTCCCCAGTGCACTCTGACAAGCGGGTCAGCCTTTCAAGTAATGGGCTGTGCCATTCTTTTACTCTGCGCTCCTGCCGTATCTCTGACTCGGGAACTGTGACCGCAAACGCTGAGGGAATCATCTCCAGGGCAAGACTAAGAGTACAAGGTGGGTGAGGTAACCCGATACCTTACAACCCTTTTAATGATGCCAGAGGCCATCCTAAGTTTGGCCCCCTGGTTCCTTACCCCCTGGTTTGGCACTCTCTTAGCTAAGCGACTTCTGACATAATGCGAGCATTTGCCCAGCAGCAGAGATATTCTTTAACATTTTCCTTTTCTTTTACTATCTGTTTATGAGACGCCTGTATAATGCATCGGCCCATTCCACTTTCTGTGCAGAATCCTCTGATGTTTCCATACTTTTATGTTTTAATTTTCACTACTATTCTCAAGTTTTTTTTTTTTTTTAGATTAATTGGTGCATTTAGTTACATGTGTAATATGTTCTGCACAAGTACATGGCCTCCTTGGCAAATAATCCATATGAAAAGACCAATCCTGGAACTCCAATTGTTGTTGAACTAACATTCACAGAATTCTAGGGAAATTTAGTCCCAAAAATTCTGAGTCAAGTCTGAAGCCCCCAGATACATGTCCTTCATAGTCCTTATTTCTTTTCATGACAGAGGCCCATGTGCTGTTCACTGAGGGTCTCCAGGATATCGAGGTGGAAGAAGAAGAAGATATAACACTGACAGTGAAGGTCACTACCGACAGAGCCGACGTCCGCTGGGTGAAACAAGGAGTGGTAATCCAATCTAGTGACAAGTATACTCTGCAGAGCTCAGAACACACACACTCACTCACTATCCGCTGTGTCCAGGCTTCTGATCGAGGGCGATACAGCTGCGAGAGTCTTCACGACAGAACCGATTGTCGTCTGAACATTTTACGTAAGTTTGAAAGCATTATTTTTACAAATATGAAACACATTGTGTGAAGGCACCCTGTGTGTCTAAAAAAAACCAACAGGATGTCAAATGTGCGTATTTATATTGAGGACAAATTAAACAAGACGCACATTAAATAAGATTATTGGCAGATAAGATGTTTCTGGCCACTACAAACCCATTTATCTTCCAACCTAATGTGGATGAAATAAAAAAATTGTATTGCAGCACATATTATGATAAAAAGAACAAGGCTAAATGCTAGCTATGGATATGATTCCTCTTTGGAACATACAAATGACTACAATGTGTCCACAATAGCTCTTTAACTCCTTCACTGCCAACACATACAGACAGCAGACATCTGCATCCATAGTCCGAGCCCCACAAATGCATGTTTCTCAGCATTTCAATGGCTCGCAGGTGAAATTAATTTATATTGTATCCTATTCTTTAACTCCATTAAACAAGTATCAATAGTGTTATTGTTGTTATGTCATTAAATAATGTTATCTACAGTAGACTACCGACATAAAAAAAATACATTTACTCAATTGTTTCCACAATGCAAAAATGTATAGATTTTGCTGGTCATGTTTTTCTTCAATAACTTGGCACTTAAGAAGTTACGGTGAGTTTACTTATCTCTCTGGTCTTTGGTGGTATTTGACCACTGAGAATTATCAGTGCTGTCTGAGCTGGTGCAAGGTATAGTCATTAAAACTGGCATTTTGCCCCAAATACCCTTCCAGTTCCATACCTTTCTGTATTGATCACTTATTCTATATTACATACCAGTTCTTTTCTTATGGGGCAAATGAAGATGAAGATTCAATTTCCCCAAATTCACTGTTCCCCATACTTCCTACCTCAACTCCCTCGAGTAAGAGAACATTTGTTAACTTTGAAAACGTTTCCACCTAATCAAATAAAATTTCACGTTGCCAATTTCATGCCTGTCCCTTTATAATCAAGTAACTTTTAACTGCTCAGTCAGTTCAATATGTTATTGTTTCCCTTTATTGTTGTGATTATGTTTTCCTTTGTTTATTGAAATGTCCCCATTGCACTGTAGAGGTTGCTGATGCTTAATATTTAATGATGGTGACTTGTGTCCTCACAGCCAGGAGCATAGCTGTAAAGAAGGGGCTGCAGGATGTGAAATGTTTGGAAGGCAGCAACATAGAGTTTTCTGTGGAATTGTCCCACGAAGGTCTAGCTGGAGAGTGGTGGAAAGGCGGTATGCGTCTGATCTCCGATGACCGATGCACAATCACAGAAAGTGGCCGTCAGCACTTCCTGCGCTTTTTTGATCTCACTCTCCCTGATTCGGGCATTATTGCCTTTACCACCGACACCCTCCGCTCTACAGCGCAGCTGACAGTGACCGAGCACCCGCTCGCCATTACACAACCTCCACAAGACATTGTGGTCAACGAGGGTGGATTAGCCTCATTCCAGTGTGAAGTGTCCAAACTAGAAGCCATTGTGACGTGGAGCAAGGTAAGAACATCGAGTACTTTACAGGTCTTCAAAAAAGGATCAGACAAGGGTTAGATCCTGGAGAAATAGAATACATTTTAGAATAGAACATTACGGATACAGATAATGCAGGAAGGAAACAATGTCTACATAGTTAAAATGAAAAGGTAATTAGACTAAAAGGATATAGCAGCAATATCAGGGACATAAAGTGGAGGTAGTTAGATTTCTAAATCCTGCTTGTGCTAGATCTCGTACCAGGCTGTGAATGTATATGGATTAGTTAATGAGGACAAGATCCTGAGAGACAATGTTATAAGACAATATACAATGTCATTCGGCAGTTGCTAAGGCCAGTAAGGTATTGTCATGTACTAATAGGGGCATTCATTCTTGGGACCACATCTTGAATTACGGACACCTGTTCCAAATAAGGATATTATAGCACTAGGAAAAGTGCAGAGGCGGGCTACAAAATTGATTAAAAGAATGGAGCATTTTAGTTATGATGAAAGGTTAACACATTTAAATATGCATAGTTTAGAAAAACTGTGCCTCAGAGGGGATATGATAGCATTACACAAATAAAATGGAGGCCAATACAAACCATTGTCTGGAAATCTATTCATAAATAGGACTATACATAGAACACAAGGTCACGCATTTAGACTGGAAGAAATGAGATTTACAAACCATTGTCTGGAAATCTATTCATAAACAGGACTATACATAGAACACAAGGTCACGCATTTAGACTGGAAGAAATGAGATTTACAAACCATTGTCTGGAAATCTATTCATAAACAGGACTATACATAGAACACAAGGTCACGCATTTAGACTGGAAGAAATGAGATTTAATCTAAGGCAAAAGAAAGGGTTTTTTCACATTAAGAGCAATAAGGATGTGGAATTCCCCGCCTGAAGAGGAGGTTTTATCAGAGAATATACAGATGTTTAAACAGCAATTAGATAAATACTTCCAAAAACATAACATACAGGGATATAATTTGTAATAGCTGCTTGATCCAAGAAGATATCTGACTGCCATTCTGGGATCCAGAAGGAATTTTTTCCTAGTGTGTTGCAAAATTGGAAGAGCTTCAAACTAGGTATTTTGCCTTCTTTTTATCATCAGCAAAAACAAATGTGAGGAAGACAGAACTTGATGGACACATATCTCTTTTCAGCCTATGTAACTATGTAATGTATGGTGCCCATGTGTTGGGAGTTTTACATCTTGTTATTGTATCCCTGTGACAGGACGGTGACCCACTGGCTCCAAGTGCTTTGTGTCGTATGTTTTCTGTTGGCCGACGCAGAATCCTTCAGCTGAGCAACTGCAGGCTACAGGATGCTGGGACTTACTCGTGCCATGTGAATGACATGTCTGCTTCTGCCACGCTGCGTGTCCTTGGTGAGACCCCTATTCATTTTATGTTAATGGTAATTCACAGACTAAAGCACAAGGAACAGAGCAGTTTTTGTAATCTCATCAATGTTACCTCGGCAGACAGCCCCCCGCATCTGTTGGTGGTGAGTTTTTGGTGCTCACTTGTGATTTCTACAATATAACTCTGATCAGTAGTAGCCAGAGGAGGAATCCAGTACCACCAGAGGAGGTGGGGGGATGCACGCCTGCGTTCCTAATGATACAATGATAATATTTTTCTCCATAAAACGTTAACAGTTTTTTTGTTTACTTACTAAAGTTGGATCTGCGAAGAACTGACAAAAGGAATCTTAAAAAACAACTGTAAATATTTAACTTTAAGTTAACTGTGTTTCCACCTCTTTTTTTAACTTATATTTTTCAGTGTCCTTGTCATTTTTACACATTTCTCTGTTTGCTGAATAAACATTATTGTGTTGATTTGTTTTATTGATGTAACATGTTGGGGCTTGCTCACGTCTCTTTGTAAGTGTAGTTCATACATTGTTTCTCAGCTGGAATCCCACGCGTTCCGATGTCTTGTTCTAAATGTCTCTCTCTTTGTTTCCTGTAGAGCAAGAGCCACAGATGTTGAGGGATTTGCAGGACGTGGATATCGAGGAGAATGAAAATGCTGTATTTATTTGTGAAGTTTCATGCCCTCAGGCAAAAGGGGAATGGTTCAAAAATGGCGAGACAATCAAAGTTACGTCCACCACCAAAATTCGCCAGGAAGGTAACAGACACAAAAGAGTTGTTTCACTGTGTTATTTTTGACTTTTTATAACTCTAGTCCCATCTTCTTATCTGTTCCTGAGACACTATATTGCATTTCAGTAAAGGATTTTATTTTGCATCAATTATTCATAAAACAATGTAGTGTAAACTTGTGATGGCTAAACTTTGACCATAATCCTTAGCCAACCAGCTTGCCATTTTCTCAATATGTCAGTTGGCTGGAAGAGAATTTTAAGATATATTGTCATACACCTTCAAATTTTTTAACACTTTTTTTTAGGGGCGAGGCTGGAGGTATGACAATGGGTGAGGTTATTAATGTAAATGTTATGTGAATTCATTGTATTGTATTTTATGGACACAGTACTTTGCATCATACCGCGCTGAAGATCTGCTGTAGTCAGATGCACAATAAAAATAAAGCCCCCATAAAAGAGGGGCACTGGGATAGAAAAGAGGGACAGAGGCATTAGAACTCAAAGAAGAGACTGCCCTCCTAAATAGGGACAATTGTATGTATGGTCACAACAGCAAAGTATCACTATCATACGGAGCAGGATTAACCAAAAGTGATTAGACAGGAATCAGGAATTTGCTTGGCCTCGTTAGCCATCCCTGCGTGAAGAATGAAGGGGGGCCCAGAACTGGGAACCTGCCTTGGACCTGTGGGATTTTAATCCTTCTCTACTTTCGTACTTTTGTAGACTGCCACCTCTCGTCTACAGATCTTTTATTCGGCTCCTTGATTTGTGCGTGGAGCGTGTGGATGGGTTATTGCTCTGGATAAGTGACATGCTAACATTTTTATTCTAGGAAGGAGGCATTTCCTGTTAATATGTGGAGTCCAGTGTGAAGACTCGGGCGAAATAGTCTTCAGGGCCAGGAGAGTGGAATCGAAAGCCCATCTCCGCGTGTCAGGTAGGAGGTCCTGTTCAATATTTGTCGTCCACATAATTACTTGTATTCCAAAGGATGTACTCCATTGTATGTAGTTATGAATTTATTCTTATATTTGAAATCATATGTACGTTTCTTTAAAAATACAGCCAACTCTATGTCATCGAATGTATGCATCAAATGAAAATATTGATTCCTAACCATGATTGTTTAGGATAATATATACCTTTTCTGACACTAACCCTGTCTAACGAGCGTCCACGCTTGGCTGCCCACATATGTTCATACCAGGGACTGCCCCGCCAGTGTGTCTATACTCACTCCTAATGTATGTGCACACAGGCACATATGCAGAACCACTTTTCCTCCCACCGCCAAGTTTTCTGTGAACGGCGAGGATGAGCAGATTTGAAGCGCTAACTTTATTTACTGATAGATCTTTTTCACTAAAGTGTGAATTGTCAGGAATTCACAGTGATTTTAAAAATGTAGTCCTAGATAGTAAAATTGGAAAAGTTCTATATTTTCAGTTTGGTAATTTTGGCTAAATATTTGGAATTCACTTTGGACAATTCATCCTTTGATTCTGAATAACTGTTAGAACATCCTGCTCATCACTGTTCAGTAAGTCTTACTATATATATTTAAGTATGTTCTTCATATTATTATATATATATATTATATATTTTTTTCTGTTTTGGCTGTTATAATAGAGCTTCCTGTTAGAATCGTGAAGTCATTGAGAGATAAGACTGCCCGTGAGGGCCATCGAGTGACACTGGAGTGCAAGGTAAACCCTCCCAGGGCGCAGGTGACTTGGCTGAAGGGAAACGTAGAGCTTGTCCCATCTTCAAAGTACCAGATAAGCACTGAGGACGCATTTCGCAAATTAATTATCAATGATGTGAACTGTGACGATGAAGACATGTACACCATGAGAACCAAAGCAGGGCAGAGCAGTGCACGACTACTTGTGGAAGGTAAGAACAAAAGTAATTTTTTAAGGAATATATCACAAGGCAACAATGTTCTGCAAGTCTCATGTGCATATCTACGGGCCAATAGAATAAACAACACAGGGAAACAATTATTAGTGCAATGTACTAATAAGATGCAACCTCGCATATCCACGTGACCATATTCCATAACCGACTCCAAGTTCTCCCTATAGCTCGATACTCCTTGCCTGACGACACTACCACCATGTTGAAGGTGGAGGAAGGGCACGGAGGATGAACCGAGCGGAGGACCGGGGCAGCATGGAGGGGGATAACATTTTCAGTTTAAGTAACACACTTCCATCTTCATGGCCTAGTTTCTTTATTTTCTGTATTTTTTCCTAAAAATTAACTCTTCTCCTCATTGTGGTCTTCATTCTCGTACACTCTTTTTTTTTTTGTATTCTTTGATAAGCTAAACCCTTTCTTTGGATAATTTTCCCTACCGTCCTTTTGACATCTCTGTATATTTTCTGTGCTCTAATGGTGCCTGGATCTCATTATTCCAGGTCTAGCCATCCAGATCTTTCGAAGTCTGACTGACGTGAAGGTCAAAGCGCCCGCTGATGCATGTTTTGAGTGTGAAGTTTCTGTTCCGCTGACCAGACCCCCTCAGTGGAGTTTAAATGGCACTTTACTATACAGTGGTCCCGATGTTATCATAGAAAATAGAGGAACTCGATATAAACTCACCCTGAAAGACACATATCCAGAAATGACCGGGACAGTGAGATTTACTGCGGGTAAAACTCGTTCTGAAGCCAGGCTCATTGTGCAAGGTACATATCTTACATTGTAACAGGTATCTTACAAAGGTAGATCCACATCTATTGCAGAACTGCCATTACATTTGGCAAAGAATAATGAGAGTTGTGACAGCTGGGAATAAACATTTTGGGAAAACCAAGCTGTATAACAAAAAAAGAAAATCATTGAATAAAAAAAAACGTAATTATTGCAGGAAATAATATTGCGGGTAAACACACATTGAATTAGATATTTCGCAGGAACTTTTTTATATTAGAAGCGGGTGACAGTCAGTAGAGCTTTGTTTTGCTGGAATCGATCTATTGATTGATGATTGATCATTTTTAGCCATTTAACTTAAGATCATTGGCTTGTTTTTTTTTTTTAAAGACCTCTTAGGCCCCACTAGCATGTTAATTAGATTACACGTCTCATGCCCACTTTTTCTTAAAACTCACCGTGTCATTTTTTAACACTGCTAACTGCAAGGTCAGTAGGAGGCTAGGAGCATATAAACAATATTGCAGACAGGAAGCAAAGCCTATTATATTAAGTAATTCGTTAATTTTGTATAGCAAGAACACTGCATGAAATTGTAATGTTAAACATTGAAATAAAAACCCTCGACACACAGAGAATTAGGAGATAAATGTTCCTGCAAAAAATAAAAAAATAAACACAAATTAAGGGGATAGATTAATCTATAGAATTGATTACGATTTATATTTTATTGTTTCAATCTGAATTTTGACTATTGATCTTGATTTTTTTTCTGCAGAATAAGAACATCACAAGCTGCATCTACGGCGAGACATCTCTTCCTGCCTTTTAGACGTTACTTATAGCCCTTATAGATTTCTCACACTTATTGCTTGCACATAATTCCCCTCTCCGAATTTTTACAGTGCATTTTGGTAGAGCTGTGCTCGTACCGGTGAGATTTCGCATGGTGCTCTAGAAGGCAAAGCTATTTAGAAGACACCGTATATAGGTTATAAACCTTGCAGATTGGAGCACAATAAAATATACATTAATTCTAATGTCTTATGTGCTCTGTAATCAAATAAAATGTATGGGAAGAGACACGATGAAAGGCAGAGATACAGAAAAGGAAGGATTCAATCTAAATAAGTTGGAAATGTGCCCAGAGCAAGATGAGGACATACAAAGGAAAAATGAAAGTGACGTGAAAATTGTTAAAAAGATTAGAAAAGAGACATAAGAAACACAGAAGGCACCAGAGCCAAGTGACGTGCCTGTATATACCTATTTATAAATATTTATACCCGTCTTTCTCCATTTTATTTGTACGTTATAAGGCTCTGGTGATTTCTTCAGGAGAGACAGGGAGAGATTGCAATGCTACAAAAAAGGGGAATTGCACTAGTAAAAAGAAATATGAACTAATGGGATTGACAGGACAGAAGCAGAGCTGAACAATCTGTAGCAGATAAAACAAACAAACAAACAAAAAAAAACAGCCTGAACTGATGAGAGTTACGGAGAAATGAAATTGAAATGTTTGTAAATTTGTGGCAGGTTGGTGAGATCAGATCCCGAAGCGCTGTCTGTCTGTGAATATTTACATTAATAGGAACATCTTGTCAAAAAGAACGTGCCCCAAACTGACCTTCAACATTCACATACCCAGCTCCCCCCCCCACACACACACACATACGCTCCCCAAGGCTTCATGCCCCGACCTTTCCCTGCTGACGTCAGCCGTGTACGCAATGTTCCTCTGCCTTTGAAATTAAACTTACTTCGCACTTTGGCCTTTGTTTGTTGTTTATTTGTTCATGTATTTTTATATTTCTAATTTATAGAGGTTTAAAGACGGATTTCATAGCTGTTTTTAGCCAACATGAATGTAAGTTGGAAAAATTCCAATTTGTGGTAACAGGCTTATGGTTGTATATCCTGCTTATGTGTTGAGATGAAAATGCAATAGAATTTGACAGGGTTATTCACTTAAGTCGGAACAGTGAGATATTTCAAGTGAATTTTAAGTTTAAGTGCAAAAAAGCTGAATTGGAAAAATGTTCAAATCAATAGTTTTTTCAGTTCAAATATCTGTTCTCTCTTTATACTGCCTCTCTTGGCAAACTCATTAACTCCTTTGGATTCCGCTACCATCAGTACGGTGATGACACCCAGATATATCTCTCCTCCCCGGACCTCTCTCCTGCCGTCCTGCAACGTGTCACTGCTTGCCTTTCTTCTATTTCTGATTGGATGTCCTCCAGCTTAATGAAACTCAATCTCTCTAAAACTCAGCTTCTTATTTTTCCCTGTCATAATGCTGTTCCTCCTCTTTCGCTCTCCCTTCAAGTCGATGGTACTTGAATCAGTCCATCCTTGCAAGCTCGTTGTCTTGGTGTTATCTTTGATCCTGGCCTCACCTTTGCACCACATATACAGTATGTTGCTAAAACCTGTCGATTCCACCTTAAAAATATCGCCTGCATCCGCCCCTTTCTCACGCAAGATGCTGCAAAGGAGCTTGTTCACGCTCTGGTAATCTCTTGCATGGATTACTGTAATTCTCTCCTAGTTGGTCTCCCCAAAAGCCGAACTGCCCCGCTACAATCGGTAATGAATGCTGCCAACAGGCTGATCTTTCTCACCTGTCACTCCTCCCATACCTCACCCATCTGTCGATCCTTACACTGGCTTCCTGTATCCTATAGGAGTCAATTTAAAATACTAACCATGACCTATAAAGCTCTAAACAACTCTATCCCCTCTTACATTTCTTCCCTAATTCATAGGTATGCCCCTTCTCGGTCTCTCCGCTCTGCGATGACCTTCTCCTGTCCACTGCTCGCACTCTTACTGCTAACTCGTGCTTGCAGGACATTTCGCGGGCGACTCCCTTCCTTTGGAACAGCCTGCCTACCCCCATCAGACTCTCCCCTAGTCTTCAATTGTTTAAGAAGTCCCTCACATCTGTTCAGAAATGCTTATGGACTCCCAGAGTAACCTATCTATACTTACTCAAATCTTTCTCTAGTTCTCCTAAAGAGCCATATTCCACTCTCACCTCCAGCTCTGCTACTTTTCCACCTTGTTTGGTGGCTGTTACCCTTGCCGCCCTGTTGTGTATTTGTACCCCAAGCCCTCTAGACTGTAAGCTTGTTTGAGCAGGGCCCTCCTCTCTACCTATTGTTCCTGTGTCACTGTGTAATTGTCTCATTTATTGTAAATCCCCCCTCCCCCTTTTATAATATTGTAAAGCGCTGTGGAATTAGTTGGCGCTATATCAATACCAATAATTATAATAATAATAAATCGTGTGTACTTAAAGGAACACTATGCTGTTAAGAATGCAAACCTGCATTCCTTAATCTACAGTTCCCCTGTCCCTTTTTAGATTAGTGGTCCACCCAAGTTTGCAATAAAAGTTTGTAAAGAGAAAATAAAACTTTACTTTTTTCTCATTTCCATTTTGCTATTGTGGAGGCATCGCATTGCAGGTGTTTGTCCCATCCAATCCTCATTTGATGACGTTGAAATCATTTGATAGTTTCACTCGGTCGTTGCTGCGGAAGCCCCTCTAGTGTCACTAGCGGTGTGTTTAACCCTTCAAGGTAAACATTGCTGTTCTTACTAAACAACATATTTTACACTGAAGGGTTAAAACTACAGGACCAATGCTTAAAGATGAAGTGCTCTGGGTGACCTTAGTGGATCTTTGTATTTGATTCACTATGCTTTCCTAACAAATCACACTTTATATAATCCTCTCTGGTTTTTCAACACGTTCACTTAAAAAGTGTGCACAGATTTGTCCGATATAATGACATAAAAGACATCAGAAATGTAGTAATGGAAGTGACACATTAACTATTTTTTACTATGATTAAGTACCTACCACGAAACTCTTATGGCTACTAGTTTCCCCCTAGTTTATACAAGTGTTCCTTCACTGTATTTTTGTAAACTGATCCTGCCAGTAACAAAATAAAAAAAATAGCAATATTCACCATACCGTGAGTGCTTCTAGCACGGATACATTTAAAAGTTGTCAGTTTGGGTGGATTGTACATGAGCCTGATGAAGGCTATATTCAAGCCAAACCTCAATGAACAAGTATTCGGTATATCCACAGAACATTCTCGACAGGTGGTTTGGCATCTTGTGACATTCGTATTACCTATAATATAACATAATATAACAATTTGTATTAAACTATAATATACTATAAAAATACTTTAATATATATTGAGTCCCTTCCATTTGAATGGAGTAGTTAAAATTTCTATTCATTAATAGGAATTATCTCAATTTATAAATTACATAGGATTTGGGGCAAATAAAAATATCACCCCAAGAAAGCACACAATCTTTGGTCACATGACAAGACCCGTAATCCTGTAGATCACCAGAATACTGACATTGGAACACTGACATTTTACACAAATACAAGGTGTATTGGAAGGACTTTTTTTCACTGTATCACTATATATATTCCATTTGTTCTGACAAAGAAAGGTCTAGACTTGAGACTGTAACAGTAGCAGCTTTAGTACTGATTGATAACTTTTTATGGGCGGTTATTTAATTGGCGAATATTTCCCATGTTCTGCAAAATGCTGCAGATTTTTAGTAATGATAATTTCACACAACAACAAAAATAAACCACAGAGAAAGTGCCCAGTGGAGATTTGCAATAAATTACTTTAACAATGAGAAATTAGTTCATATTTACATGGGAATCAGGGGTTTGGCACAGATAAAAAATATTTAAAACATGTTGCCCCAAGAAAGCACACAACCTTCGATCACATCACACAAGGACCCATCGTTGTGAATTTTAACAATGCCAAGCACATTGCTTCCGAAACGGTCATCAAGAACAGCCCATGGTAAAAGATTCATGAAAATCCCTCCAGGAATAGCATCAAGCAATCTCTACATGTTATTTGGATGGGAGTTGTTCAGGACTGGTTTAAGATAAAAAATGGCTATTAGTGGGCTACCATGCCTTGTTCTGTTCATTGAGAACAACAGCATATAAAATATAGATCCCCCACTCACAATAGCATCCAGTATCTCTCTTCTATGTCTTACATCGACCATAAAACATGCATGGTTCAAAATTAAAGGTAACACACACCTCTCAACAGTGGAGCATAGGAAACAGCAGGCACAGCAGAGCTTGAAATGCAATGCCAGAAAAAGCCTAGACATTTCGGAGAGGATTGTACTGGCCAATATGCCCTTTTGGTAGAGTTCACAGGAAAACAGGGGTGACTGCTGCATATGGATAATAAATAAGTTAAACTGCCAGTAGACTAGTGTTTGTAGACAACACATCATGGGTATATGGTTGGAATGACACGTCTACATCAGATGGTTAGTTAGGTAAGAGCATGTTAGGTTAGCAGTTATCATTCCTGTGAATATGGGAGACTGTAAATCCAACCAACAATAGGCGTAATTAAAGGGCTGATGTAAAAATAGAGTAGCAGAGAGATCCTAGGAAAGTAGAAGATGTGGGACCTTAAAAACAATGGTGTTCCATCATGCAATCTATGAAACTCACCTCAACTTGCATAGCAACTCACACTACCGTCTAACCCACCCACCCACCCACATAACAATAATTTAAAAAAGATCCATTGAAAAGTTCCAGAAAAGTTATTTTTTCCCCCAACCAAATCTTGTGGCTTTTTTTCCTGAATGCACATGTTAAATTGGAATCTCCACTAACACCTCTTATATTTCTTCTGAATCCAGCAGAGATATGTTTTTCACGGGTTAAATACATGTTTTTTTTTCTCTTTATGAATATATACACATTGGGGTTTGTGGATTTTCACTAATAGACAGTCCTGCCTGTTATGAAATATGGACACCAGATGGCACTGAATCACACTCAGGACAGAAGGAGAACACGAGAAAGAGAAACTGGTTGGTACAGGCACCAAGGATTGATGCCTGGCTAGCCCCTTCTTCATCGACTCAAAGAGAGGGGGGTTGGTAAGAAGTGCATATAGGGAAGCAGTCAGAGGTCTCAGTTTAAGAGCGGGGAGGTAGGTGGGATCTGCATTGTGTATGGTGTTTCATGGGGAGGTAGGTGGGAGTTCAGGTTGTATGGTGTCAATGTTGAGTGCATGTACAGCAGGAAGCAGTGTTTGTGGTTTATACTGCGCAGGAGGCTGGTTTACAGACTATCTTGGGTTGTGCTCAGCGTTTGCGCAGTTCGAGGGCAACACGATCCGCCATGCCCCGCAGCAGCTCCTCTGTATGTGCAGTGTCACAGTGTTTGCAATTTTTAACTCCATATCTGAGCCCAGTAACACCCCTCGGATATATTTTATCCTCCCCGCTCTTTTTCTCTGTGTGCTATACCCGTACGGCAGATGCTGCTCCTGAAGTCAGAGGGACCCGGGAACCGCAGTCATAGTCCAAATCCACTACAGTGTGCGCTCCAGTCATGCGACTTCTCGAGGATCCTGTCTGCTGGTCCCGGAAACTCTGGATGTAACTCTGGAGAAAGACAGAGAGCAAAACTAAAAAAACAAAATAACACGTGTTTCTGCAGAAATAAGAAGTGCGAGCCAATGTAGAACATGGTCATAGGCTAGTACGCCAGTGATGCACTGTCATCGGCTTCTATCTTGCATTAGCCATAGGCTGGCAAGACTTTACAAGAAGCCAGCAAATCATTCAGGAGATGTAGGTTCATGAGGTTTAGGAGGAAGCTTACATGACATGTCCCTCTTTTACTTGTTTTCTCATTGATTAGATCCTCCATAGGATTGCCATATCCACCATGTTTCCCAAGACATAAAAAAAACGTCTTCATGTTAATAAATGTACCCAATGAAAGGTACTTCCCTGCAGAATGCACACAGTATACTCTGCAGCATTCCTTTATGGTTAATTAGAGGATTCAAACAGCAGATTCGGGAGTTTATATACCACAAGGCAACACTTTTCACGTGTTGACCATCGGTGAATCCAGGAACACACGGTGCGGTGCATATGGCTTCCCTCCCACGATACTCTGCATTTAGGTAAAACGTCTAATCTGACCGGGTGATAATAAAATTTTATAGAATTAATTTTTCAATCTTAGACGTCTGGGGAAACCTTTTAGTAAATCCCCCCCTCAAGGTTCTCCTTCCACTATCAATGACTACAATGCTACATCCAAGCCATAAATAATATTAATACAAACCATTACAACTTCAGCTATTTCCAATATCCATGAACGAGGGCCTAATAAGGTCTGAATTTCCTATCACTCCAGCTTGGCCTGCCACAGCCACTTACCGGGGAAATCACGTCCCCATCAAAGCGCCTGATTGGAGTAGGTTTCCTGCGGAAGGCTGGCTCAGGCGGGTGAGGAGCTTTATGTTGTGGGTGGGCATGATGGTGGTGTGGCCTCTTGTTTTTCTTCTTTTTCTCCTTCCGTTCCTCCCGTTGCTTTATTTTCATCAGTTGGACCCGGCGCTGCTGTCGGCTTATGATAACTGGAAAGGAGAAAATACGTTAATGGAATTTTTTAAGAAGTATCATGAAGAATCATAAACTTGAACTAAAGGACAACAATAATGTCCAGGTTCTATTAAAGGGACACTATAGGCAGTGTCCCTGTTTCCTTAACCCCGCAATGTAAAACACTGAAGTTTTTGGGAAATTGCAATGTTTACTTAGGAGTGTTAAGGCTGCCTCCAGTAGCTGCCTACCAGACGTCTAGAAAACCCTCATAGGAAAGTATTGAGGGAATGCTTTCCTATGGGGAAGGACTAATGTGTGTGCGACATTCACTGCGCATGCACATTTGGTCCCCCCATCAGGTGAGGTCAGTGGAGGGAGAGGGCATCCCAGAGCTGAGGATATGGGCCCAGGAATTGGGTAAGTGTAAAAGTGTTTTTTATCTGCCCCGATGGGGGGTGGGGGTGAGCTGATGGCTCTATAGTGTTAGGAATTCAGTTTAGTATTACCAGCAAATTGGCCTGCACAATGCCTAGCAAAAACATTGCTTAAAGGGGAACAGTCACTTTTTAACAAATTTTTGTACTTGTCCATTTATTTAAGGAGCAAGACTTAGAAATAAGGGCGCCTCCATCTTAGCTCCCTGCCAATCATTGTTATAAGCTCTGTTCTTAGCACCTGGCAGTCAGCACAGAGAGAGCAGACAGAGAATAGGAGAAATGAAACAATGTTTCCATTTCTCCTCCTCCTTAGCAATTTGTGCCCTGGCTGTGCCTTGACTGAACTGGATTATGATGTAATTTGCTAAATCTTTAATACAGAAGTCAAATTATATTGTGCATTACACAAAGAAAAGGCAAACTCAAATTAAAGTTGACTTTCAATTGTTTTGAATCAATGGTGCAATTTCCAGAGGAGTGACACTTACCCTTTAAATGCCCACTGTTTCATTTAGCGCAATGCCCACCTTCCTAAACCCTTTTGTGTAACATTGTATTAAGGGGAAAGGGGGAGGGCGGCTTCTATGGAAACAAAATTTTTCCTGAATTTAATTTTTAAGAGAAATAATACTGGCATATAAATTGTGTTCAATTGTATCCCTCTACGACAATAGATGTCTGCGTACTTAGCGTGAGTCAATTTAAAGGAACAGTAAATGGGATAATGATATCGTTATTGTGGCATGAAAAGACCTTTAAAAAAGAGAACAATGATCGCCCAGTTATTACTTTCTCAAACAGAATAGTTTTTATTTAAGTTTTACTTGCTGAATGTAAGGGGTGTCAGCAACGAGTTTAACTCCTCTTTGTATTTATATATAAAATGTTTGAAAATCCTGGCACAGTGCAAAGGATGGGGAGAGTAGCGGCAATGCTGTATTGAAAGAACAATCCAATATCTCAAACAGACATCATGAATATAATTTCTATTAATGATTCAACCATTACAATATCTGTATTTTGTATTTTATTTGAAGAATCAAATTTCTAAGCACATCCAATAACGATTAAATATGCATTCAAATGCATTTTAAAAATCTATTTAAAGTTTATTAAAGATTTTATCATCGTTTGCAAGGTATCACAACAAAAACAGCGTGTCACACCGACAGCAGCAATAGATAAGGGAAATCGCTGTACCGGAGAGATGGAACAAGCCATAATTATTAGTGTGCTATGATGTATTATCCAAACAAAGAGAAAGTAAGAGAAAAAATCAAAAACACAGACTGCAGAAATAATAGAGGAGCGGGGGGGGGGGAGTGTGCCGGAGAAGCGGGGAGTAGATTTGAAGCGTTAACATACTTAATATACGGTATATAATATATATCATTTAATGTAACTAAACCCCCATGTTTTTTTGCATAGGTGAGGTGTTCTAAATAAAACTATTACAATCTGTGAGATTTGAAATCATTGTTTAGTGAATAAGCGAGTGCGCTGTATTGTGTATTTTGGATGTTGTATATATATATATATATATATGTGTGTGTATTTACATAAGAATGTATTTCTCCAGGCAGGGAAATATTATGTGACTTACTAATAACAATTGTGAAACTAAAATGTAATTTAGAACAGGAACAGTCTGATTTCTAGACACATTTATTGTAGTTTAAAGAAACATTACTGGGAGTATTATTGCTGTGGAGCTCTGTTATACACTCAGACACATTACTGGGAGTATTATTGCTCTGGGGCTCTGTTATACACTCAGACACATTACTGGGAGTATTATTGCTGTGGAGCTCTGTTATACACTCAGACACATTACTGGGAGCATTATTGCTGTGGGGCTCCGTTATACACTCAGACACATTACTGGGAGTATTATTGCTGTGGAGCTCTGTTATACACTCAGACACATTACAGGGAGTATTATTGCTGTGGCGCTCTGTTATACACTCAGACACATTACTGGGAGTATTATTGCTGTGGAGCTCTGTTATACACTCAGACACATTACAGGGAGTATTATTGCTGTGGAGCTCTGTTATACACTCAGACACATTACAGGGAGTATTATTGCTGTGGAGCTCTGTTATACACTCAGACATGTTACCGGTAGTATTATTACTGTGCAGCTCTGTTATACACACAGACACATTACTGAGAGTATTACTGCTGTGGAGCTCTGTTATACACAGACACATTACTGGGAGTATTTTTGCTGCGGAGCTCTGTTATACACTCAGACACATCACTGGGAGTATTATTGCTGTGGGGCTCTGTTATACACACAGACACATTACTGGGAATATTACTGCTGTGGAGCTCTGTTATACACAGACACATTACTGGGAGTATTATTGCTGTGGAGCTCAGTTATACACTCAGACACATTACTGTGAGTATTATTGCTGTGGAGCTCTGTTATACACTCAGACACACCAAAAATATGGAGCTCCTCAAAAAGACGGACATTAGGATATAAAAGAGGGATTTAGACTCAAAAATAAGGACTGTCCTCTTAAATAGGGACACTTGGGAGGTATGCCCTTGGTTTCACATTATCAAACTTCCATGGTGTGGTTAATTCTAAAAAGGTAAATAAAGCATACCCCTAATACTGAAGTGATTTCCAATTAATCATTAAAACTTTAAAATATCCTTTTTTACTCCAAAACAGGAATTAGATTTTTCTAAGAACATTTATATTGCATTTTTAATACAGATCGCTAGACAGATCAATAGACAGACAGGCTGACCTAATCATCCTATTCCGCCTGTAATCAGGCCACAGACTCATTTGACATGCAGCCGTATACCGACCCGACCTTTGTGTATACGAAGGTCTTATCCTTCCAGGGGAATCCTGTCCCCACAGTAATAATATGGGGGATTTGGATTGTATGGGGCACTAACTAATGTTCTGAGAGTTTTGCACATAAGATTATAAATTCACTGGTCATTTATATAAAAGTAATACCAATGTCTAGGTTTTAAATCCATAGATGGGATTTTATACTCCTTGTACAGGGTCTAACTCTATATCTCTCTGTCTGTAACCCCACCTATGATTAACGGGTAACTTTATAAGAAATTCTGGATAGGTACTCTATATAACTATTGCTCAATAATAAAAATAATGCCTTTCACAGTCAATGTGGGTATGGTTGAAATGTAGCCCCAATCACGTTTTCATACATGGACCCCATACCTCTACAATAACTGTCATATTAAATGTTTAATAAGTAGGGAATGGCCTACAATGCCTAAGGGCACGTGGGTGTAATTCTGAGAAATAACAGAGAATGCCTAATTAGACCTGGTGTCTTTAAAAGACACAAGGATTCTGTAGGTTAATGTTTAAAACTGATATTGCAAAGGAATCTGGATTTGGTTAGACGTTTGTGATTCATTAAACCAAATATAAATCAGCTTCCTAAAATGATGCGAATGTGTCAATCATTCGCAACTTTAATCTGAACAACTCTAAGGACATCACACATCTTAATCTTAATGTGAATCTCAGTTGTAATCTCTAAAATCAACATTAATCTCCAGCCAACTATGGCCTCGATTTACTATTTTTGGGCCAGCTTTACAAA
The DNA here is from genome assembly GCF_036172605.1 of Pelobates fuscus. NCBI lineage: Eukaryota > Metazoa > Chordata > Amphibia > Anura > Pelobatidae > Pelobates > Pelobates fuscus. Next base: position 17,654,110 of record NC_086324.1, on the reverse strand, counting down.
TAATTGAATATTTTTGATAAACTTTTAAAATGATTTTATATTATACACATTTTAATATTTGGATTTTTACATTTTTTTATTTTTTTTAATAAATTGATATGATTTTTATCTATGATCTATGTTTGACGTTTTAATATTTTGAAAATAGAAATCATTTTAAAAATGTATCCAGAAATATTAGGTCATTTAAAAAAAGCTTATCCAAAACGATTAAATTGAGCCTATGTACTGAACACACTCCGTATCCCAGCAATTGGCATTTAACTCACGGCAATGTTACTCTGAATGGCCATACCTTGGAACAGAAAGCTGGCCGTAGACTATTTAAAACATGACCTTTTATTCTTTATAAGTCAGTGTTTATTGTATTCTGTCTTTTATTCTTTATAAGTCAGTGTTTATTGTATTCTGTTATAAAAACTCTGCAACTTCATAAAATGTGTTTAGAATGCACAAGTTCTACGAATCGCATTAACCCCATCTAAGACTTTAGGTTTTTCCTCTATAACCAGCTCTGAGTCCTCGCGTTAACAATTTCAACTTCGAAGGGATGTTTAATGCAAAGGTTAAAACAATAAAATGCTTTTGATATTGCTACTGAAGGGTATTCATACAACAAATTGCTACATTTTTAGTTTGAAAGTTTTTCCCAAACACTATCAGCACTTGTCGTGATGTAAACAGTAACATGGGGGGCTATTTATTGGGGCACAATGCGAGAGTTGGAGCAATCGATAAGGATGTTCCAATTGTTTCCATGGTGACTGAGCATTTAAAAATGATTTTTTTTTTTTAAATTGTTATGAAAACCAATGACACAGCACAAGCACATTGTCAGCATTTCGGGGTGCCCATAAACAAAATGGTGGCAGGGAGAGTATGTGAAAACCCCTCCGTCAATTAGAACACAAAGCCTCTGTCTGTAAGGGTCTTTCGTTCTACTAGTGTTCACGCAAGTCATTTCAGTTCTCTTCGTGGTCACAATCCATGACATTCTGGAATCTTGCCATGTCTAGGATGGGAAAATTCCCTGAGGGTAAGGTCCAACATTCTACGTTCTATTTATTTAGAAAAATGTTGGTTGGGATCTTCTTTTCCACATTGTTAAGACATGTTTAGCCAATAATTATATTATAAAGTGAGGGAGTGAACTGCACATGGCTTGTTTTGAGAGAGAGCGTGCATGTGTCAACTCATAAGTTGCTTAGCAATCAGGTTGTTAAGAGTGTTTAGTGGGTGCATTGATGACACTGATACCCACCAGTCCATGTGATTGATTTGTGATAACGATAATCTTAAGGGGTTAAAATGCAAACCTAATTAATGAGAGAAGAGGAAAAGCACCCATCAGAAGTGGCACCATTTCACATGTTATTTGCAGCCAAAAAGCATGTATCTCAATGGAAACAGGCGGGCAAGAATTGCAAGTTATAAATAATTACATCGCTCATGCCATTGTACAGAACACTGGTGAGACCTCACTTGGAGTATTGTGTGCAGTACTGGAGACCGTATCTTCAGAAGGATATTGATACTTTAGAGAGAGTTCAGAGAAGGGCTACTAAACTGGTTCATGGATTGCAGGATAAAAACTTACCAGGAAAGGTTAAAGGATCTTAACATGTATAGCTTGGAGGAAAGACGAGGGGGGATATGATAGAAACATTTAAATACATAAAGGGAATTAACACAGTAAAGGAGGAGACTATATTTAAAAGAAGAAAAACTACCACAACAAGAGGACATAGTCTTAAATTAGAGGGACAAAGGTTTAAAAATAATATCCGGAAGTATTACTTTACTGAGAGGGTAGTGGATGCATGGAATAGCCTTCCAGCTGAAGTGGTAGAGGTTAACACAGTAAAGGAGGAGACTATATTTAAAAGAAGACAAACTACCACAACAAGAGGACACTGTATAGAAATATGTATATTATACTGTATAAAAACATTCATCTATCTATACACTGTATAGAAATATCTATCTTATACTGTATAGAAATACCCATCTATCTATATACTATATAGAAATATCTATCTTATACTGTATACAAATATCCATCCATATATATACTGTATAGAAACACCCATCTATTTATACACTGTATAGAAATATCCATCTATCTATATACTGTATAGAAACATCCATCTTCTACCTATATACTGTATAGAAACACCCATCTATCTATATACTGTATAGAAACATCCATTTATCTATACACTGTATAGAAACATCCATCTATCTATACACTGTATAGAAACATCCATTTATCTATACACTATATAGAAACAGGGCCGTCTTTAACGTGGGGCAAACGGGGCAGCTGCCCCGGGCCCTGTCCCTGCTGGGGGGCCCAAGACAGCTGCTCCGTTTGCCCTCTGCCCGCAAACTATGGGGGCCCATCGGGTGGCCCATGCACTTAGGGCCACCCGGTAGGCCTGTGTCAGCAGGGGCCCGGTCGGGCGCTGTGGCGCTTTAACAGCACGAAGGGCCCTTGCTTTTCGTCAGCCGACTGGGAGGAAGTGACAGCCGCACGTCACTTCCTCCCACAGAAACAGGAGCCGCGCGGGAGGAAGAAGCTGTTCCGGAGGGGGCCAGGCCGGGAGAGCTTAACTCCCAGCCACCCCAGCCAGCCCACTGGACCCCAGGGAAGCCACCCTCCAGGAAAATGTAAGAAACTGGAAGGTGAGTGTGTGTGTATGTGTTAGTGTGCCAGTATGTCTGTCAGTGTATCTGTATGTCTGTGTGTGTGAGTCTGTCAGTGTCTGTGTGGTTCAGTATGTGTGCATGTCTGTCAGTGTATGTGTGTATGTCTGTCAGTATGTCTGTGTGTGTGTGTGAGAGAGAGTCTGTCAGTGTGTCAGTATGTCTGTGTGTGTGAGTCTGTCAGTGTGTCAGTATGTCTGTATGTGTGTTTCAGTATGTCTGTCTGTCTGTCTGTGTGTATGTGTGCCAAAATGTCCGTATGTCTATGTGTGAGTCTGTCAGTGTCCGTGTGGTTCTGTATGTCTGTGTTTGTCAATATGTCTGTCAGTGTCTGTCATGTGTGTTTCAGTATGTCCATCTGTCTGTGATAAATGGATGTTTCTATACAGTGTATAGATAGATCTATACACTGTATAGAAACATCTATCTATATACTGTATAGAAACATCCATCTATCTATACACTGTATAGAAACATTCATCTATCTATACACTGTATAGAAATATCTATCTTATACTGTATAGAAATATCCATCTATCTTATACTGTATAGAAATATCCATCTATCTATATACTGTATAGAAACATCCATCTATCTATATACTGTATAGAAACATCCATTTATCTATACACTATATAGAAACATTCATCTATCTATACACTGTATAGAAATATCTATCTTATACTGTATAGAAATATCTATCTTATACTGTATAGAAATATCCATCTATCTATATACTGTATAGAAACATCCATCTATCTATATACTGTATAGAAACATCCATTTATCTATACACTATATAGAAACATTCATCTATCTATACACTGTATAGAAATATCTATCTTATACTGTATAGAAATATCTATCTTATACTGTATAGAAATATCCATCTATCTATATACTGTATAGAAACATCCATCTATCTATATACTGTATAGAAACATCCATTTATCTATACACTATATAGAAACATTCATCTATCTATACACTGTATAGAAATATCTATCTTATACTGTATAGAAATATCCATCTATCTTATACTATATAGAAATATCCATCTATCTATATACTGTATAGAAATATCCTCTACTCTCTCTATTAGAAGACAACAAAAAGATTATGTTTTCTCCTGTTTACTTAGTGCTAAAGAAAAGGACATGCTAACAGAGGCTACAACAAAGAATCAATAAACAACGTATCTGTACTAGTTTTATTGGTTTCCATGGTGATTGAGCCTTAACACTCTGGACCAGAATGGTTGCCTTATTAAATATGGCTCAATGTGTTTTTTTAATATGCTACTTTGTGTGAGTAGTATTTTCTGTGCACATTTTATGCCCGATTTAATACAGTAATGGCTGAAATAATAAATATTCTTTCATTCACTTTATTCCTTTTTTGGAGTTTTTCAGAGTTCGGGACTCCGCAGTAACTGGGTTTCATTATCTCTGCTGAGATGATGACAGTCCCTCTCCCTCATTAGCCTCTTTTACCGCCAGTGGAAGAGGAAGCAAATTAAAAAGAAAAGCTATGAAGCAGTAAATTATTTAAATTAGTGTATGAGCCTATATTATCTCTGTAAGAGCCACACCATGTCTACCTCTCATAAAACTATATATTTATGGCGGGGGATTGCAGGTCGCTGCCTATGGAATTTTCTACAGTAGAATGACATTATAAATGTTTTTAGCAGTACGGTAGGGGTAAGGAGCTCCATGTCGTGTCTTTATCCTACCAATAAATAATAATAATAATTTCACGCTAGAAAAGCAAAAGACATTGTACAGGGGGCGCGATAACAAACACAATGCCCTGGTGACCTGTTCATTAACAGGACTGAACAGAGAACAGCTGTGACTCAAAATAAGATTTCAGAAACATTCCATGTGTTTATGGTTCTTACTACGGACACAGGACAGACGTGATCTGGACAGATAGGATGTGCTATCAAACTCAACTGATACTTTTAATAATCGAAAATATGGATCATAATGTCTACTTGACCCCTCGCACAGTGTTGTGAAGCTGGCAGGGGCTTGGGAAGGTCACAGAGCAGATTCTCTGCCTGCGGCATTAGGTACAACACAGGGCGCTATGCTTCAGCAAGCTTGGCAGCTCATACTGTAGAGATGTGTGACGTCGCTGTAGAGTGAGCTGAGAGGCAGCAGTGCTTAGAATTAGCTCATGTATGCTTTCTGCATGTCAACAGACAACAGGATGGAGCCCCTTCAGTAAGCAAGTTAGAAGGTGGACACTAGCTCTCCACACAAATATATTTCAGTATTCACACAGTGGCTCTCCACAAAAACATACCCCTGTATTCACATAGTGACACTCAACAAACACACACACCTCTGTATTCACATACTGACACTCTATAAAAACATACCCCTGTAGTTACATACTGACACTTCATACAGACACACCCCTATATTAACGTACTGATACTCTATACAAACACACCCCTGTATTCACATGCGACACTACACACAAGCACACCCCTATATTCATTTCACACACTGGAATTCCACACACACACACCCCTGTATTCACATACTGATACTACACACACACACACACACATCTGTATTCACACACTGATACGCCACACAAACACACCCCTGTATTCACATACTGACACTACACACAAGCACACCCATGTATTCACATACTGACACTACACACAAGCACACCCCTATATTCATTTCACACACTGAAATTCCACACAATTTCACCCCCCTGTATTCACATACTGATACTCCACACACACACACACACACACACACCTCTGTATTCACACACTGATACTCCACACAAACACACCCTGTATTCACATACTGACACTACACACAAACACACCTATGTATTCACATACTGACACTACACACAAACACACCCCTGTATTAATTTCACACACTGACACTCCACTTCTCTGTATTCACATACTGACACTCCACACACACAGACACACACCCCTGTATTTACGTGCTGACACTCCATAAAAACATACCCCTGTATTTACATACTGACACTCTATACAAACACAACCCTGTAGTCACATAATTACACTCCACACGAATATATAACACAAAAACATCCTTGTAGTCACACACACAAACTACACACAATTGCACCCCTCACATTCACAATACACGCGTACGTTCACAGAATTACGATCAGCACAAATATACCTTTACATTCATATAATGACATTTCACAGAGATACACCCCTGCAGTCACACAGTGACATTCTACATGAATATACTCTACATTCACATACTGACACTCAACAAAAATATACCCCTCCATTCAACACAATGACGCTCCATACAAATGAAATCTTTGAGTCCATATACACCTCTGAAATAATAAAAACATGTATACTCCACAAATATATTGCTACATTCTTAGGTACACTCACACTAAAATATTAAATATATCTGTGCATTCATAAACAAACTCACACTGCGAACAAAACATTAATGCATTCATAGACACACTCACACTGTGTCAGGATTATATTGATCCGGCACGCAGAATAGTATCACACCCTAGACTTAACGTACCCGAGAATAGTCAGAAAACTAGCCAAGGTCAGGAACACAGAACGAGACACAGCGATAAGGAAAAGCCAAAAGTACAAGGGTACCAGAAACCAGGGAAGTCAACACAAAGCCAAAGTCAAAAAACAGAAAAACATGATCAGGAACACACTCTCGGATAACCAGCTAGTGGAAACCACGACAGGGCACTGACCAAAAGTGAATTTGGGTTTAAATAACCCTCTTAAGGCTGTAATTGGTTGCCTCTGGCCTCTGACCCCAAAACGTGCGTCTATGACATGATGTCGAACGCCTGTTGGCGCCATCTTTGATATGGGCGAAGGTGAGTGTCCTATTAAAACTGGAACCGCAGCAGAAGGAGGTCGGGCAGCAGTAAGTATACAATATCTCTGTCGGCATGGCCGCTTAGTTTATGTGCGGCCATGCCGGCAGAAGAACGGGGAGCCGTGACACACTGCAAACAAATACATACCTGCATTTATAGACACACTCACACTGCAAATCAAACAACCGTGCATTTATATACACACTCACACTGAAAATAAATACACCTCTGCATTTACAGACGCATTCACACTGTAAATAATTACACCCCTGCATTCACAGACACAATCTTGCGTAAATAAAGCATCCCTGCATTCATAGATGCACTCACACTGCAAAAAATACCTATTTTGGAGTCAAGAAAGAATATTTTCCGTATTTTTTGTTATATAAAGTTTGGACTTAGTGTTTCTTTTTTCTTTATATAGATTAGTGTGACAGTAAGATTCATACATATATAAAAACATAGAAACATAGAATGTGACGGCAGATAAGAACCATTCGGCCCATCTAGTCTGCCCAATTTTCTAAATACTTTTATTAGTCCCTGGCCTTATCTTATAGTTAGGATAGCCTTATGCCTATACAGACAGACAAATAGACAGACAGACAGATAAACAAAATGACTGAATTTTTTGATAGTGTCCCTTTAAATCATATTACCATCTTCTCCTAGATATTACTTGAGTGATGCCTCAGTGATGCTACATCTCAATCCAAAAACATTTTTGCAATGTCCGTACTTACCCTCTGTGTGAGAGTAGCCTTCTGCAGTGACTTTCCATTGTACAAGAACTCCTAGTAAACTGAGGACTGGCCAAATACCAAGAATGACCCAGCTGTACCAGCAGACGTTCTGTGGAGGAGCCACCTTCATGCGTTGATACACATACTGCACCAGTAAAAACAATTCAATGAAATAATCAACCGTCACTGTCATAATGGCGCTGCCAAAGACTGCGGTGGAAAGCGTAGTGAAGAAACGCTGCCACTGTAGGGTCAGGACAGCAAACAGCATCCCAATTCCAAGCAGGAGAGCCACGGGAACCCAGACTGTGCGTGGATGGTAGAACTGCTCCATGACAATCAAGGTGGCTATCGCAAGCAGCAATCCCAGCAGCAGGCCCACCATGAAGAGTCCTACGCTTCTCACCAGCATGGTAACCAGCCCACAGAGGACTCCAATGCCCAAACCAATGCCGACACTGGCTTCCACGCTCAACTGTGTGTCCAAGACACGTTCTTTATAGCACAACATGAAGATGACCACAGAACCAAACATTAGACCTGTCAGAAACATAACGGCCTTGAAGCAGCGGTAACCTGAAACATAAACGACAAGGAAGGAACGTCAAAGCATAATACAGCTTAACTGGGTCAAAACAGAGATAGGAATGGTGAAGCAGGACTATTTTGTTATCTAGGGTGTTGAAAGAAGAAAAAAAAAAAAAAACAGAAACCAAGTGAAATCATACAGGTAAAACCTTCTAATGGATCGTTGGAGCAAGTGATATGTTACCAAGAAATGTATATCTGCTGATATAAAGCTGCAGTGGACATTTCAGCTTAGATTGTAAGCTCCTTTGAGCAAAGGCTCAGTAGGTTAGACCACCATTAAGGCATTGTTCCCAACTTATTGTACACTGCACAGCACTAGACAAAAAACCCCGATGTATGATATAACAGGGATCCAGAATATAATAAATACACATATGTGATTTAACATGGTTTCAGAATATAATAAATACAGGTGTGTGATATAAAATGGTCCCAGAATATAATAAATCCAGATGTGTGATATAATATGGTTCCAGACTATAATAAACCCAGCTGAGTAAACTAAAGGGGTTGCAGAATATAATAAACCCAGCTGTGTGATATAACGGGGATCCAGAATATAATAAACCCAGCTGTGTAATATAACAGGGAACTAGAATATAATAAGCCCAGCTGTGTGATATAACAGGGATCCAGAATATATAATAAACCCTGATGTGTGATATAACAGGGATCCAGAATATAATACATCCAGCTGTGTGATATAACAGGGATCCAGAATTATAATAAACCCTGATGTGTGATATAACAGGGATCCAGAATATAATACATCCAGCTGTGTGATATAACAGGGATCCAGAATATAATAAATCCAGCTGTGCGATCCAGAATTTAATAAACCCAGATGTGTGATATAACAGGGATCCAGAATATAATAAATCCAGCTGTGTGATATAGCAGGGATCCAGAATATAATAAACCCAGCTGTGTAATATAACAGGGATCTAGAATATAATAAGCCCAGCTGTGTGATATAACGGGGATCCAGAATATAATAAACCCAGCTGTGTAATATAACAGGGAACTAGAATATAATAAGCCTAGCTGTGTGATATAACAGCGATCCAGAATTATAATAAACACAGATGTGTGATATAACAGGGATCCAGAATAAAACAAATCCAGCTGTGTGATATAGCAGGGATCCAGAATATAATAAACCCAGATGTGTGATATAACAGGGATCCAGAATATAATAAACCCAGATGTATGATATAACAAGGATCCAGAATATAATAAACCCAGCTGTGTGATATAACAGGGATCCAGAATATAATAAATCCAGATGTGTGATATAACAAGGATCCAGAATATAATAAACGCAGCTGTGTGATATAACAGGGATCCAGAATATAATAAATCCAGATGTGTGATATAACAAGGATCCAGAATATAATAAACCCAGATGTATTATATAACAGGGATCCAGAATATAATAAACCCAGATGTATTATATAACAGGGATACAGAATATAATAAACCCAGCTGTGTGATATAACAGGGATCCAGAATATAATAAACCCATCTGTGTGGTATAAGAAGGATCCAGAATATAATAAACCCAGATGTATTATATAACAGGGATACAGAATATAATAAACCCAGCTGTGTGATATAACAAAGACCCAGAATATAATAAACCCAGATGTGTGATATAACAGGGATCCAAAATATAATAAACCCAGATGTGTGATATAACAGGGATCCAGAATATAATAAATCCAGCTGTGTGATATAGCAGGGATCCAGAATATAATAAACCCAGATGTGTGGTATAACAAGGATCCAGAATATAATAAACCCATCTGTGTGGTATAACAAGGATCCAGAATATAATAAACCCAGATGTATTATATAACAGGGTTCCAGAATATAATAAACCCAGATGTATTATATAACAGGGATACAGAATATAATAAACCCAGCTGTGTGATATAACAAAGATCCAGAATATAATAAACCCAGATGTGTGATATAACAGGGATCCAGAATATAATAAATACAGATGTGTGATATAACAGGGATCTAGAATATAATAAATACAGATGTGTGACATAACAGGGATCCAGAATATAATACACCCAGCTGTGTGATATAAGGGGATCCAGAATATATTAAACCCAGCTGAGTGATATAACAGGGATCCAGAATATAATAAACCCAGATGTGTGATATAACAGGGATCCAGAATATAATAAACCCAGATGTGTGATATAACAGGGATCCAGAATATAATAAATCTAGATTATCTAATAAAGCCCAGTTGCATATTCCAATAAATCTAGATGTGTATTACTATAACTCCAACTGTGTAATAAAGCATGGGGTGAATGTCATTATTTTAGTAGCAGGTGTTTGGCATTTACTATAATGAGCTGCCCCCGTTCTATTGTTTGTGGGTTCCTGTCTGCCCCTCACCTTTGTTTGAGTTCTAGAAAATCCCCCGCCTGAGGTCTCGCTATCAAACTGCGATATTCTTGCGGTTTCAGGTTATTTGTAATTGTTAGCTTTTTTGCCCTTTTAGCGCAGCAATGTATTCACCAACGAATGATATCTGGAACTGCTAAAATGTGCCAGATTTGATAAATATCCTCAGGAAAAACATTGCCACTTATTGTGAGGAGAGCAGAATATAGAGAGCCAATTTGTGCCTGATCTATCTCGTCTTTTATTGGCTAATGTCCAATCTGCTTCACTGGGCATTCGCCTAGATCAGGGATTAGAATGTTACGTAGATTTGCGTTACTTTACTCTGGCTCAATTGTACCTGATTTTATTGAATTTTATAATGATAGTGGTGGCATTCTCTTCGTTTCCTCTCCCTCTATCCTCGTTCTATTATATTCTATCTCCCATTGCTCCATGTTTGTATCTTTTATACTGTATTTTATTAAAGTAACTGTTTCATTCTGATCATTGACTTTACACGTCGCTGCTTTCTCTCTGTACATTTCATACACAATTCAATAGAATGCATAGAAACAATACAGAGAAATGTATGTGGCGATATATTATATTACGGTATATATATATTCGGTGAAGGGGAAGGGAACGTAAGAACCAAAGAAAAATGGGGGCAGGGGGACACCCTTTTATAATAATCCCGGCCCCAGTTAGAAAGCAAACATGAAGCGATGCTACTTTGCACAGACAAAATGATCTATAATGACCATGGAGTCTATAAATAAAATGGGATAACCAACTATTTTAACATGTTTCTCTTGTCTTCCTGAATCAGTGAAGTTACACCAGATTTTCTGGAGAGGATTCGATTCCCGACCAGTTAATAAATAATACTTTCCTAATGACTTACAGAAGTCACCATTAAAGTCTACTGCAAGTTTTGTAGATAAATCATTTTATCAAAAGATATTTCAAATGATTGGAACATATTTCAAATGAACATATTTCAAATGATTTCTGCTTCAAGAAAATTAAATTGAGGCTACAGTAAGGAGAAAGCACAGCTTTCTTGGGCAGTCTATAGAAATATATCCAGACGTACAGATCTATGGAAATGCTAAACAAACTACTTAGCTGGAAAATATTAGGGGTTTTAGTAGTTGTTAACGAAACTCCCACCAGTCAGTACAATGATAACACAGCCGAACCCGATGACTGTCAGGAACTGAGCAGTCACGATCGATGTGTTTCCAAGTGACAGAGCTTATCACGTTGGCTGGTGAGAGTGTAATTATTGAGAATTATTCCTACTTTGAGAGTTTGGTTTACACTTTACGAGGCAGTTGTCAATGTGTAGTAAGTTGGAGGTGAAGGAGTGATGTATAAAACAGTCACTCGGAGCAATGAGGGCCTTGCACTTTATAACTACTAATACAATAAGTTAATATTTATTTTATATTTTTTGTTTTTCCCTGTAATAGCACACACAGTATTTTGTTTGCTTCGGTTTTAACAATTTAGTTTTTTCCATTTACGATCACTTAGCCAATCAGATGAATTGTAGTTGCATCATGGCATTTAAAGGGTCACGCTCATGTTTCTTGTTTGTGAATTTTGGGTGTTTATCATGCTTACCAAAAAAACAATAGATGATGCCAAAGAGACAGCACATGGCGCAAACCACCGAGGGAACCACCTCGTACCTCCTCTCTATTTCTTGTTCACATGGGGGAGGCCAGTCCTGCCCCGGATCAGGGGGTAGCAGCTGGAAGTGTAGCGTTTGCATAGTGGATGTCATGTTTCCCCCGGGCCTTGCCTGTTTCTTCCACGCTCCTTGCTTTCAACAGCCGTCTTGACGTGTTTGTTCCATGCAGAGATGTTTATTACCAATACAGCCTATGTTTAAAAAGATACACGGAGAGCTCAGTTACATGTATCTACACAGTCCACAACATCGGGAGTGCCGAAGGCTGCCTAACCCCTCATCTAACACATTCACAGTTATTTAGCAAAGTGAAAATTCAAAGTGAATTTCACATTGAAGGCCAGAGTAGCAGAACTGACAGCATAGCTAACTTAGAGAATTTTTCAAGTTCGGCTAACCTGACCTTAAATTAAAATTCACTTTTTAATTATCCCTTAGTAAATAGCCCTGATAGCAAATCCACACTACAAGTCTACACTATAAGATTTAAGATACACAAATCATTCAATGTATAGTGTGACTATGGGACTAACCCCTTCTGATAGAAGATTACAAAGTCCTATACAGTACAGATATGGGTACTATTCTCAAACAAATACATATTCCCATTGTGCTGGCATTTTTAGGAAGCTACATTCCTAAAACCTCTGCCTATAAGCAGGGTGTTTGATTGTAGTATTATTTATACCTCCTGTGACCATTTGTGTATTTGTGTTTTTATGCTAATATTTCAGACACCATCTTCAATTGTACTGTATAAAGGCTGCATTATTCTGCACACCTCCAAAACATTTTATCGCCCTCGATAATTCCGTAGAAGACTATGAGCAAATAAATGTAAAAAATTGAACATTTTTCAAAATGTAACTAATTTTATTTTCTGTACTACAGTGAGCATCCATACGTATGTTTTTATCGTAATTACTCATCCATATAAACACCTTGCTATTTAATAACATCAATAATAATAATAATAATAAATGATATCTACATTACATACACAAACACTATACATACATAATAAGATAATATATTTGCATTTTCTTTAAGCACTGTGGTATAATGTGCACGTCACATTCTATTAGAATCAAAACATTCGTCTTTAACCCTTTATTATTTTAATTTGTCACTCCTGTCCATGTCTTTCAGCCCCCTGCCTCTCACAGCCTCTGTTACGTTTATCTCTTTCTTGCTAGAGCCAAACCAGTGGATTATTGTGTAAAGCTGTAATTCCATCCAATAGCAGCAAAACCGTCTCATCAAGACAGCTGAGGCTAGCCCTCCAGAGAATTCACCCTAGTATAGACAGAGTTAATGCAAATGATCTCTGTCCTTAATTAATCTTGCGCATGAACCATTACCAATTCACTTTCCAAAACAGTATGAGCAATCTTCTCCTGTTTGTACGTGAGTATAGAAAATGTGAAATGATTATACTGTTCATATTACAGAAATAAAATGAGAATTCCAGGCCCAGATTGCCACTGGCTAAGCATATCGCCAATTGTCTTTCAATTGCAGAGTTCAGCTGAGAGTAACTCTTGCAGGGCTGATCTACGTGTGTGGGGTTTGTGGCTATTTATCAACAATTAATTCAGATGATAAAAAAAAAAAAAAAAAATAACCATTAAACTTTGCGGTAAATGTGTTGTGATTAAAGATATTGACATGGTGGTTTATTTAAGAAATAACAAGTTGTAGTGAATTAAAATAAAAATATAAAATAACCCGCTGTCAAAAGTTTTTCCAATGAGCAATATTTGCCAAAATTTCACAACTGGATTTCTAATTCACCGGAGTATTCACTAATGTGAGAATTCAAAGTGAATTCAAATTTATTTCAAATTTAAGGACAAAATAGAAGACATCTTGTCTGAGTCAAGTATGCATCCAATTTGGCTACTTTGACCTAAAATGTGAAATTCTCACTTTTGTGAATAACCCTGGTCAATTCATGAATAGGCCTGTTATTGGTAAATAACCCTGTAATTCGAGAATAACCCTAACAATGTGTTTGGTTACAGAGAGTTTTGAGTTCCAAATAAAACTCTTGGGGCTCCTTCTTAAACGAACAGTTTTGGAATAATTTCCCAAATCGCTGGAATATTAGGACAGCTGGTAGCTATGCCAGAATTCTCTCTGAGACCCTGGCCATTTGGAAGGATATGCTCCCATATCGTCACTCCCATGACACACAACACAATGCTTTTACATTTTAATTCATTTTACATTTCACTTAAAATTAGTTGATATATGGAAATATATTTGGGAAACATGAATAATATAAAATCTGTATCCCACAGAGAGTTACAATATCTCCCATTCTAGGTTTAACACATTTTTCTTTCAACATATCTAAACAGCTCTCTTATAGTTGCTTTGGACTGCAACTCCCAGTATGCTCAGAATTGGAATCCACATGAATTCCAGGGAAGTGGTTGCTTGCAACTGAATCCATGCTCCCCTGCATTTCATGTACACTCTGCACCAGAGTTCAGTAATAACTCCCATTATTCTTAGTCAGCCTCTAGACTGCAGGGACTATATTGATGAGAGGAAGGGACAAGTTTGGCAACCCCCACCACTCATACAAGGTGTGTATATCAGCCTGGGAATAATACAGAGATCACACATAAAACTCCTTATTGTATCAATATACTTAGTGCTGGAATGCCAACATATTCTGCAGTATTGATAAGCAATAGCATAATAATTCTGATCTGATCATCTTCTCTTACACTGTATTCATGGCATCTGTCTACCTATCACACATTGTAAACACTCACAGGTGGTAAAGACATAATGCATGATCAGACCTCCATACCCAGTCTGATGGAAAATGGGTACCCTAATACTGAATGGGCATGTTAGGGAGCTCTAGGGGAACACAAAGCATCTCTGATTCCCAAACTGTCAGAAAAACAAACACAGACTGGGAAAAACAAACCAAATGATCGCATTGTCTCTGTTTCCCAAGCAGTGAATTCACCATTTAACCCAAACAAACAGAACTGATGCTAAAACACAACATCTATTAATGGTGGATCTTTTAACCCCTTGATATCCTAACTGAAGGCCCACTAAGCTGGATTCAAACTAGCCCCCTGCTGTGCCATGCAAGAGAAGGCTTATCCGGGAGGACAGGTGGAATGAGCAATAGTGGGGTACAATGAGAAAGGTGGGGTACCTGGGTAGGATGAGTTACATCCCTGGGAGATATCCTGCAATCCACAACATGGTATCAGCTGTCACCTTATGGCTTCTCTGCCTTCCAGGATGTCTCTTCCTTGGGCAGTGACAATGGTTGCTCTCAGTCTGTCTCTTTCTTTCCCCTAAGGTATCATATAGTCTCTTTGTCATTCCTGATGCTACCCTCCAGCACTCTCCTAGGGGTCTCTCGCAATGCTTGCCAAAGCTGTCTCTTATTTACCTGCACTCTATAACATGCCATGAGAATGTGCAGGGCTCCCCCCTCTGTCACCCATCCCCCTGTCTCTCCTGTTACTTTGCAGTCTCTCAGCTGTATTGTGCATGGGTCTCACTCATGGATCCCCCACCCACTCACACCCACACCTCCTTTGTCTCCCTCCCTGTGTAACTCTCTCTGGGTGCCTTTGTCCCCTCTCTCTGTCTGCTCTCTCCTTCCTTCTATCTCTGCAGTTGGGGGTCTTTGTGAGCAGAGCCCTCCCCCTCTGTACCCACCCAACCCCTTTCCCCCCTCTCACACTCAGCCTTCCCTCCCACTGTCTGCTGCCTGATTTTGCACTTTACTTAGCCTTTTTGCCAGCAGCCCCTATCTCCAGAGAGTGTCCCCCAGCCCCTCTAAGACCCCTGATGGCCCCCACCTTTTGTCACTCCCCCTACTCTCTCAGTAACCCCCAGCCCTTTTCATCCTCATCAGTATTCTTGCTATATGGCAGTCCTAGTGTGTCCCCTCCATGTTTTTCCTTGCTGTGCTCTTTATAGCCGTCCTTCTATATGTGGCCCCTACATGCCCCCCTCCTCTTCCTCCCCTGCCCCTCTCCCCTCCTGATGGTGCTGGACAGCTCCTAGACTAGCAGCAGCAGGCGGAGCAAACCATCCAGTGACAGGGGAGGGGGATGGAAACAAGCTCAGGAAAAATAACAGTGTTGGCCTGTACCATTTCTTGGCTCATTCTAAGAAATAAGGCTGATACATTGCAGCTCATCATATGATATACACTGTAACCCTTCACATCCCAAACAAACAAAAAAAATACCTACACCCAGGGAACAGCAGGTACTACAGGGTTAACCTCCAGTGATATTCTCCTATCTCTCAGTAACATGTATGCAAAACCTCAAGAAACACTGAATCACAGTAATCACACTACGCCCACATATGTATATTTATAAAATGGACAGAATTGGAGAGTTAGGAGGGGATGGCTGGCTCCTAATTAGATAAAGTGCATTCTATATCTCAAGTATGTTATTTAAAATAGCAGTAACAGATTGCTAGATTGCTAATAAAAAAAAAAGTAATTAGATGTGTGTCAATATATATTTATTTTTTGAAAATAATAAATATTTGAATTCATAACTGCACAGGCTCATACAGTAAATATGATAAAACAGGGAATGATACCTAGTACATTCGTTCACACAGTTACTATGTGCGTAAGATTTTTTTTTAAATGCAATTAATGGCGACAGAGCCTTCACTAACAATAACATGTTTATCCCAGCAATAGCATATATTGTATTTTAAATCAGCACTTAGCCTCTCTGGGGAAGTAAAGGGATTCTTTAAACAGAAAATCTGGGGTACAGTTCGAAAGGTGGAACTAACAAAAGGGACATTCCATGGTTTCTATGGTGATCGTTCCCTTTTAGAATGATCACCCAGATTTGTACTTCCTTGGACACATATAATGTATTTGTTCTAATGGGCAGAGCGTGAAAAGTGCTCCCCTGTGCATGTAGTATTTAATGCTACAGAAGTCTAATCATATAATCGAGCTTTTCAATGTGAACTGCTTTGATTAATTGGTTTCTGCCTTGCAGTTTATGAATTTGACATATTGCAGGTCAGCACTTTACAGACTCTGCCTGTCTATCAACAGACATGAAGAATGCTAAGGAAAATATAATTTATAGGGTAAACCCAGCTGGGTAGCATTCATAGAGGTGGAAAAAGAGACAATAGCCTGGGTTTGTCACTAAATGTTGAGGTGCCACTGCCAGGAATTCACCAAGGAATTGAAAATTGTAGCTTGTAGCAGATAAGTTGGGGAGAAAAAGCCGTTTGGGCCTAAAAGTTCCAGTTTCCCATTTAATCTCTTGATATGACGGTGATCAATAAAGACTGAATTGTAATGGAATAGAAACTGATTGGCAAGATTCATGTCAGCATAGCTATAATTGCTGCTCACTTGTTTTAGACTGCATTTTGCAATCCAGATTTCAATCCCCTACAATTCACTTTTTAGTAAATAAATCTATTTATATTTTAAGATTAAAAAGCCAGAGGCAAGCTCTTTCCAGCAGAGGGAATTAAATAAAACAGATTTGTTATATATCCCATACAGAGCTCAGTTAACAATATTTGATAGAATATAAATGTATATAACAAAAAACCCAATTAAAATGTTGACCCAATGTTCACCTCAAAACCACTGCACAAACAGACAGAATTGGTTGCTGATACGTGAGCTGTTAGCAATTCAAAGTGAAATCAAAGTGAATTTCAAATTTAACAGAAAAAACAGCAATATTAGGAAAATTCTTCAAATCACCCATGCTTTCTGTTTGCGTAATTTGTCCTAAAATGTAATATCCACCTTGAATGCTCAACGACTAACACTTCATAGTTCTAGTTTGGCTATTTTGAACTTACAGTTGAAATTCACTTTGAATCCTCCCTTTAGTAACTAACTCTGTTATATATATAATAAACCAGCTTGTGTAACATGAAAGAGGATAGTGGTGGGGGCAGGGGGGTTGAACATAGCCATTGGCTTATTTCATCTCTCACTCTGTATTAGTCTCATGTTCCTTCACTGTAGCCTCCCTTTGTTCTAACCTTTTGTTTTCTTCCAATATTCCTTGATCTGCTGTGTCTCCTGTCATTGTTCTCCAACAATTAATCCCCCACATATCACTCTTGGTCTTCCATCTATGTCTTATTATCGTTATCACTTTATTTCCTGTTCAATAATGTTTTTCTTTTAGAAGTAGATGTATAAGAAATTGATGCCACTTAACTGCATTGTTACACACACACAAAATAAAATAACCCTCAGGGAGTTAACAGACAAAGAAAATTAGAAACATAGAAAGTGACGGCAGATAAGAACCATTCGGCCCATCTAGTCTGCCCAATGTTCTAAACACTTTCATTAGTCCCTGGCCTTATCTTATAGTTAGGGTAGCCTTATGCCTATCCCACGCATGCTTAAACTCCTTCACTGTGTTAACCTCTACCAAATTAGGCCATATGAGTCGCTTTGGACCAAAATCTCCAACCTGGATGAGTAGTATATATTTCCAACTCACAGGGTTATTTATTAAGTAGAAATTGGTCATACAAAATCCCGGTCTGACTAATGTCAATTCTGTGCAAAATCGGCGTGTGACGCCAGCATGCACAACCTGCTGGCACCAGAAACCAAATGGTGGCGCAGCCCCCTACTATTTTGTACTTTTGGGGTGGGGTGCAGATGGAGCAGATCAGCCCAGAAAGGGTTACTACACCCAAACTAGTGTTTTATAAAATCACAGTTTTTTTTGGTTGGAGTGACTTTTCAATGCCTCTCCTTGGAATCCATTGTTTATACCGCATGTATAAATTACTACCAAAACGCTGTCCAATACGGTGGCTAATGGCCATTACAATATTTAAAATATGACATCTGAAAGAATGGATATTGCACAGGGCACGAGTCAAGTCTTTTCTTCTATAAACAATAATCCTGTAATGTGTTTGTCTCTCTCTGCTGCAGAAATGAAATGTTCAGACGTATAACTAATACGAGTACAGTTTCACATATCAAATTCTGCTAAATTGACTCAGTGACTTAGCGAGACATACAGTAGGTCAAGCAAGTCTTGATGAAATTTGCTTTTAACCAAGGATTCCAACAGCTCATAAGTTCATATGTATTCCTAAATTACAACATAGAAAATGATATGTTATGGAGTATATATTGATACATTGCAAGCAGAAAGTAAATGGCAGTGCACTCACATTTATAAGAGCCATGTCATTTTAACCAAAAATGTAAATCAGCCCATTCATTCCAATGCAATATCCCAGAATGGTGGACAGAGAGGGTTAGTTGATGAAGTCTATTCAAAAAACTCCAAATTGTAGCAAATTAAAAACTGGATAGCACAATTTTAGCACAAATAGTTCATCTGAAAAAACTGAATCCCCATATTTGTTTGCAAAGATAGCTGATTTTGAGAAGCCTTGTAAAATTGAAAACTATTTTTTGTGTGCACTGTTCCTTAATCTGTATTTTGTATATAAATTGGTCTCCATGGCAGCAGCACTTCTGAGAAATACATGATCCGGGTGTGTCCCAAAATCCCATTTTTCCAGCACAGCTACATATTACATATTTAATTGCCAATTTTGCAACTTGGATTTTTATTTGCTACAATCTGGAGCCTAGTGACTGACCATGGATGTATTAATGTACCCAACAGCAAATCAATTTCAGGAGGAGCTTCGAAATCAACTACTGGCCTCTTACAGGGAGACTTACAGAGCTCCTAAGCAGGAGATCCCAGCTCTGCTGTATGCAGAAAGGATCCCGATGGGCCACAGGTTAAAAGTCAAAGTGTTCTTAAACGATTTGACTGCTTATAATAAGGGGGCCTGGGCACTGCTGGCACCATAACCACTACAGCTGTCATGGGAATGATGCTTTGAGTGTTCTTTATTGAACATCTTGACATTGCCACCCTTTGCAATAAATGTTTCTGTATGCAGGAACACACCAAGAAAATCATTGGTGCTTTATAAATAAAATAATAAAACTGGCATGTAATTTACTGATATAAACACACACACACACTCTGCTCAGCTGAAATCTATAGGGTACGTAATGGTTTGTTAATGCAGCATAATTTTGTTTTAAATTTGAGGCTTGTAGAGAATTACATTTTCTGCAATTGCCTAACCTGTTACATTTCCGTCAAACTGCTTTTGCAGCCATCAAGGACCCACTGATTCAACTAAAAAAAAAAACAGTGGATGAGAACCAAAAGGTTTACGGGAGTTTGGTCACTACACAATGAACTGAACTGTACACAAACTAAAATGGTCTGGACCTTTTACATCTCAGCTGTTCTAACGTGAATACTGAAATGTATTTTTCAGTTCACAACAATTCAATGTTTACTAAATAGATCCCTTTATTAAGTTGCATTATTGTATCATTTTGTGGGGGGAAAATCAACTAAAGATTTCATGATGAACTAAGGGATGCTGTCCCTTTCTTAACTACCTCTCAGTAAACTCATTTAAAACAAAATCCACGTGGCAAACAGACATAATTAAAACTGGCATTTGACATGTTGTCCTAAAATCCCCATATTGTGTAACTCTTACTGAAATATTGCATGCAGGTGCCTAGTTTGTGTTCAATAAACAATAACGGTGACTCTTCTTAAAGACACACAGCACAACCATTGGTTTGGATTAAGAGGTTTTTTTTGTTTTTAATCAACATAAAATCTTTTTCAGATACAGATTCTAAATAATTTCATAACTGGCTTCAGTGTTTCAGGATTGTAATGAATCTTGTCTTAAGGACATGAAATGACACACAGAATTGCTTCTGTCTTCTTACAAACCCATATGTACAAGTTAATTAGAGATGCCATCCATCTGAAATCAGAAGCCAGGCAAGCATCAGAGACATTTATTATTGTGACGTGAATAAAACACATAATGAATAGCATAAATTAAATGGCAAACAGTGTAATTGCTGTAATTGGGCATAATATATGAAATGTTATATAATCAGTATGGAATTTAATGCTCTTTTGTCTATTACCAATTTTATAGGCAAAAATTTAAAAATGGAGAGGATACATGGGAAACTTAAACTCCATAGAACACTGAAGGATTGAGTCACCAAACCTAGAACTTCTCATGACCTGCTCATTAACAGGACTGTGCACAGATCATTTACTTATTTATTTATTTATTATTGCCATTTATATAGCGCCAACAGATTCTGTAGCGCTTTACAATATTATGAGAGGGGATTTAACTATAAATAGGACAATTACAAATAAACTTACAGGAACAATAGGTTGAAGAGGACCCTGCTCAAACGAGCTTACACTTAGAGCATTTAATTTCAGATTTGGAAAGGGTTCTTTACTTTAAAAAGAAAAAAGAATCAGGAATTCACTGCCGAGGGAGTTTGTAATGTCAAATTTAATAGAGGTCTTTAAATATAGCTACCGTGGGGGCGTGGCCTAGACTCCGAGCAACATGGACGTCTAAACCCTGAGCTCTTCGCCACCAAGCTCCTAACAGCAAAAATCTGACTGATAAACACAAGATATGGGGCGCACTAAAAAACCGGACAACCCCCAAACACCCAGGGGAGCACCCCCAGGCCCACAAACGGGGCCGATGGACGGATTCTTGCAGATTGCGGTGGGGCCTACCCACGAGGCCCAACTTACAACTATGGCGCCGATGTCGCCGGCCTCCTCCTCTGCAGACCAGGAGCAGATAACACTAGCCGATATTGGCGCGGAAATAAGGCGGCTGGCTGCTACAATGGTCACGAAAGCCGACCTACAAGCTTTGGAGACATCTCTCACAGCGAAAATTACGTCGGCGGTTACCGCGCTCCAAGCTGAAGTGGACACCCACGATGGCCGCATCCACATACTGGAGGAACAGGCCCGAACCGCACAACAGCAAGCAACTGCAGCAGACACAGCTATCACTCGCCAAGGCACAATGCTACTCACCCTGAGGAGGCAAGTGGAAGACCTGGATAACCGGAGCCGCCGCTCCAACATCAGGGTCCGAGGAATGCCTGAACCAGACGGTGAAGAGGACGTCGGGGAGAAGCTGGCAGGCCTTTTCCGCACAATCCTCGGAGGCGAGGCTCCCGCGGACATGAGATTCGACAGGGCACACCGGGCCCTGAGACTGAGGCTGCAGGACAGCGAACCTAGAGACATCGTATGCTGCGTACACAGTTTTGCCCTGAAGGAACAAATCATGCGGGCGGCAAGAGCACGAGCAACGTGGAGGTACCAGGGGGCGGAGGTTGCACTCTACCAAGACCTCTCCCCAGCAACCCTGGAGGCGAGACGAGCACTGAGGCCAGTCACAACTGTGCTCAGGGACAGGAATATCCCGTACAGATGGGGCTTCCCATTTAGCCTCCAGGCCCGACACCGCAACGAATGGGTCACGGCACGGTGTCCCGAGGACGTCCCACTCTTCCTGCAGCGCCTTGGCCTCCAGCCTATACCCGTCCAGAACTGGATCCTCGGCCCACTGACCCGCTCCATGCCACTCCAAAGACCCCCCAGAGGCCAACGCAGAAACCTGGGGGAGGGCAACAACCGTGCACCACCATTCGTACACCCCACTGAGCCGGAGGAGTAAGCAGCTGCGGAGGGAGGGGAATCTTCTCTGTCTATGCGGGAGATCAGCCCCTAACCACGTGGGGTGGAGGAATATCTGGCCAGAGGAGCTACACCTGAACCGTGAGTTGACTTAGCCCACTACTGCCCCCTGATATCCTATCCAAAACCGAATACCTACTCTGGGGTGGGGAATGGGATGGGGAGCCCTAGACTGAAATTGCTGGAGACTTCGCCTCCGCATAGCTGAAAATACCCGGTGCGGCCACAATAACGCTGCTACCTGGTTGGCGGAAGGCCGGCCCCTCTACCCCTTAGAATACTCTTATGCCCCTGATGAACCACGTTGAGGATCGCGGCATTTATGCTCCCCGACATCTTGGCCTAACCAAATGCCCGACTTGGGGTGGGGGACGGGGGGAAAGCATTGGACTGGGACTACTTATCACGCTGCCACCGCCACCTGACACACAGCGGATTGGGTTACCACCCGGTGCGGCCACAATAACGCTGATACCTGGCCTGCGGAATGCCGGCCCCCCTACCCCTCTGACTACACCTGCACCCCTGCTGACCCACATTGAGGACCGCGGCATTTATGCTCCCCGACATCCTGACCTAACCAATTGCCCGACCTGGGGTGGGGGACGGGGGGAAAGCATTGGACTGGGACTACTTATCATGCTGCCACTGCCGCCTAGTACACAGCGGAATGGGTTACCACCCGGGGAGGCCACAATAAAGCAGCTACCTGGCCCGCGGGATGCCGGCCCCTCTGCCCCTCAGACTACACCTGCACCCCTGTTGACCCACATTGAAGACCGCGGCATTTATGCCCCTCCGACATACTAGCCTAACCAATTGCCTAATTTGGGGTGGGGGACGGGGAGGAAAGCATTGGCTTGGGACTGCTTATCATGCCGTCACCGCCACCTGGCACACGGCGGAATGGGTTAACGCTGACACCACCTGGAGACTATCTGGAGGGGACTCCTTTCCGGACTAAGTGAGGGCCTTCTGTTCATGATATGTTAAAAGTTTTGTTAAAGTTCTGGTGCGGCTCTGAGCCGGTATGGGGGGAGGGTGAGCCATGCACGTTGTCCCGCTAAACACACTTACACCAAGTAGGGATAGTTAACTTAGCTCACAGATAGGCCTCGCTACATGACAGGTGATGCAGGCCCGGTAACTATAGTTTAAGCGCTACTGGTGGCACACCCATGCCTGACCTAGGGATCCCAGACAAATGTCACGGGAGCAGAATAACCCCCAAGCCGAGCCACACGCCACATCGAAGCATACTGCCTCGTTGAGGCGCAGGCGGCCACATGTCGCAAGCACCCGCGAGGAGCGTAGGTTGATCAATACCCACACCTTGAAAACGTGCATTAGGCAGGGAGGCGGCCCCTACACCACCCATAGCAATGACCATAGCGACAGCTAAGCGAGAGGTATATGCCTCGCCCCTGCTACGCATATACGTAAGCGCTACATACACTGGCCGACATCTCCCCGGCACCTACCCCCCTAGTCTGACCGCCCTCCTACGGGTGCCGTTCCCCCTGGGCGGCCGCCCATAGGGGCTAGCCTCCCAGATCTAAGGCACATTCTACACGCAAGCAGAGTACCACGTCCCACTAAGTTAACGACCAGCGACATAGATCTAGCTTCACCGAAGGTAACACGCACTATTATTCTAGACTGATTTGGATGGATGTCATATGTAACGGTATCGGTGGGTGTGGACTGTAATATGTGTGCTACAACTGGGACGAGGTATACCTCAGTGCAGGAAATAATATATGCGACACCTCTGCTTGCTCACTATCTATTGTCACACACAGCTACGCCCCCTGCTGTTACCGTTGCCCCTGGGCGGCCGTGCATGGGGGCTGGCCTCCCAGACCTAAAAGCAATACACACGTAAGCATCATACTGCATTCCACTAAGTTAATGGCTAGCGGCATACACTCGGCTTTACCTACAATAACACGCACTATATTTTGTTGAATGACTTAGATACATGTCATCTGTAACGATACTGCTAGTTGTAGAATTGAATGTATATACCATTACTGTGACAATGTGAGCCTCTGCGCAGGCGATAGGGCATGGGAACACTGTATCTGCTCTCTATCTAATGTTATACTTAACCACACCATGATATCCCGGGAGGGAATTACACGACAAGGCGTGCCCAACGCTGGTCCCCATACTACACACCCTACGCCACATGACGATGTACGCGGGGTCTTGGGGGGCAAGACAGAACCACGTTTGGAGACCTTCTATTCGAGACCTGGCACACCCCCCCCCCCCCCCCCCTGGCCCCCACCCTCACAGACACACGGCAACTAACTTAGCTCCCACCCCGACGGAGACGGGCAAAGCTACTAACCCACTCATCTTCATGAGGCCCCTTGGGGTGCACACACCACCCCGAGACGGAGGCAAAGACACCCACAATCCCCCGCGTGGGAGGGGGGCTGTTAACCTTCCCCCGCAGCAAAAAGCAAAAACCAATATACACGCACACCTCGACCCCTAACACGAGCAATAACTACATCAATAACAGTCACAGATACACAGCTACACCCACGGTGGCTGAGCGATGGTAGACAACCACTCGAATCCACGTTACATATACACCAATAGGGCTCACTCACTGGGACCTTTGGACACGTCCCTGGTAGGAGAGACCACCCCCCCGCCTCAGTTCGTGTGAACACTGAAACCCTGCGGTGAGGCGCCGACGGGATACCGCCGTTGAATAACTGGTGGACCGAGTCGCTGCCTGCTACCGCAGGCACACGAACCTCCCTTCCCGGACGGGAAGGGCACCCGACACCAAACCCAGGTGTCGTAGCTGTCTCTCCCTTGAGACGCTTCCTACTACACTTCCCTTACCCACCACTACCCCACCTCACCTCCTTTCCCACCCGACCTCGGCATCGGCCGGACCGCCGGGTGCCCGCGGCCGCGGACACCTACGGGGCTCCAGGAGTCCCGACACCGCTGATGCAACACATGGATGTGCCCCCTGCCTCGCACCCGGCAAATGTCGCACAGACAGCCAGAACCCACAAGACCTACCTTCCGGACCCATACAGAGTCCGGACTCTGAACTGCAGGGGATTAAATATCCCAGAGAGGCGATCGCAACTACTCCGAGACTTGCGTAGGGACCGTATCGCGGTGGCCTTTCTGCAAGAAACCCACTTTAAAGAAGGCTCCGCACCGCCGCTTAAAAGCAGAGAATACCCGATGGGATTCTTCAGCAACCACCCACTCGCAAAACGAGCAGGGGTAGCAATACTCCTCGCGGCAAAGCTTCAATTCCGGGAGCTAGATAGGCTGACTGACCCCCAGGGACGTTACCTCTTCCTAAAGGGCGAAATTCTGGAGCGAGTGTACACATTCGCGACACTATACGTTCCGAACAACAACCAAGCCCAACATATCCGCAGGACCCTGACCAAACTCTCCTCCTTCACAGAGGGTACCCTGATTATGGGAGGGGACCTCAACACCCCCCTACACCCGCTACTAGATTCATCCACGGGACACAGCAGCATCCCCCAGGGAGCCCTGAGGAACATTCAAACGTCCTTACGCAATCTGAGACTGGTGGACTGCTGGAGGGCTGCCCACCCCACGGATCAGGAATTCACCCACTTCTCAGCTCTCCACAAGCGGTACGCAAGACTGGACTACCTATTCCTCCAACAAGACCAACTTACAAAGCTACGGTCGGTGGAAATGGCACCGGCCCTCTGGTCAGACCACGGATCGGTTACCATGGTGATGGACTCGCCGCTGATGCGCCCTGCTGCGCGGACATGGAGATTGCAAGACTCACTCCTGTTGGATCCGGGGATACGGGACAAGGTAAGCGAGGAACTGAACAGCTACTTTGATCTGAACACAACAGACGACCTGTCGGACACCACCATCTGGGAGGCACATAAGAGCGTCATCAGGGGCACTCTACTTAGACTAACAGCCAAGAAGCGGCGTGAAAACCGTCAACAGATATCCGACCTCATTGAGAAGATCGCAACGTTGGAGTCGAAACACAAACGGTCCCAGCTACTTTCGACGCATGCTGCATTATTGGAGGCGCGTAGGCTCCTTCGGGACCACATCACCCAAACCCACTACCGTTCGATCAAACGCTCAAAGGCGTTCTTTTATCAGCACGCCAACAAGGGCGGCAAACTGTTGGCAAAAATGCTCAAGGGACCCCAAACCCTGTCTCAGGTACATAAGCTCCGCACAACGGATGGCACAACCACCCAACTACCGGATAGGATCGCGACTGAATTTAAGAACTTTTACGCAACTCTTTACAACATAGCCCCACCAGCCCATCAGCTGGGTGAGGTGGACAAACAAAGACGGATACAGGACTACCTGAAGACTCACGTCGCGACTAGGCTCCAACCGGAGGAGAGGGATGCTATGGAAGCTCCGATCACAGAGGCGGAGATAGAAGGGGCTATCAAAACGGCTAAGACAGGACGCGCGCCCGGACCAGACGGCTTCACACTTGAGTACTATAAAAAGTTTAAGACCATACTCATCCCGAAACTCGCCCTGGCCCTCAATGCCCTCACAACGGGAGCCCAGTTCCACCATGAGTCACTCTCAGCTACCATCACAGTTCTACCCAAACCAGGGAAGAACCCCGAACAGTGCGGCAGCTACAGACCAATTTCACTCCTCAATGTAGACGTGAAGTTATTCACGAAAATACTCTCCAACAGACTAGGTCCCCGGCTGCCGAAGCTCGTCCACCCAGATCAAACCGGATTCATACCAGGAAGGGAGGCCAGAGACAGCACCCTACGAACTCTCTCCATCCACCATCTAACGCGACACCATAAGATCCAGACCCTCCTCCTATCCACGGACGCCGAAAAGGCGTTCGATCGGGTTGACTGGTCATTTCTACTGACCACGTTGCGGGAGATGGGAATGGGAGTCCACATGATGCTGTGGATACAAGCACTCTACCACCAACCGAATGCTAGGGTCAGAGTTAATGGCGCGCTCACAGACTCATTCCTGATACGGAATGGTACGAGACAAGGATGCCCATTATCCCCAATGCTCTTCGCACTCTCTCTGGAACCCTTCCTGGAAGCAGTTCGGCAGTCGGAAGACATACGGGGCTTCCCATGGCAGAACTCCACTCACAAAGTCGCCGCATATGCCGACGACCTCCTATTCTACATCGTCGAACCGGAACGTACGCTACCTAGTCTGATGACACTACTGGAGGAATATGGACGAATATCAAATTTTAAACTAAACACGACGAAATGCGAAGTGCTTAATCTTACGATACCCGCCCCAGATGCCGCCACCCTAAAAACCCGATATCCCTTTCGATGGTGCTCGACCCACATGCGTTACCTTGGATTAGCTCTCACCACAGATATGTCAGAACTATACCGGATGAACTATACACCCCTTCTCCAGCAGATTACCCAGGACCTAAAGAAATGGACTTATCCTCACATATCCTGGCTGGGTAGAATAGCGGTCCTGAAGATGAACGTGCTCCCTCGGATCCTCTATCTATATCAAACGCTACCAATAGCCGTCCCAGCGGCCTTCTTCTCCTCGCTACGCACGGCCATGATCAGATATGCCTGGAACGGACACCAAGCAAGGATCCGACACGACGTCCTTTGCCTCCCAAGACCCTGGGGTGGCCTAGCATTTCCAGACATGCGCAAGTACCATCAAGCAGCCATCCTACAAAGGATTTTAGACTGGCACACGCATCCCCGCCACAAACAATGGGTCGCGCTAGACAAGGGACACCTCCACCCAGACCTGATCCCGAGACTATGGAACACAGGGAGCTCGGCACCCACCACCTTAGATCCTAACTCTACCGTAGCTCACACGCTGAGAGTGTGGGACCGACTCAGGGGAGACGCACACGTATCCCCGACCCCAAGCCCACTTATCCAAGTCCAGAATAACCCCAAGATAGGGGGGGGTGTATCCCCACAAGCCTGGAACTTTATTGCGGAAGGCGAACACATCCCTATGCACCGTACACTAGCCAACGCGAACCTGAAACCGCTGCGGGAATTGACTGACGGATCCCCGGCATCAGTCATTCAAACTTTTCGATACGCACAACTCAAAAACTTCTATAGGACACTCCCAAATAGAGACGCACTTCATCGGGACCCCACATGGTTTGAGGGCCTCTGTGATAACAAAACTGCCCCTGATAAAACCCTCTCCCGCATCTACCAACACCTCCTGGTCGGCCGACTCGAAACCAAAAATGCGCACAGGAGAAGCTGGGAAAGACTGCTGGACACGACATTCACCGAGCCTCAATGGGAACAGATACTGATTCTACACCATAAAAGCTCGTCCAGTACGTATTACCAGGAAATAAACTTCAAACTCCTAACCCAGTGGTACAGAACACCAGACAAACTACATAGAATATTCCAGACGATACCGAATGTGTGTTGGAGGTGTGGCACGGGCCCGGGAACACTCACGCACATTTGGTGGGATTGCCCCCTTATCGCACCATACTGGGAAGAAATACAACGTGAAACGGATGTAATACTGGGAGATATGGGCGAATTCGACAAGAAATTGGTCCTGTTACACTCCACGCCAACCCCCATTGGAACATATCGGAAATCCATACTCCGACACCTCCTGAACGCGGCCAAAGCCCTGATACCGCAGTACTGGAAACAAACCAACACCCCAACCATCTCGCAATGGCTGGAGAGAATAGATGAGATCTACACAGCAGAATCGGTACAGGCCACGCTACGAGGATTGGAAGAGAAACATACGGATAGGTGGCGCCCATGGCTGGTCCACGTGGCGAACCGGGCGGCAGAGGAGGGGAGACACACAGGAACATAAACGGTGCGGATGAGAGGCCGGTTGGAAGACCGCCCCACAACCTGACCTGGAGCTCCGGAGGCAGTATCTAGGGGGGAGCGCCCTGAGCGAGGACGGTCCGGATGCCTTCCCTCAACCCCCTCCCCCACCCCCCCCCTCCCCCCTCTCACCCCCCCCCCTCTCATTCCCCCCCCCCCCTTTCCCCATCCCGACTCAACAAGGTCTAAATAGACCACCACCATAACTGGGATTTCACCACACATCCCATACCCACTCGACACGACACTACCTGTCCGCCACGATACACACCACAAATCATACAATAGACGGAAGCGGGGCTACCACACCCCGACACCGAAGGACGAATACAGCATACTGGACAATATTACCTGAGGCAACCCAAAAATGTCATACACCACACCATCTAAGGGGATGAAACTAACATACACCTCCTGAAACACACACCAAACATACCGCCTGTCCTCTCCAATCTAACACCATGCTAGGACCCAACACGCCCTACAAACCACAGCTCCGACGTCATGACACACCACACCGACCCGTAGCACCTGACCTCAACACAATGTTTCCGCGATACAGCGGCCCCCAACTTTCACTTCACCAATACCCCAGCTAACCTACATGATACAACTTTACTCTACCACACATCACATCTTCCCCCCCCCCATACTAATCAATATATAGCACTATCTAAGCCCAATGTATGACCTTTGCTAGAGATCTGAGGACCCCAGAGGGAAGGAGGCCTCATACGCGACATATATCTACTGCACCAACACTGAACCCGGTGGGTCACTCACATATAACACCTTCCTTCACTGATACACTACGTAACCCCGCCCCCAGGTTACCTATTTGGAATAAATGTCCTTATACCTGATTGACAAAAACGTGTATAAAAAAAGGAAACAAGAACTGGACATAAATTTAGGTGTATACGAATATGTATGTATATATCTGCAGCTATATAGGAGTATGTATAGACTTACGAAGAATGTAATTGCGGAACATAACTGAGGGTCAAACCCGAACGTGACTAAAGCTACCAAGTTTGTATTGTATTTCGGGCTTGTTGAATCCCACTCTTTTTTTTTCTGTACCCCCCCCCCTTTTAAAAAATCCTAATAAAAATTCTTGAACAATAAATATAGCTATACCGTATATACTCGAGTATAAGCCGAGTTTTTCAGCACATTTTTTGTGCTGAAAAACCCCAACTCGGCTTATACTCGAGTCAGAGTCTGTATTATGGCAATTTGCATTGCCATAATACAGACAATGGGGGCTGTGGGGGCTGCAGAGAGATGTTACTTACCTTTCCTGCAGCTCCTGTCAGCTCTCTCCTCCTCCGCCGGTCCGTTCAGCTCTTCTGTCAGCTCACAGTGTAAATCTCGCGAGAGCCGCGGCTCTCGCGAGATTTACACTGGGAGCTGACCGAGGTGCTGAACGGACCGGCGGAGGAGGAGAGAGCTGATAGGAGCTGCAGGAAAGGTAAGTAACATCTCTCTGCAGCCCCCACAGCCCCCTCCTACACAGTGCCCATCCACTGGACCACCAGGGAAGGAGAGCCCCCCTCCCTGGCCATCTAGCAAGCAGGGAGGGGGGACAAAAAAATTTATATATATTAATAATAATAAAAAATAAAAATAATAAAATAAAAAAATAATAAAAAAATGTAATGAAACAAAAAAATATTAAAATAATAATTAAAAAATAAAAATGCCCACCCCCCACCAAGGCTCTGCATCTCACTCTGCATTACACACACACATACACACACTGCACTCATACACACACACACTGCATTCATACACACAGACAGCACTCATACACACACTGCACTGATACACACACTGCACTGATACACACACTGCACTGATACACACACTGCATTCTCATACACACATTGCATTCTCATACACACACACTGCATTCTCATACACACACACTGCATTCTCATACACACACACTGCATTCTCATACACACACTGCATTCTCATACACACACTGCATTCATTATATACACACACTGTAAATAAATATTCAATTAATATAATTTTTTTAGGATCTAATTTTATTTAGAAATTTACCAGCAGCTGCTGCATTTCCCACCCTAGTCTTATACTCGAGTCAATAAGTTTTCCCAGTTTTTTGGGGTAAAATTAGGGGCCTCGGCTTATATTCGGGTCGGCTTATACTCGAGTATATACGGTAGATACCTGCTTTTTTTAACTTTCTTTTTCCTTATAATTCCCTGGGGTTCTAACAGTGTATGTCAGTTTATATACCTACGTGTATTTTGAATTTCAATACAATATAAACATAGAAGGAGGATCTAAAAAATTATTAACAATAACTTGTTTAATTGGTAAATTAATTAACTGAATGAATTAAATAAACTTTATTGTGATTCCTCCCCCCCCCCTCTCTTCATTTGAATTAAGTGCTTTTAATGAACATATGAAAGACTAAAATTTATGGACTTACCAAGATTGCTATATTAAAGGGACAGTCTAAGTAACTGCATCTTAATGAAGATGGCTTCTGAAAAATCGCACTTTCTTTCTTTTCTTTGTGAAATCCCCACACCTTGAGTGGCTGTAATTCAGACAGTCACTAGTGGCTTTTATGCATGGTGACAGCATGCACGGTATACTGATGATGAATGCTGGATGAGTGCCAATGCTTCACTATGAGAACCACTGGAACCAATGCTTTGGCATTTCATGGTGTTTGCGTCACATGCGACACGCGTCTTCAATATTTCTATGAGAAGCATCTGGTTGGACATAAGTCATCAAGCTTGGTGACGTCAGCAAGTAGATTGAGTTGCAGTGAGGAATCTGTCCCAGACTGTTAATCCCAACTATGTTACTTCTACCATCCATGCACTCCTTGATATTTTACATAGAAAACTATGAATGAGCCATTTGCCTAAATATTTCAATATGGCTTGTAAACTCATTTGTTACGCTAAAGGTTTCATAAACCAAAGCTAATGCTACAATTCTGTGCATATATTGTTTGTAATTAGGTGACTATTCATTTCAAGATGACGTTTATGCACCAAAGAAATAGTGCTGGACACTTTTCATTAAATATATAAAGGAATTAATTCTGTTACAACTGCATAAAACATATAGCCATACATTCACAGTATCAGATCCAGTGAAGGATGTTTCTCATTCAATAGTGAATAGTGGAGGCAATCGATAATTATATAAAATAAAAAACATATGGCCTCCGTATTGCAAGCTGATCTTTTAATTGTAGACTTGGTAGAGCACAGAGTTTCTGTAGATGTAGCTTTGCATTCCAAGTTCATTCATGTACTATAGAGCAGGTGGCATAGAAAGGGCATAGAAAGTCCTTATGTTGTAGGTTTCGCATTCCTAGTGTTTTGTGGGTCAAGTGGTAACTGGAAGATTTACAGACGTGGGCTTGCCTTGGTCTCATACAGCTTCAAGATTCTTTCTGCTTCCCTAACTCCACTTAGGTAGGCCCCATGAGTTGTTGTATAAAAATTGGTGTGGGTGGCTTCACCAGCAAACAGCACCTGCAGAGGCTTCATACAGAAAAAGAATGTAAAATTAGTTAGGTTGACCTAAAAATAAGGTCTGTAGAATGCGCATGGCTCACATAGGATTTGCAGTTAGAGAAACTGAAGAGTTTAAGTAGCATCAGAATTCACAGAATGTGTAAAGACTAGGTAGGTTTAGATATGAACATGATAAAAAAGAATGTGCAGGGATCAGTTAGGGTCAGGATTAATAGAATTTGCAGGGATCAGATGGGATTAGGAGTAATAGAATGTGCAGTGATCAAGATACGTAAATTGTGCAGGGACTAGGTAGGTTTAAATATGAACGTGCAGGGATCAGTTAGGGTCAGGATTATTAGAATGTGCAGGGGACAGGTGGGATTAGGATTAACAGAATGTGCAGTGATCAGGTGGGATCGGGATATGTAGAATGTGCAGGGACTTGGTAGGTTTAGATATGATCAGGATAAAACAGAATGTGCAGGGATCAGTTAGGGTCAGGAATAATATAATGTTCATGGATTAGGTGGGATCATGATATTTAGAATGTGCAGGGAACAAGTAGAACCAAGACTAGTAGAATGTGCAGTTTAGGTAGGATCAGGATTAATAGAATGTGCAGGGATCAGGTATGATCAGGATAAACAGATAATAGGTAAGTTTAGATAGGATCAGGAGAAACAGAACGTGCAGGGATCAAGTTGGATCAGGATTAATAGAATGTGCAGGGAACAGGCAGGATTAGGATTACTAGAATGTGCACAGCTGACTTTGGATCAGGAAATTAGAATGTGCAGAGATCATGTAGATAATGGTTAGCAGTAGTTTAAAGGAGAAGAGATCTTATGGGACATGCAGGCAAATGTCAGACGGCCATGTATGAGATATGGGAAGGAAATCAAGGTAATCAGAACAGAAGCCATAATTGTGTTTTTAGAAGTGTAGTGTGGTGTATTGCAGAGTTATTCTGTGATAAAGTTTAGGATTCCATAGGCTGAGATGAGAACTGGCTGGACAACATGTGTAAACGAGTAAATTAAAAGAGTTTGTGTAGCCCAGGCATGAACGATTTAGTACACCCGAATGAGAATTTATTGTGAAATTATTTTGTTCACCATCCAGACAAAACAAAATAAAATAAAAAAAATAGAAAAAACAAAAGCAATCCAAATAAATAAATTGATAAATAAAATAACCATATGTTGCTAAGAGGCGTAAATATTTTAGCAGATGCTTCCCACACAGTTATAGTGCCACAGCCATACTGTAAATACCCTGATTTTTTTCTTCTGATGGGTTGATGGAAGAGGCTCTTGTAATGCCGTCTGCTCCTTTATCGCATCCACTCCCACTGGCACGTTGGTGTAGGAGCCTCGAATGTAGGGGTTACTGTGCCATGTGGAACGCAGAACCCCCCGCAGCTCTGTCACAGGCCAGCCAGTGAAACGCTTCAACAAACTGAAAGGATACCAAAATCGTGGGTAAGCGAGGAGGAGGAGTGGGGGAGGACAGATTAGGGATGGATGGGAAAGGAGGAGAGCACAGATGCAAACACATTAACAGCATTGATAGGGATGGAGTCTATTTAAAATAACTATAAAAATAAGACACGGTGAATAATTCAGTTTGTGCTAAAAGTGTAACATTTCATGCATCATTTACTAGCAGATGTAGAAAGAGAGAGATTTCCAACATGATGATCGAAAAGGGGCTGGCTATTAATAGACTCCTACGTGATGGCACGGACAAGATGAGTCCCCTTGTTCAGCAATCTGAAGATCAGTAAGAGCCGGAAATATCTAAATGGCTCAAAGTAAAATCTAAGAATGGTGCTTCCACAAGAAACATATGGCTTATTATAGTGCTCGGCTAAAGTGCCCTGCAGACACGGGATGGATGGAGCGGACTGACTCTCACTGTAGAGCTAATGCCAACGTGTAGCATCTGGCCGCCCCTTTTACACACATAATAGGGTTTTATCAAGAATTTTACGTGTAAGGTAAAAACAGCCTAACGGAACATTTCGCCAGCTCACTTATTTTCCAGCTACTGCTAAAATTTGCAATCCTGTAGTCAATTATTCTATATATTTTTTAAAACTGTGCGGCATAACTGATGAGAGAGTGAAATATAGCACCTTACTGCTTTATACCTAACCGAATTTTTATGACATCAAGTTTAAGAGACTGAAGTTAGAAACTGAGTGGCACTTAAGAGTTAGATTTAGGTATTTGATATGAAAGAAGACAAAGTAATGATTGTGTGAAAGCATAAGGGACAATCAAATTAAAGGACCACTATAGTGCCAGGAAAACATACTCGTTTTCCTGGCCTTATAGGGTCTCTAGGTCCCCCCCACCCTCTTATAGAAGTAAGGGTTAATCCTAGCTGGACCTGGCACCCAGACCACTTCATTAAGCTGAAGTGGTCTGGGTGCCTATAGTGGTCCTTTAATGGGAAACTCATTCACACAGCCCAAGCATTGATTGTCTGCTTAGCTCAGATAAGTAATATTGCTTCTTTAAACACTAAGCTCAACTGACTCTTAGGTTAAAGAAAAGCACACACAAAAATACAGTGTAATATTTTAACTCCAATTCCCCTTTTTTCTATGTAAGTGTGGAGTCAGACCAGAATTCTTTTGGGTTGAGCACCCTGCTCTATCCCGCCCGTCCCCTGCATCCCCTTGGAGGTGACCGCGGGAAAGTCTAAATTTGAGGTTGTTTTTGATAGCAATGTCATTTTAGTAATAATTTATTTTTGATATAGAGCAGATATACGCATTGTGAATAAATACATAACAGCACTTTCACTTTCATAATTTCATTTTGACACTGTACTTTTTATTTATTGATTTTTTTTATCACATTAAAGGGACACTATAGTCAACAGAACAACTACAGCTTATTGAACTTGTTCTGGTGAGTAGAATCATTACCTTTAGGCTTTTTGCTGTAAACACTGTATTTTCAGAGAAAATGCAGTGTTTACATTACAGCCCAGTGATAACTTCACAGGCCACTCATTAGATGGCTGTTAGAGATCCTTCCTGGGTCATGGCTGCCTAAAATGTATCCAAACATTCAGTGTCTCCTCCCTCTGCATGCAGACACTGAACTTTCCTCATAGAGATTCATTGATTCAATTCATCTCTATGAGGAGATGCTGATTGGCTAGGGCTGTGTTTGTATTGTGCTGGCTCTGCCCCTGATCCACCTATTTGTCAGTCTCAGCCAATCCTATGGGGAAGTATTGTGATTGGATCATGCTACCACTTCTGCTGATGTCAGCAGGCAGTGGGCAGGTCTAAAGGAAACAGGGAAAAGGCAGCAGCTGCAGACTTAAATACAAGTACGATTTTACCATATTTATGGAGGCATGATGGGGACAGGGGGGCTAGATGGT
The DNA here is from genome assembly GCF_036172605.1 of Pelobates fuscus. Taxonomy (NCBI): domain Eukaryota; kingdom Metazoa; phylum Chordata; class Amphibia; order Anura; family Pelobatidae; genus Pelobates; species Pelobates fuscus. Next base: position 17,617,615 of record NC_086324.1, on the reverse strand, counting down.
GGTTTTAACCCTATAGGGTCAGGAGTACATGTTTGTATTCCTGACCCTATAGTGCTCCTTTAAGTTTGCTTTTATATATATATATATATATATATATATATATATATATATAAAAGCAATAATATAATAATAATAAGCAATATATATAAGCGTATATATATATAAGCAAACTTAAAAGAGCACTATAGGGACAATTAATTTGTTGTAAGAGCATTGTGCGTATATATATATATATATATATATACACGCACGCACGCACGCACAATGCTCTTACAATAAATTAATTTTGCCATATGGTGTAACTGAAACCCCATATTTGTTTGCTAAGATAGGTGATTTTAAGTAGCCTTGTAAATGTAAAACTGTATTTTCGTGTGTGCCCTGTTCCTTAATCTGTATTTTGTATACATTTTGACCGAAAATGCATGTTCCGGATGTGTCCCCAATTCCCCTTTTTTCAAGATGCACAATGCATCTGCAAATGTAAACATTGGAAGAGCTTGTTCTCTTTATATCAGTAGGAAAGGGTGACTGTGATATTGTATGGAACTTTATTTTTACATTTAAACAGCTTTTTTCCTTCTTTTTATTTGAAGAATATGGGGAGACGGCTGTAAATCGAGGCCTTAGTCTCATAAATCTCTACACAGCAATTACATTTCCCAGAAACATTTATTAAACTGTTTTGATGACATGAAGAACTGTATTATTGGAGAAATGCAACAGTTTGACAGGACAAAAAATGAATGTACTTAAATATGTACCAGGTACTGTAAGCAGCAAATATTAAATATTTTAGAGTTAAGGTTTAAAATGCAGCATGTTGCAAAACATTTTTAACAAATCTATGCAAAATTGAACGTGTAGAAAAAATTATAAAACGGTTAAAAGTTGCATAGGTGCTTTTAACAATATCTCTTTAGTGTGTACCTGACACAGCACCACTACTATTTAGTGTCATTAAATGTACTATCAATGCTATTTAGAGCTTGTCCAATGAGTATAATTATCTTAGATATTTGGTGAACCTTTTTACCCCAGACAAACTCAGGGGCTTGTGGGGCAATACCTGCATAACTAAGGTAAGAATTAGGATGCCAGAACTAGCTCCTTTTAAAAGTCAGGTGTATATTACTAAGAATAGTAATTGGTTGAATTCCGTGATTAATCTAATGAGCCTGCTCTTATGACACACAGATTATGTGGGTTTTATAATATATATATATTGTAGGCTTTCATAGTCTTATTAATTATAATGAGATGTGAACTGCAATGCCCAACTACTTATTTTAATTCAGTCTCACAGCATTGTACGCCGTTTCCCTTTAATTTTTGGTATATTTGCTTTATTTTTATAGTATTTTTGAGTCGGCTGTGTGGAGTTGGGTTGCTTATTGGTGAGGAAGAAGTGCTCTAGGGCGTTACGTATTTCCGTCTGAATTAGTGGGACCTCTAGGGATTCATTTAGCTTCCACGTCCATTGTGACCTGAAGGGCTTGGGGTTTTCGATGGTAAGGATCACCGGTGCGTGGTCTGAGCAGGTCATAGGCATTATGCGGGCCGCTATCAGTGTGTCTAGGTCACTGTGTTGGGTGAAAAAGTAATCCAATCTCGAGTAGGATCTGTGTGGTGCTGAATAATAGGTATAGTCCCTGTCTGCATGGTGGAGGATGCGCCAGGAGTCCGCAAACTGGTGAGTCGAGAGGAGAGTCCTCATGCCCCTAAGGACATGGTCCGGTATCGTAGACGTGCCTTTCGATGTGTCCATTCTGGGGTCCAGGGGGGCATTGAAGTCCCCTCCGAGAATGGGGGGTTCCTTCTCCGAATGTTTCCAGGGTTCTTAGGGCAGCGGCCAGGAACGTTCTCTGGCCCTTATTTGGGAGGTACAGGTTCGCGAGTGTGATTTTGGAGTTGCCTATTACCCCTTTGAGAAGAGGTATCTGCCTTCCGCATCCTTTTCCTCCGCTTCCAAGTGGAACTGAATATCTGCTGAGAATAGTATGGCCACACCCTTGGATTTAGTCGAGGAATTGTGTGCGAAGTAGCCGATAAGGTAATATTTGTTGGAGAACTTTGGGGCCTGGGGTGTAGTGAAGTGGGTTTCCTGGAAGAAGGCAATCGACACCCCCAACGCCTTGGTCTCTCGTAGCCCTCTGGCCCGCTTATGTGGGGAGTTGAGGCCCCTCGCGTTGATCGTGTAGAGGTTGAGGCCGGTTCTGTCGTATCTGCCCGCGCCAGGGGCGCGGAGAGCGAGAGGGGGCGAGCTCATGTCGTGCAGTTATGTCCGGGCCGAAGTGGTTGGCGGGGTAGGGAGGGCAGGGGGAGGTATAGGTATCTGGGTTCTAGGAAGGTGGGAAGGGAAGAGAGGTCTGCGGGGTTATGGAGGGAAGGAGAGGGTGGGCAGATGTCAAAGAAGTGAATGGTGTGGAGTAACTCGTATGGGTGGTGTCGGGTCGCCGGGGCGATGGTAGTTAGGGGTAATGTGCCGCTGGTAGGTGGGAGTCTAGGGACGTTGTCCCTTGTGTCCACCTCACAGGTTGTTGGCATTAAACCCGTGGGGTTGGTGGCGCCAGGGGGAGGGTGGGTCGCCCACTAGTGACTTCTTGTTGGATGGTGTGTCACAGTTGGTCCACTTCCGACCCCAGCTGCTTCACAGTTTTGGTGCATAGTGGATTGTGGCACCCATGTAGGGTGAGGCCGTGGGAACGGTCTATGATTCGTGTGAGCGGGCTTCCGTGTCGGCCCCCTCATGGGTCGTATCGTGAGGTATGCGGGGTGAGAGTAGTCTAGGAGGTTTAAGGGAGAACATCATACAAGGTATAAACACTCTGTATATAACATTATCAAAGAGCACATTTGTAACATTAAAAACATTTTTAAACAATGTGACCGTGCCCGTGTGTCGTAGGGGTCATCCAGTGGTGTTTGTCATGAGGTTGCATTATGTTGGTCACTCGAGGCCTTGAGGTACCCATCCCGGGAAGAAAGAAAGAGAGAAAAAAAAAAAGAGGGGGAGGGAGGGGGGTCACAATGCTACCTGGAGTACGTCCCAGGTTTAGCTGAGATTGTCTCATTTAAGCTGAAATGCCCTCCGTGTGGGAAGTCTCGTCTCTTGCTTGGTTATGCGTAAGTCAATGAGTGTCCAGTGGTGGCTGGTGTCCTTGTGGGGCGGCAGATTTGTACGGTCAGTTGGTGAGTTCGTTAGAGTGTGTAACTGTGCGGTCTAGTTCAGCTAGGCTGCTCGTCTTGGGTTCAGATTTCTAAGTCGTGGCAGTATGTCTGACTGTACATCTTGTCGTGTTTAGTCGTTGTCATCTGAGTGTCCCTTTGGGTTGTGTTTAGTTCTCTCCAGTGGCTGGCAGTCTCAGTGCCTTGGGGCGAGTACATATAACATATTCAAATTAAGTTTAGTGTTTACAGTTCGTATATAAGAGCATAGACAAGTAGCTTTAGTCCATTTTTAACACAGGTGTAACATTGCAATCAAGTCGGAGCCTAGTGCAAGTGTCCTTGTTCCCTGCCTGTATTTCTGTTTTGTCACCAGTGTGTGGTGTGTAGCAATGTTTTGTGTTGGTGCGAGGGTGAGTGTGTCTCTGGAGATGGTGCTTGAGTGTTGTCTCTGTGTGTGCTGTGATGTGGAGCGTGTGTATCTGGTGTTGTATCTGAGGGGGTTGTGGTCCCCTGGGTTTTACTTGCACTTCTGGTCCTCTTCCCCACTGTTTTCGTTCAGTTACGGCACCATGGTGTTCGGTCTTTATGGTTTGCGGATGGGAGGGCTCCAAAAAAAGATGGTGGAGCATGTTCGGTAAGGGGCAGTTTTCCAGCCCATCGTGGGGAGCCGAATCCAGTCCCGTGTCGGGCGGTTCATGTGTGAGGTGGTGAGTATGACTTAGATGTTCGGTAGACTAATTGGCCTTTATGGTGGTGAAGCATGTTTGCCCGTAGGGAGATGGATAATCCTCGGGGATGGTCGTAGGTTGTCTTCCAGGTGTGTTGCCATTGCGCTCAGTCCCTTGGTGAGCAAGTAGTGTCCAGGAGGTCAGCAGGAGAAAAAAAAACAACCAACAACAATCCAACCGGGGCTGCTTCTCTTTCTCTGTTACGACCTTTCTCCCCCAATGGTGAAAGAGAAGAGGAGAGGGCCAGGGAGGGTACCCGTTCCTTATGCTCCCACTGTGCAGGTGTATGTGCGGTAGTAATAAGGGTTGATGGTTTGCAGGGGCTGTGTGTGCCATCTTTGGCACCAGTAGAGTGGAGTAAAGTCTCTGGATGAGGTATTTCTACTGTTGTGTCTCAGGTTCAAGGTAGGTGCTGGCGACTTGGGGAGTTAGATGGGTAGTACCCTCTCTATTCCTCCGGCTCCGCTTGCTGAAGAGGGGTAAAGTCGGTGTTCGGTCCCTGCTGAATGTCGCGGCGGCTTGGTCTGCCTGTGGCGCGTTCGTTTACCGGGCAGTTGGTCCAGTCTATGATGGGGGTTTGTGGGAGGTCCAGGGCCTCCTGGAAAGTCTGGACATCCTGCGGTGTCCGGATTGTGGCTTCAGTGTTGCCGCGGCGGGCCGTAAGGGCAAATGGGAATTGCCAGCGGTAGCGAATTTGGGCCTCTTGTATGGTGGCGGTTATGGGCCGCAGCGCTCTTCGGGCCTGCAGGGTGAGGTGGTAGAGGTCATTGTATAATTCGACCGTCTGCCCTTCGTGTCTCCAGGACCTTTCCACCCAGGCTTTCCGCATAATATCCTCTTTAATTTGGAAGTCCGGAATGTGACAGATTATGTCCCTGGGAGGGGCGCCCGGGGGTGGTCTAGGCCTTAGTGCCCTGTGTGCTCTGTCTATGGTATGCTTCCCTAGGTCGGCCCAGGATACGATTAAATAGTGGTACCAGGATGGCCCTCATGTCTTCTGGGGTGTCTGTTTCCCGGCAGCCCCTTACCCTTATGTTGTGTCTGCGGCTGCAGTTGTCCAGGTCCTCTACATGGAGGCGCAGATCCTGAATCTGTTTGGTGTGTTCTTTCGTGGTTGTAACCGCGGGGCAGTGCAAGTCAGGGCTCTGTGATTCCAGGGCTTGCACCCTGGTCTCCAGCGCTGTGAGGGAGGTGCCCAGGGCTGAGATATCTGTTCGCAGCGTGTTTTTTACCTCTTCCAGCAGGGAATGAAAGTCTTCTTTTTTTGGCAGGGAGGCAAAAAGGGCATACCAGTCCGGTGCCGGCGGGGTAGGCATGTTGTTGCCTGTGGCGGGGCTTTCTTCCGACAGCGTGGAGCTCGGTGAGGAGGGCGCCATATTGGAGGTCTCATCCTGTGTGAGGAAGTCGCCCGGAGTGTGCAGGTAACTCCTAATCGAGGGGTGCGGATTGTTCCCTTGCGTTCTCGGTGTGGAGGGGGTCATTTGGGCTCGCTTGGTGCGTCCCATGGGTGCCAGTTTGCGCTGTTTAGCCGTGCTTTAGTGCAGCCAGGAGCGGAGCGAGAAGATTAGGCGGCCATTTTCGTCCGGCGTCAAGCCACGCCCCCTGCACTTCAGTGTTGACAGGCTTTGTCACCATAGTAACCGGACGCTATCCGGCTTTGGTAGGTGACACGTTGGTAGGTGAACACGTCATCACTCATGTAGGGGAGGTCCGTTCGTTGTATCGGCAGACAACACGCAGCACTGGGGTTTGATGTTTCACCGGTTTATGGTAAGCTTAATTTATGATTAAGTATTTCTTACATATAATGTACATTGTAGGTTGTTCAGCATCTTGATAAAGGCCGGTTTGTCGGCCGAAACGTTGATCTGTATATGCGACCGTGAATACTCATTTTTTAAAAAAAATGTTTACTTTCAAAACCATTGAGTGCTCTTGTTTACATATACATATATATAATTCTTATATATATATGTTGGAAGGCCAATTGGCCTGAATTTGTGGGAGGAGTTATGACCCTATATAAACCCTATCCCCCTACTTACCTTTGCCGTTCAAGCTGTGTTGACTGTCACCATAGTTACCTGCATTTCCTGTCAGCCGTTCCCGCCAAAATTCTGCAGCAAGCAAGCATTCTCCCTCCAGCAGCACCTACCGCAGACTTCAGGGCTCGTCCACCGGCTGCCCCGCAGCTTTCCCGACTCGCTGCCCGGCTGTCGAGCTTCCGGTCACGAGACAAGCACGCAAACGTAAGCTTCAACGTGGGGAATAGCGTTTCCTTTTTCCCACGTTTGGGCATAGAAACGCGGGGATAGGCTCCCTAGATATATTACTTACCAGTTCGTTTAATCCGCCGTTCATGTATTCCTGCGTTGGGGCAATTTTTAGCCGACCGTATAGTACACACGAATTTTGTTCATTCTTACGTACGCTTTTACTCACCTTACGTTCGCCTGTTTCTCACTTTCGTAACACATACGAACGGCTGGGTCACAAAACATTTATTTTTTCATTAATCTACATCCGGTCATAGTATATCTCTCTCACACGTTCGGTAGACGAATGCATAAGGTTGTATGCATTTTATAAAAAAATTATATTGAAGTATGTTCCTCTATGTATGATTTTATTTATGTTCACGACACTACCTACATTTTTTCCCTTATTCTAAATGTCATTATTTCACCACACTGTCACATTTAAATTATGTATATATCCCAGGCTTTTTTCTCTTAAAGGAACAGTTTCCCCTTTACGGTTGCAGGGCCTAGCCAAGGGCCAAGGTCAGTATCTACATACGTTACATACTTCCTGCAAGAGACAAGCCCCCGTCAGCGTAGAGAACTGGCTTTCAGGGTCAGGTGCTGGCCCTAGCTTCCCCAGTAATACTACGGTCCGTGAGGTCTACACCCCTACCTCATACACGGAGGTTCAGCCCCACGACCAAATCATAGCTAGCCACCTCGCTCGCTCTTCTTTAGGGCTACAGTCAGGGCTTCACATGTCAAGGCCACACGTTTTGAATCTCTTACAGTCACAAGAGGCCGACATCCTGCCACCTCCTTCTGGTGACCACAAAATTCCCTCGGCCCAAATCATAGCCTCTCACCGCTGCTTGGCAATAGCAGGGCCTCATCTGTCACTTGGTTCTAAAATTGTAATTCTTTGCTTCGGCATTAGCTAGCAGGCCAGTTCTCCGGAGGTTTCATCCCACCTCCACTATACTCTACTTATCCATATCATTATTCCTTTCAGGATGTCGCAAGAACCAATCATCGATCCCCCATCAGACGATATACCCAGCACGCCAGCCAGGCCTGGGTCTCCGGTGAAATCCCTCACTCCTTCTACTCCCAGATCCCTAAGATATTGGACCATTCCTAAAATATCGACTGAATTTAGGCTCAGGGGAATCCCCTTTCCAGCCACCGCCAGGAAAGCAGAACTTTATAAACTGCTAACTACTCAGGCCAATGAACCAAGGCCCGGCACCAGTTCACAAGGGCCTTCAGTTGGCTTTTCTGATTCCTCCCAGGAAACTCTGGCGGCTATACTGGACAATCTGCAATCCATTAACAGCAGGTTGCTGAAGGTGGAATCAGCCATAGCCACTCCAGGTGACTTAACAGCCCCAGCAGTCCCTACACCGGTAACCTCGACCGCTCTGACTGCCATACCCTTCATTTCCCCTCCCCCACCAGCCACTACCACTACCACTACCCACACCTCACCAGCCCACTCTTTTCCGGCTTCCGTCAAGAAATATATTCGTGATGGAAAAGACGTCAATTTAATGTCCCTCCTCATAGCCTCCCAAGACGTCTTAGAGAATAGAGTTTACAACTACAGGGACATTTCCGTAGTCTTAAGAGCCAGAGACCCACGTTTGAATAAAAAACTCACCATCCCACAGTTTGTTATCGCGTTCGGCACTTATCGCGATGTTATCTGCACGGTGTACCCTCATAGGAGAGAAGAGCTTGATTTATATATGCACAAGGTGGTTGATTTGGGCATCAAGTATGGAGGGTCCTCATTTTACGATTACCACAAATCCGTTTCGACCAAGGCAGCTACTCATCTGACACAATTCAATATTAGAATCGATTGGTATCAGATAGATACGGAGTTATTCTGCCGTCATTTTGCTGGTCTGAGGCCCCCATCTTGTGCCTCATGTGGTTCCACTTCACACTCCACCGATCTATGCCCTGGGGATGCAGACCCTTCCACGTCCACTTTTTCACCCCACCACTCCCTCACCCCACTCCCTAGACAGGAAGGTGTCCAGAGAGACAAGCTGGGCAGACCCATCACCTTCTTGGGCAAGGCGCAGGTGTGCAATAACTTTGACACTGGCATATGCAGCTACAGCGCATGCAGGTTGTTGCACATCTGCTCCATATGCTTCAGAGCACACACCAAGTCCATGTGCCCAACCCGTCTGACACCGAACAAATAAGCTGGTTCAGCACACATTTAATTATACGACGACACCACGTCCAGTTAATGGCACTTTCTCTTCGCAACCTTGCTCATCTCGGGGGGGCTGCTTAATTGCACTCCAAGTAATAAAGTGTGATTTTACATTTTTGTATCCTTCTTCTTTTTCCTCCAGTTCATGGAATAGTTTCAGTCATATTAATGTATAATTTTGATGTAATTTGCCTACATTCTTCTATTCCAGCATGTAGGGATACATGCGTAAGCAATATAGATATACCTTAGACCTCATTCTCTACACCTCCTCTACTCAGCTGCTAACACTCTTTTATGCTCTTTAATTACAGGTCTCCGGCCAGGCTCCCCCTCCGGCACACCTTCAATCAGCCAGGACGCCATCGTTCCTACGGCTAACCCTGGTTTAAACAAACTATTACTCCACGCACAAACAGTCACGCACCAAGCACTGTCTCCCAACACCACTATCTCTTACGCTAGGGCATTGACTATTTTTAACAAATTCACAGCCGAGTTTTGCTTACAAGGTGACCTTTCCATCAAAACCATGGTGGCTTTTGCCTCCTTTTGCCATTTACACCTTAAACTCTCTTATAATACCATCAAACTCTACCTCACCGGAGTACAACACAACATCCTCACTAACTTCCCTAACCACGCTCCTTTTCTGTCTTCCTACCCCATTAAGAAAATCCTCAAAGGTATTTTTAAGGTCTCAGTCTCTCCTAGTACGACTGGGCTACCAATAGACGGTCCAATATTCCGGCTCCTAAGCGACTTATTGGACAAATCCCCGTTTGACCACAATACCAATTTAGTCATGAAATCTGCCATTTTTTTTGGCCTTTTATGGGTTCCTCAGACCTAGAGTTCACAGTGGTACATCAAGGAGACACAGTACGATGCCTCAAACTTTCTTACTTAAAGAGAGTAGATGACCATTTTGTACTCTCTTTGCCTTCTACCAAGACTAATCACTCAGCCTATCCCACTATCATTCCCCTCTTTCCTACCGAGAATTTGTGGTGCCCTGTACATGTTCTGGATATGCTCCTGGTTTCTCACCTCACGCACTCACCAGATACTCCACTACTTCTACTCCAAGGACACCCACTCACCACAGCTAAATTTATGTCACACATCAGAATTCTGTTGTCTAGGTTAGGCTACAACCCAACCTCCTTCTCTGGTCACTCATTTCGCATCGGCGCAGCATCATCAGCCTCTAGCACCAACACCCTGGTACACATCATTAAGAGGCTGGGACGCTTGAAATCCTCAATATACAACTCCTACATCCCACGACCAGAAAGGGAGCTCAGGCAGGCTTTCAGAAATCTCGAAATTTAAACTTGCAATAAAGTGTGTTTACTTTGAATTCCTTTTTGCCCTCTTTTTTACAGGCCTACTCGTACGTTGGTTTCGGCACACCTCAACCAACTTTGCTCTTTCTCTACATTCCATTAACATAATAGAGATTCCGAGCACAAGTTGGAAGGCCAATTGGCCTGAATTTGTGGGAAGAGTTATGACCCTATATAAACCCTACCCCCCTACTTATCTTTGCCGTTCAAGCTGTGTTGACCCCACCCACCTACACCCTCCTTTACACATTTCTCTTTGTGGACCCTCTTTTTTACAGGCCTACTCGTACGTTGGTTTTGGCACACCTCAACCAACTTTGCTCTTTCTCTACATTCCATTAACATAATATAGATTCCGAACACAAATATATTGTAGGCTTTCATAGTCTTATTAATTTTAATGAGATGTGAACTGCAATGCCCAACTACTTATTTTAATTCAGTCTCACAGCATTGTATCTACGCCTTTTCCCTTAAATGAAAAGGTTCTTCCACTCTCACCTGACACATATGTCTCCCACTTCACGCTCAGGCAGAGTTTCCATGTGTTCTGCAGCAAGCCCAGTGATCCAGCCGCAGAGAGTGCTACGATGCATTGGAACACAATCAAACCCTCCGATCTTCTTATACCACTCTGACCGCCAGAATTCTCCTCTCTTGCAATCAGCATATCCCTCGGGGCTCTCAGGGCCACAATCCCACACCAGCTGTATTCCTGCACAGTCCTCAGGCCAAAATGGCTCAGAGAATTCTAGAAATATTTTGGCCACTGTACCGAACCCCAGTCGAGAAATTGCTTCCATCTTACCTCGTGGTAGTGGTGGATCAAATAAGTTGGATGCCCGATGTTTCAAGCAGCCAAGAGACACTGTAACAATTACATGAGTTGCTGGAAATTCCTCACCGTCTTCACAAAGTACTTTTACCGGATAGACAGAAACATTGCTCGATTCTACAGGCAACCCTTCCCAATGAATGCACTGAACTGGTTTTTGACACCGGAGAGAATTGGGAGGTAGCTGTTCCAGCAATTTATTAAGCAATGCTTGGTAACCTCCGCTACCAAGACAGTTAAAAAATGGACCTTCCAGTGCAGTGTAGAGGCTAAGCTGGCTCAAAGAGAACTCATACATTGAGTTACAAGCCTCATCAACACATTCAGCACGCTTACACCACTCATAGACTCCCTTAGACACTTCTGTGTCTGAAAAGTTGGTCTTTGTGAATTCCTTATCCAAGTACTCCCCAACAGACCAGGATCCACAGTCCAGATTAAAATCTTGTTCAATAATCTTAGACATCAATCTACCGAAAAATCCAGTAACTTGTTCTACTTGTTCGGTTGGGAGAGTTTTCCCATGCTCTGTGAAGAAGTAATCCTCAGGGGTAACTGCAACTGGTTGGCAGCTGACCATATTAAAGCCTTCTTCTGCCAGAAGTCCATGCTGTTTGGCCATGCTGTAAAGTGGGTTATCCTTTTGGCCATGGATCCATGTCGCACCCAACTCTAAGGCAGCAGTCCCAAATGGTTTATGTGTCCAGACCCGGCCACCAGCTCGTTCTAAAGCTTCAAGAATGACTAGGTCCTTAAATCCATGCTTTACTAAGGTGGTAGCTGCAGCAAGTCCAGCAAAACCAGCTCCGATTATAACCACCCGGGAAGGTGGGCAGTTGGACTTGTACTCCATGGAATTCAGCAAAGAGTTAAAGTGAGTCTCTAAAAATAAGAACAGAATATAACATTTATTCTTATTATACCAAAATCAAATTCACCTATTATACAAAAAATAATATGGTGACAAGTAAACATTTCACCTATTCATTACACTACTTAATAGATAAAATACATATCTCTGATATTTGAACAGCAATTTTGCTGCAGATGCCGAAGGGAAAACTACTGCAGCTGAACCTGGCCATAAATCATTTACATGGAGGGATAAACTATAGCTAAGCTGGTCAGATATGTGAGTGCACCTGCGCATGTCACAAAGTGTTTATATGTCCATCCCAGAATGCCCCGCACACGGCTGCATGCATTCCATGCTAGGACTCAGCTATAAACATATGCATGTGCACACTGCATTAAACAGACATGCGATGAAAACCAAGGTACAGTTGCAATCATTATTATTTAATCCCCATTGAAAATCTGTTTTTTTGTCAAAAATGTACATATGATCTATTCGGATTTTGCTAAGGCATGTGATACAGCAGTTCCACACAAAAGGTTACTATAGATGACAAATGTTGTTCTTGGATAGAATACTGGCATAAAGATAGAGTGCAAAGGGTAGTTGTAAATTTTTTAAATTTGGCAAAAGTGGTATGTGCTTCAGAAGTCTGTTCTGGATCCACTTCACTTTAATCAGTTTATAAATGATCTTGAAACGGGCATTGAAAGTCGTGTGTTGGTGTTTGCAGATGACACAAACTATGTGAGATAATACAGTCCAAATACGATATAACTTCTCCACCCAGGAAAATAGATTAATAGAAGGACTAGGCAGGCAAGTAATACACGAGATTCAATACAGAATGAACAAAATGAATAAGGGGGATCGAAAGCATAAGTTATGAAGAAAGGCTAGAAAAATTAAATTTGTTTTCTTCAGAGAAAAGATGCCTCAGCGGGGGTAGGATAGCACTATACAATACAAACATGTACAGGGTCAGTACAAACCACAATGTGCTAACCTGTTCTTTAGCAGGAATACAACAGACAAGAGGTCACCCATAGCGACTAGAAGAAAGGAGTTTTCACTTACAGCCGAGGAAAGGGTTCTTTACAGTAAGAACAATAGAGATGTGGAATTCTCTAACTAAAGTGGTTGTCTAATCAAATTCTGTAAGTATGAATTTTTTGGGAAAAAAATAAATATTAATTGCTATAATTAACATGTATGAGGGTTGTTGATACAAAGTGAAGTCATCATGGATTCAAAAAGGATTTTTCTTTGTGGCATTTGTGGAGTTTTTTTTTTTTTAAACTTCTTCTGGATCAAAAAATAAATAAATTTTGAACTCGATGGACTTTATTTTTTTTATTTTTTTTGCTTTAACCTGTTTCATTCTGCATACAAAATAATGGTTGGAAAACCAACTAAAACCATTTCTCTAAAGTTGGGATTTTAGAATTAGAGACAATTACTATTAAAAACATTTGTCTTCAGATACATGGCAAAATCTTTTCCATCATGTCTCCATGGGAATCGTATTTACAAAATGTCTTCTCCGATCAGTTTACCCCATACAGGCCAAGTTCTTATTAGTTTAATAGGTGGATCGAGTTCAACTAGGTGAAAGATTGTTTAAGGACACACAGGACGCGTGCGCAGCCTTGATTTATTCTGTGCCAATTTCTTCCTCCTGAAACCTTGACTCATGATTTTCTCTTGTCCCTGAAACTCTGTTCCAAAACATTATTGTCCTTTCACATTATGTATCCATATACACTATCACACAGGCCCATATATACAAGAAATATGAGTGGTGTAATTGTAAAAGTTTTATCTACTCTGGAGTGGTGGTGGTAGATTTTGTGCTTCTCCATATTTACAAGAAACTAAAACGTGACTGTATCATACATGACATTCCACAATAGAACAACCAAACAAACAAACAAACCAAACAGAAGCCTCACTAGGAACAATTCATGGACATTTCACAGAGAGAAATAGGCTGGAATGGATTCATTTACTCACTCACTCACCAAGAACACGGCGAGAGAAAAACAGGTCCGGCAGGCTGAAGAACTTTTTCTAGATTGAGAAGTTTTGGAAGGATCTTTGAGATATGCTTTTAAATGAAACAGATCCTGTGAGACAAGTGGGTAAAGATCAGCACTCTGTAAAGCGTTGCAGAGAAAATGCAGCTTTGCAACAATATTCCAAAGCAAATCTAGCTAGTGCATTCACTCACCTTTGATCTGCTCAATGTGATCAAGATCGTTGTTCAATGCCGGCTTAGTTTCTTGTGTGACGGACTCTGCATATCACTCTTCATATTCCTGTGTGCTTCTTTGTATTAGCTCCCTTTTCCTTCTTCCCATCCCCCCTGCTATCCAAGAACAGGAGAACTTTGATCTGTACAGTTTGATAAAAAAGCAGTACAATAAACCAAGGCTAACATGTGTTTATATAATACTGTACACACATATTGAAACATTCCTACTGCCTTAAAACAGGATCGATCGACCATGAAATGATTAGATGATAAGACAAATTCAGGTATAAAGTATGGAACAAACACCTAACTGAACGCTTGCCTGTCCAGATGTGGCTTCTGGTGTTTAAGAGAACCTTTCACTCACATATAAATTTACCATTACAGGAGGCAAACTTAAATTACTCACTAGGTGGTATACCACACCACAAAGCTTACATAACATGGATGGCTCTATCTCCCCGAAATGCAGGCGATGTCACAAAGAAAAGGGTGGTCTTCAACATATCTGGTGGGAATGCTCCATAGTACAAAAATACTGGAGGGAGGTAAAGGCCACGATTAAGAATGTACTGGGTTTATCCTAGGCCTTAGATGACCCGACGATGCTCTTGCATGTACCCGAGTCTACCACATCTCAACACAAATACAAAAACTCACTGCTATACTTTATGCTCACGACGGCAAAAATAGAAGTGGTGGCAAATTGGAAAAAGGTTAATAACCCAACAAAGACGGCTTGGCTGTCTTTGGTGGAAAATTTAAGGGAGTAATGAGATGGTCTCTAAACTACAAAATATATGTATATGACAAGATCTGGGAACCGTGGAAAATATAATAGGGTAATAGGGAATACATGAAAGCATCCACGGCGCCTGGGAGGCAAATAGAGGATGGAGCACTCACACGATAACAACATCTGGGCAAACTGGGGGCAGGGAGGAGGGGGGAGGCAGCATAAGCACATTGGTATCCAAGCCAAGATACATAAATGAATGGACAAGTGGCAAAAGTAGAGGGGGGCACGCAGGCAAAGAGTATTCTGAATCTGAACTACACCACCCACGCAGTAGTAAAGTCCTCTGTACGTGCTGTATCAACTTTTATTTTACACTATGTTACATTTTCTTTTACAATATGTTATATTTTATGATGTACATAATGTACTGTCATTTGTTACGATATCTTGTACCCTATAACTCTCATGGAGGAATAACTAAACAATGCAAATAACAAATCTGCATTGTTGACAAATGCTACTCCGACCAACACTACTTAACTTAGAGGACCAGGGAAATGTAGGTCCTATACCTGATATGCTGACACAGAGTTGATAGAGTTTATATATCTAATATAAGTAATATACATATAATATATGTAATATACATATATAGTACCTATTGTGTACTCGATATTGTTACGCCGTGATCAGTTGCAATTCAGTTTATCTATTTTGAACTCACTACCAGGGATAGGCAAACTTGGGCACCCCAGATGTTGTGGACTACATCTCCCTTGATGCTTTGCAAGCATTATGGCTGTAAGAGCACTATGGGAGATGTAGTCCAAAACATCAGGAGTGCCCAAGGTTGCCTACCCCTCCGACTAGATCAATGAAGCCCATTTGAAAACAGCATAGTTTAATAAGTTGGATAGGGAACCCAAATACTCTGGGTGGCGAGGTTGGTTCCGCCACATGGTACCCCAAGGAGCTGAAGGTGCCGTCCTTCCTCCCCAGCGGCAGAGTGTCCTGCAGGGAGCAGAGACCGTTGGTCTCGCAGCCCAGCCGCAAGACAAAATATTGAGTCGGACCCCCCCTTCACCAGCAGAGAGTGTGTCAGGAAGAGGAGTCTGCTACCCCCTCTCTCCAGCGGCAGGCTACGGTTCAGGGAGAGGAGCTTGTTACCCCCTCTCCCCAGCGGCAGCCTTACCCACCAAGGGGAGATGTTAAGCCCCACAACTGTGGAGATGGGACCGTAGTCTCTGCACTTACAGCACAAGGGGTAGGGACGGTCGGTCCTGTTCCACAGCCACAGAGCGGTGTATCCAGAGGGGAGACAATCGGTCTCCCCCTTCCACAGCCAGGCCACTTCCACAGCCCTACCACTTCCGTGGTAGCGCTGGCACCAGGGCAGAGTACCGCTGGTCTCTGCCCACTCAGCAACCCACCAAGGCAGCCTACCAGTTTCCCGCACAGCCGTGGTGAGGCACCTGGACAAGTTTATCCCTTACTCAGGTGTAATAACCATTTATTGCGGGTGGGCTGTAATACTGTTTGTGCTTCGTGGGTGGGTTGCTGGACTAACCAGGGCACTGACCGACAGGAGGTCCGATACCCTGTTAGTCTGATTGGTAAAGGGGAGACCAACCTCGCCACTGGGCACTGGAGAAGCCTGGTTGCTCGCCTGCTCCCTTTGGACTATAGCCCTACAGGTTAAAGCTTTTATTTTCCCTGCAGAAAGGCTTGTTTGTGCCTTTCTGCCAGGGGTTCGGTAGATTCCAGCTACCGAACAAACTACCGTACGAGGGACCACCTGGGAGCTGGAGTGTGCCGTCAATTGACCGCCCAGAAGCTGCGGTTAACCGCAGCTTAATTGATGAACGCTGGGTGGCCTTTGTTTGTTTGCCGAACACGTGGCAGCGGCCATTTTAACTTCCAAATGGCCAGCGGTGTTCAGCGTTCAAACTATGGAACTGAAAACGGACACTTTATTGCGCGAACACCGCTGAGCCGCCAGCCTCCTTACCTCTGCATTCGGTAATGGAACCGACTGGCTGTTCATTCGGTAGTTTGACCATATGAACAGCCTCACCCCAGATAGCCATGCCATGGTGCCTATTCGTGTAACGAAAGACTATGGGAAAGACTTTGGCTCCATGGCGATTGAACTGTATGTATGTGATCTGAGCGCCATTCGGTAATAATGTGCGCTCAGATCTAAGCTATCTGGGGATATGTAGAATGTATATGTTTTATGTACTAAATGTATCAGTATGTTATTTTAAGTTTTTTATTGTCTTTTTGTCTGCAATGTGTGTAATGGAGTTTTGCCTCTGTCCTTGGAGATAATTGGATTACTTCTCAATTATCTCCAAGGCAGAGAGGAGGGATTGTAATGAATTGTGGGATTGTTTAAAGGTGTATGTCTGTGATTGGTCAGTGTCCTATATGTTTCCCAGTTTCCCATCTGGTCCGCTAGGTGAGTGTCCACCAGGTGGGAAACCTGCATAAAAGCTGGGCAGTTAGCCTCAGTAAACCAGATTCTGCTTGACCCTCAAACCGAAGTGTCGTCTCGTATTTGGGGGAATTGGATTGTATGCTGATTGCCAGGAGTGTAAGCGGATTGTATGCTTTTCCTGTTCAGCTATTCCAGTGTTCGTGTGTTTCCAGTTCGGGAGATTGGGGAATTCAAGTGTGTGCAGTTCGGGAGTTGGAAGATTCGTGTAGTTTGCAGTTCGGGAGATTGGTGCTTGCAGTAGCTGCTTGTCTATCTGGAAGGGGATTATCGCCTAAACGGTTTTTAACCTCTGGTGAGCGAAACGGTCCATTACACTCTGCCACTGTAACAACTAGAAATGGCTAGAATTAAACAAACGTATACTTATTATTTTCTAAAACAAACAACACTATAAACGAGGAATACAGTTATGTTTATAGATTACAGGAAGTTCTTTCACAACCCCCATTGTCAATCTGAAAAAAATACATGCCGCGTTTTACAAGCTTGTAAATCTACATTATACTTCCTCAGCATGCTCAGCTGAATTCCCAGGAGAAATACTTTAAGATTATAGGGCTAATTAGACTTGTACACCATGTAAAATCATCAAAGAACCGGTGTGATCATGCATGAATTGCTCAGTTGATTCAGAAACTAAAAAGTGGTTTCTGGAGTAGAGGTAAATATAAGGTAAAACTCCATACTGCTACTGGTAAATTACAATCACACGATGCTTTGCAATCGCATGCTAGTTCCATTTACCTGCTGCCCATCTGTCACGTATCATTCGTATCCATGTGGCAAAAACATAGATAATTACCTTCCGAAGATCGAGGGGATCTTCTGCCAAGATGCCTGGCTTGTGCGGCATGTCGGTGCACGCCGGCCACTGCAGACCCACGCAATTATATAGCCCCAGGTCCGTCCACGGTAAAGACGACGTTGGCGTGCAGGTGACATCACGCAAAAGACACACACACATGTTTTGGGGTCAAGGGCTAGGTACAGCCAATCGGATTTTCAAGAGGGTTATTTAAACTCACTTATTCCTTAGCTCATTGCCCTATCGTAGTTTCCCTTAGATGGTTACCCGAGAGTGTGTTCCTGACCGTGTTTTTCTATTTTTTTACTTTGGCTTCGTTTTGACTTCCCTGATTTCTGGTACCCTTGACTATTGGCTATTCCTTATCGATGTGTCTTGTTCTGTGTACCTGACCTCTGCTAGTTTTCTGACTATTCTCGGGCCAAGTTAAGTCCGGCCATTTTAAGGTCCAGTAAGACCCTTAGTTCTAGGGTGTGATACTATTCTGCATGCTAGATCAATATAATCCTGACACCATCTCAGCTAGAAAATATACCTTGAGGAATTCTTGCTTAAAAAGAAGAAACAAATACAGCACCCGTAAAGGAACACTATACAAATCTGTACTCCTGATGTCTGAGTTGCAGCAAAAACCTGAACAAATACGTTTTTTTATTTACTTTTTTTCTTACTTCCTCAGAGCTGCCGCCAGCTCCTCCTCCGGCAACATCACCCAGCTTTCGAACCGATGGCCAATCCGCGTGCCTCTCGTGCATCCAAATGCTTATTGTAGCAAAGTATTGAATTAAATTACTCCAAGCATATTCATTTTGCTGAACATGGATTAATCAGCTACTCACTCTTATTGATCCCCTTTCCTTTAAAAATTAATTAAATAAATAAATAAAGCAACTATGAAAAAGCCGGGCCCAAGTGCTCCCTGAAATGTAGACTTTTTCATCAATTTTCAGTTTGAAGTCCAATTAAAGGACCACTCTAGTGCCAGGAAAACATACTCGTTTTCCTGGCACTAGAGTGCCCTGAGGGTGCCCCCACCCTCAGGGACCCACTCCCGCCCGGCTCTGGAAAGGGGAAAGGGGTAAAAACGTACCTTTTTCCAGCACTGGGCGGAGAGATCTCCTCCTGCTCTCCTCCTCCGATCCGCCTCTTCTCCTCCCCGTCGGCTGAATGCGCACGCGCGGCAAGAGCTGCGCGCGCATTCAGCCGGTCACATAGGAAAGCATTCTCAATGCTTTCCTATGGACGCTGGCGTGCTCTCACTGTGAAGCACGCAAGCGCCTCTAGCGGCTGTCAATGAGACAGCCACTAGAGGACATAGGGGGAAGGCTTAACCCATTCACAAACATAGCAGTTTCTCTGAAACTGCTATGTTTATGAAAAAATGGGTTAACCCTAGAAGGACCTGGCACCCAGACCACCTCATTAAGCTGAAGTGGTCTGGGTGCCTAGAGTGGTCCTTTAAATACTTCACAGAGAAGCATTGTTGTACCTCAGACGCACGTGCAGCAACAGAAGCAGGGACAGAGGGCTGGACAGTGGGAGGTATGAAGGGCTAAACTGGAGGAAGTGCCAAAAAGTGGTGGGTGAGAGCCCAATTTTAGGAGCTGAACAAAGGTAGGACAATATTCAAAGTAGAGATTGAACGAGCAGAATACACACAGTCCCACAGGGATCACATTGCAGGCTCTCTCACAGCGCTGCCTGCAAGTGAAGGAGCTAATTATGTATTATTTGCACAGAAACCACATAAGACAGTCCAGAACAGAATTGCAGGCTGGTTAAATCATGTGTGTTCTAGGGGCACAACAACATCCTAGTACAAATAGACCGGTTTCAAGCTGAAATGCTGCATATACTGACTGCTTGCACAAATTCTAAAATGAGAAGTGATCGTGGTGGCTGGAGTAACTCTTTAAGTTAAAGAGTATGAATAATGAAAATACAGTGAATTGTACAAGTGCACCGACAAAAAGTGTTGTTATTAGGAAATAAATTGGGAGGGAAAAAGTAGTTATTTTTCACAAAACCATGTGTGTTTATGTGTATGATTGCAGCGATTAGGTAAACGGTGCTGTGAATAGGAAAACATTGCTGGGACCAGAAAACCATGTGTGTTTGAGTCTACATTGCTATGATAAGACAAACAATGATGTGAATAGGAGAGTCATACTGGTATCAGAAAATAACATGATACATTGAGTATACATTGCTGTAACAGTGAAATAAAGGTTCTGTGATTAGGAAAGCACTGCTTTTAAACTAGGACTGCATGAATGAATACTGACATATTAAAACAATAAACCTTAAAGCATTCCCACGCACTGAAAGACTTAACTACAAAGCATTCACTCACTCCAAAACACTCTTACCCCAAGGAAGCATCAGCTATCAGAACTAAATGGTGGAGAATCCCACTGGGAGGGGAGAGTTGCCATGAACCTTTATCAAACACACAAGATCAATATCTCCACTGGAAGACACTCACCAAAAACAGTCTGACTGCCTGTTAGAGAATGAAGCAGGCACAGACCTAGCCAGAAGCTCAAACTGAAAGCATTAACAGTGATGAGACAGACAGTGAAACAGAGAGCACTTCCTTCTGCACTGCTCAAAATATAACTTCATGTAACAGATAAAGCCTTTCAGAGAAAACCAGAGGAAGAAAAACTCCGTTCTTGGGGAACAACCTGCACAAAGAGCATGTTTTGTGTAAACGGCTCACTGTCCTACTGTACCGGAATACAGAGCATCAAACATGGAGTGTGCTGTGTATATTATTCTGCAATACTCCCACTGTATTCCGATGGATACAAAGACTCCATGCATTCCATGGCAGCTGCATCTAGCTGATTGAGAAACCAAGTTCTGTCCTACGCGTTTCATGACAATGACATATAGCGCTGGACTTGATTCAGCAGTAAACTAATTGCAGCTCCTATTACAAGCAATGAGTATGTGTATGTGTATAATAATAACAACCAATATTACAGTTGTAATCAAAATTATTTAACTCCCTGATGAAAAGCATATTTATTGTCAAAAATATACAGACTTTCAACTGTTTGCAATGAACAAATCAAACAAAAGCAATTGGAATAGCTCAGCACAACAAACGCTTCAGGTGGTTTCCCTAAATTCAACTGAAAATGCAACTTAGAATGATTTCTCCAGTCTCAAAATTGTTTAACCCCCTAAATAGAATCTCTTGCAACCAGATTTGAGAAAAACCCTCAAAGTGCGTACTAAACGCAGCAGGTTTCCATGACAGAACTCCACTACTGACACAAACGCACAAGAAAAGTCGGCTCCAATATGCTCTAAATCATATGAATAAGCCACAGAAGTTTTGTGATTCTGTTTTGTGAAGCAATCACAACCCAATGGAGCAGCGGTATGTCTAGAGGAAGAAGAATGAAGCATATGTTGAAAAGAATACTCTGTCTACAGTTAAGCATGGTGGTGGCTCGTGATGCTCTGGGGCTGCTTTGCATCCTCTGGCATTGGAAATCTGCAGCGAGTGGAAGGCACGATGGAATCATTTAAGTATCAGAAAATCCTAGGAGAAAACGTCCTGCCGTCTGTGAGGAAGCTGAAACTCAAGTTTCTGCTTGAATGTGACACATTTTGCGTGATCACGTAGGATGAAGCCCAGATAATCGGGCTCCTGTTTACATCCCAAGATTTTCTTGAACTGCGGATTCCTATGAAGGCAGGGCCAGTTGTGGCGAGGGAGAAAATTGGCACAATAGCGTTCCTTTAAGGTCAAAATAGCTGAACTAGAAAAATTCGCTAAATCAGCCACATTTTCAATTTGGCTACTCTGGCCTTAAATGTGGAATTCATTTTGAATTCTCACTTTTGTAAATAACCCTGTATTGTTTTTGCTATTATATATTTCTCAGATGCAAAACGCAGTTCCAATTAAAGCACCAATGGAAGGATTAAAAAAAATGTAATTTCTTTTGAATTTTTGGACACTTTGCTATAACTTTAACACATAGAACACTGGTACTCGCCAGGTATAATGTGCAGTTTGTGATATCTGTACCAGTACATAAAGCCTTAGCCGAACGGACACTCACAGAAGACATACCTGATGTGTCATTGGGATCCACACGATTCTCTACTTCTCTTCTACAACTGCCCAGCTCAGAACTGCTTCTCTTCATTAGTTTTACGTTATAATTTCACGCATGCCAGCAATGATATTACCAGCGTCTTGTGCTGACATTTTATATATCACTGCCAATTTAATTTCAAAACATCTGAAACAATAAACAGTTTTTATCAATTCAGACTGCGTCATTTAGCTTGTTACAAAATAACACAAATCTATATACAATATATGGCTCAGATTTATCTGATGAAATGTTACACTTTTATTTTTTAACAAATGCTGTTGGAGGTTTTGGCGTTTTTTTCTTGTTTTTTTAACCCCTTAAGGACCAAACTTCTGGAATAAAAGGGAATCATGACATGTCAGACACGTCATGTGTCCTTAAGGGGCAGTAGGGCTCTGATAAAACAGATACACTTACCTTATCCTCTTTCGCTTAAAAGCCCCCAGCACAGTTCTAGGTCATACTTGTTTACAGTTGTATGTTTTAATATTAAATACATTTTTGTTACATTTGTTATTCATTTCCCAAACACACAATGTGTTTGCTTGCATTGTCTATTTTCGAATTCCAGGATTTAAGCCAAAATAGCCACGTTAGAACAACTAAATTTCAAGCCAAGAATCTTTATTATGAATTGCGTGTCAGTTGTTTATTCAACACAGTTTACTGTTCAGTGAGTCTGACCCTTGAGGGTTTCCTTGCATTGCCGCATTACTATACCTCTTTATCCCTTTACTCCCAGACACCCTTGCTGTGCCCTGCAGGCTGCAGCTAAGCGCAGTGGATGAACCAATGTTACACGTGGCTTTCTCGAATGCATTTTTCCCTTTTATGAAAAGAAATCTGCTTCCTTTTCTGTTGCTAAGCGACCTTTCTCTTTAATGTGTGTTATCGGCACTGTGCTTCTCATAGCCCATAATTTTGCAGAGAATTTTATATAATTTTTTTTCCTTCAAACAAAATATATGCATAGTCTGTTTCTCTGATACTGCCAGCAGCACAGTATATCAGTTATTGCCGTTCTGCTTTATTAAGATGATTTCAAATTATATAATTCTCCAGCCTTGTCTTTAACCCAGTTGAGTGCCAAGGTGTGCGCAGCGACCCTCTAAAATAAAAGGAAGGCTGGGGTATGTCCCTAATGATTGCTCAACGTCTGTGTCCTTTTACACGACTGCCATATAGCTAAAAATAACTAGGAATATAGGGTTATTCACTATATTGGGAATTGTCTGGAATTCAAAGTCGGCCACAACAATCAAACTGGAAAATGTCAGCACTGTTTTCAGCTTGGCTATTTGACAAAACAATTGAAACTAATTTTTAAACCTTGAAAGTTCACACAATCCTGGTGTTCTCAAAATAAGGTGGTACTCAGTACCTGCCTACATTGTAGCTATCAGTCCTGGAAGCTTACCTAATTAGTAGGAGAAGCGGAATGAAGGATTGACATGTCATTTACAGGGACACTCTAGGTACTATAACCAATTCAGCTCATTGAATGGGTTGTAATGCCTGCTCTCCAATGGAGGTACGGTTAAGGCAGAGGTTACAAACTTCCTTAGTCATACCAATTCCTACCAGCAATGAACGTTGTGATAGGTGGTGGGAATATCTCTCTCCATTCACCTCTCATTCAGTGCGCTTGGTTGGGGATGGACACACTGAAAATGCGGGGTAGAAAGAATGAAAATGGAGGGGTAAACAGGAGGTTAATAGTGGGGTGAACAGACAGAATAGGGGTTTT
Organism: Pelobates fuscus; assembly: GCF_036172605.1. Taxonomy (NCBI): domain Eukaryota; kingdom Metazoa; phylum Chordata; class Amphibia; order Anura; family Pelobatidae; genus Pelobates; species Pelobates fuscus. The sequence continues at coordinate 17,594,034 of NC_086324.1, read as the reverse complement.
GGGAGGTGGACTGGTAGAGGGGTGGACAAACAGAGAATGAGAGAGACAGACTGAAAATGTGTGGGTAGACAAACAAATTAAAGTGGCACCGTCGCGCCGTACTTACCTATTTCCAATCGCTTCCTCTACTCTTACTTTTTCCTACTCTCTCCTTCTTTTTCCTTCTATTTCTAACCAAAAGCATAAGACAAAGTAGGGACCCCTGGCGCTGATGCGGAGCTACTGTCGCCAAGAAGAGTCAATCCTCAGCTGTCACCAATGATGGCTGCAAGGCATTGGCTATGTCTATGGAGGAGATCCTCCATACTCCTAAATGCTGTACTTCTGCACATATGCTACACTGAAGCGCTATGAGCCGCAAAAGAAGACGGAAGAGGATGGTGGCACTCGCAAGGGACAGCTTCAGGTAAGTAGAACTCACCTTTGCCTGCCACCCCTGGCTACTGGACCCTTGGCATCAATGACACCATCAGGGGTCTTTGCAAAGGCCCCAGATGGTGACAGTTCCGTTCTAAGGGGTGGACAGAGAGAATGGGAGGGCTGGGGGCTAGACAGAATAAAAACGGACAACAGAGAAAAAAGAGTGGCCAGTGAATGGGAGTAGGAGTGAACAGACATAATAGGCACAAATAGAGGGAGACATAAGTGGTGAGAGACAAAGAGGGAGATTCAATTGTCTGAGAGATAGGTGTGGAAGATTAAAGTGGGGGACAGAAATTGGAGTGGTACTAATCAGAATGGTTAACTTTGGAACCTATCGCTTCCTTGAATCATAATCACTACAGTAAGCCACAGTGGCTATGGTGCTTGGAGTGTTAAAGACGGGTGCTAATGCAAAATACACTCCCGGGTTATTAATACCCTAGGTATGTCTCTGGGGGAGGTAAAATTTATGATTGGATGATATAAAGACACACATAATATTTTTCAGTCTGGCTATTTCCACCTTAAATTTAAAATTTACTTTGAATTCTCACTTCAGTTAATAGTCAATTTTGCAAGTTGAAATGCTGGCAATTTTACAGATTAGAAATATAAAATAAAATAAAAAAACCGACATCAAAACAAATATCTCATAATCGATTCTCAGCATATGGTACTATACAAATTGACTATCAAACGACTGACTTTCCAACAGTCATAAAGGCAGAACTGGTAGCAAACAAAATCCCTGCTTAATAAACAAGACAAACTGAGAATTGTATCACGGGACAGTATTCAAACTGAATTTGATTTTATCATCTTGGACAAAGATCAGGAATCGTTGCATATGTTTGTGAACTACATTTCATATGAAAGTCTAAAGGTTCGACATCACTGCAAGATATCACAGCGTAATATCATTAACATACAGCAGATGGCAGCAGAATCCAGTAAGACATCCGTTTTGTTGTTCGGCTGGCATTGCTTCCATAAAATTAAAGGACCACTAAATGCACCCAGGTCACTTCATCTCAATGAAGTGGTCTGGGCGCAGTGACCCTGTAGTTCTACTCTGCAATGCAGATATTGGGGGCCAAACACATTCAGTAGCGTGAACATCCGTAGAATACTAAACAAATTCCAAACAAACTGTTAGCTATAGGAAACAAAACAATACTATCACCACAATCACGTGTGAATAGTGTGAATAGTAAGTATGCAATATACTTATCAGCTAAACCAAGCGGGCAGCCTCCCAAGGATCACTTCCCAGGTGGTGATCTTTAGACCAGAATACAAGCAAAACACATATGGGATACGGTTGTGGAATCTAAAAAAGAACATGGACAAAACATAGTGTAATACAATATACGGTAAACAAATAATGTTCGCTGTACAAAAATGCACTCACAAGATGTAGATGTATTATGCGCTCAAAGGGTGCCTCCCCCGATGTAATTGGGGGGCTATGGATCCCTCTCCGCTGTCTGCAGGATAGCAGGAAGTCAGGACTCCCGATGGTAGTATAAAATAGCGGCATTTATTCTAAATCAAATAAAATTAGTAAAACAGCAGCAGTTGTGGTTTTACGCGTTTGTGAGCGCATTTTTGTACAGCGCACATTATTTGTTAAAATTGTATTACACTATGTTTTTTCTGTTTTCTTTTTAGATTCCACAGCCGTATACCATATGTGTTTTGCTTGTAAACTGTTAGCTATCACTGGTAAGTACAAACTGTATGCCATTAAATGTACAACACTGCTTCCGCAGTGCCCTGGGAATGTTGGTTGGTTGGATTGCAGGGATGTCTGTCAAACTCATTACACTCCCCCATTATTGGATGCATCATGTGAATTTGATTCTCCCAACTTTAAAGAGACAGTCTAAGCACCATAACCACTTTACATCATTGCATAGTACATGGTGTTCAGAGCATCTTTTTTTGAGATGTGGGAATAGCAGCAGCGATCCGTAGAGGCGAGCAGTGATCCATGAACTGTGTATGGGTACACTACACAATTCCTTTACGTTTTCCTCGATTTTATACATCAAAATGTTAGGAGGAGTGCACCCTTTAGGAGTGTGTATTTTTTCCTTCTTTTGGACATTATTTTCTCTCTGCTGTTGAGGAATTAAAGAAAGAGATTAGTAAATAGTTGTCTCTGTGTCTTTAATAAAATCATGACTTTACATCATGTTAATAGTAAAATCTGAAAATTCTGTTCCATATCATAGGCTGCTGGGTAGTCACTTGCTCTACTGTATGGTATATTAACACATCAAAAGGTAAATTAGTTTTGTAGCGGTATTGCGCAAGTTTACCTCCAGAATAAGAACTGTATGTACTTGGAACTCTCTTGATATTCTAACAGCGGAAGGTGTTAGTGTATAAACAGCACATTGCTAGGCAATATAACTAAATGACAGTGGACCAATATAGATAAACAGTACATTGCATATGGATAAAACATTATGGCTTTACTGTAAAATGTTACACTTTGGCCTGCCCACATACCGATAAAGCATTATCTGCAATTAATGTTTACCCTGTCAGTTACTTAAAGGGAAACTCCAGTGCCAGGAAAACGATCCGTTTTCCTGGCACTAGACGGTCCCTCTCCCTCCCTCCCACCCACCAATCCCCGGTTACTGAAGGGGTGAAAACCCCTTCAGTCACTTACCTTAGGCAGCGGCGATGTCCCTCGCCGCTGTCTCCTCCTCCGCCACGCTACTCCCTGACTGATCCCGCCCACCGGCCGAGGAGACCTTATGCGCATGCGCGGCAATGCCGCGCATGCGCATTACGTCTCCCCATAGGAAAGCATTTAAAACGAATTTCAATGCTTTCCTATGGGGATTTGAGCGACGCTGGAGGTCCTCACACAGCGTGAGGACGTCCAGCGACGCTCTAGCGCTATAGAGCAGGAAGTTCCCTCTAGTGGCTGTCTAATAGACAGCCACTAGAGGTGGAGTTAACCCTGCAAGGTAATTATTGCAGTTTATAAAAAACTGAAATAATTACACTTGCAGGGTTAGGAGTAGTGGGAGTTGGCACCCAGACCACTCCAATGAGCAGAAGTGGTCTGGGTGCCTGGAGTGTCCCTTTAACATTATCTAATGGGATAAGCCTATCCTTTATAAAACAGCTTCTCCGGGTTCCTCGAGTCCATTTATCCAGAATTATATCAACTTAACCCCTTAAGGACCAAACTTCTGGAATAAAAGGGAATCATGACATGTCACACATGTCATGTGTCCTTGAGGGGTTAAAAGATTTATTTATTTATTTTTTACACAAACACAAATAGGGATTGGCACACTTAAACGATAAAATGTCATGTTCTTTAAGCCTTCTGAGAATTGAAAACAATTCTATAGTAACAACCCCTGGATGCTGGGCTAAGGTAACATCCTCAGGACGTACTTGAAAACCAGAGTAATCTGAATGTACCTTTCCTGGTTAAATACTTTGTTATTATTATTATTATTATTACTATTAATAATTACAGATAATATTAGCAGCAATACGCACCATGGGTATAGACAGGCAGATAGATAGATTACATCATGCGCCATGGCCACGTCAATGTTCTGAAGTGGTCATGGGTCAAGGACCCTGTATTTAAGAAAACAAACCCCATACGGTTTATTCACAAAACAGTGAATTGTGTGGTGATATTATTTATTTATTTTTGTAAAATCCAGGTTAAAACAGTCAAATTACAAATATAGCAAAAATATAACTTGGGCAAATGTTAGCCTTAATTTTGCATTTTGCTTTGTGAGTCACTCCAATGCACTGTTTAGTGGATAATCCCCTACGTACTCCATGCTTTGTTTATCATTTGAAAAACAAGGCTTTAACTGGATTGTATTGCTTTGCTGTAATAATTTTTTTTAAATGTATTTATTTTTTACCTTGAAGGTAGTTACATAGTATTACACCTTTTTGACTTGTTTAATGATTCGTTGACAATAGTGTGATACAGTAAGCAATCATGAACACTGCATTAATTACTCCTCACCTGAAATACTCCGGATTTTTATTACACCAAACCTCGGAGATTCTGTCTGGAGGAGAACTGTAAATAATAATAGGCATGGCTGAGAATGTAGTGTCTGACCAGTGTAGAGTTCTAATCACTAAAGATGTGTGACCTAACATGTGTCTCTGGTGCAGGGCATCCAAGGCAGCGGCCATTTGCTTGGAGACCAGAATCCATTGAGTCGCAGGCAGTGGGCTCCACCAAAATGGCTCCGGAAAGATAGAGTGTTACTGTACTACTTAACTAAATCTACACAATGTTTGTAATGTCTGTCTCAGCTCTTTGCAGCAGAGGCTTCAAGATATGGTCATTGTACTTGTCGTGTTGAAAACTAATTTTGTGTAATAGCAGTCAATGATTATCAGGGCAGGACTGGGACTACAATTCTCCAGGGGGATTTAAATGTACATTATTATTTTTATTAATTATTATTATTATTATTTATTACAAGCATGAGTGTAGGAAGGAGGAGAGGGTTACGGGGACAAATAAAATATCTTGGCTTTTAAGGTCATATGTTTCACTATTTAAAGCGGCACTGTCAGCCCTCCCTGAAAAATTAGTGTTTCATAGAGTCATTTTGACTGTGTTGGAATTGAACTGAAATTTCAACCCAATCAAGAGATGTATTGAGACAAAGTAGGAACTACTGACTTTCTTGTACTCACTCCTGGCCACTGTCACCAGTGACGGCAGCAGGGAATTGGCTTTGTCAATGGAGGAGCCCGCGGGATCCTACATAGACCTAAATGCTGTATTTTTGTGTATGCATGAGAGTACAGCAGTGACATCTGCACTGAAGTGGACCTCACAGCGCCCGAGACCGTCTGGCATAGTTGCCAACTGTCCCGTTTTTACTGCAGTTATTGGCTGAGAGCTTCAATGCAGGACTGTAGGTATTGACTGAGAGTTTCAACGCAGGACTGATACAAGTACTGTGCTCCCACTGGTGGCGCAGGCCACATGTTCCAGAGGTTCTAAGGTTTAGTGTCCTCTTGGCTGGTCCCACCAGCTTGTAGCGCAGTAGAATTCCCTCTCTTGACCGTTGCTCCAGCCAGGGAATTGATTTTATCGCCCCAGGTCGTGTAGTTCCATAGCCATTGTGGCTCACCAGGCATTACCGGTCTGACAAGTGGCTAGTCCAGACCTGGTGAACATGTTTCAGCTGCACAGGGTTATTTACTAAACTGGGGAGTTGACCTGGGAATTTAAAGATTTAGGCCAAAATAGTTGATTTGGAAACATTCTCCAGCTCAATCATGTTTGTAGCTCAGCTATTTGTCCTAAAATGTGAAATTTCCAACAATTCAAGAGTTGAGCTTGCAATAAATTGTCAGGATTATTATTGTATGACTTATCATTGATGCAAATTGAATTTAAAATTTCATGCCCAAATAACCAAACTCAGAGTGTAACTGACTTGGAGAATGTTTCCGGTTTGGCTATTTTGCTGTAGAATTTGAAATTCACGTTGGAGTTTATTAACCCCTTAAGGACCAAACTTCTGGAATAAAATGGAATCATGACATGTCATACATTTCATGTGTCCTTAAGGGGTTAATCAAGCACCAAATTGTAGTAAAATTAAATCTGAACAGCAATATTTATGCTAAGACAGCATCTCAGAAAACAATTCTTCAACTCTTCTATATTCATAGCTTTAATATTTTAGCCTAATTCTTTTACAGTGATATTTCAGTTTGCTCCAAATCTGAGTTTAAAAAATATAATTTTTCCCCCCAATTCCCAACAATTTTCCCTTTTAGAGGAAATATACAGCAAATTTGACTTCAAGTGCTGCCCTGGCGTATGTAGCATTGTTATGATGCAGGACAAAAATCAATTCATAAAAAGGAAATAACTCAAATGGTTAATTGATTTCTATGCTGCTGCATAGGATTGCTATATACAACACAGCATCAAAATGATAAACCAATATTTCTGTGGAAAAAAGTGGTTGATCTAGCTGTTCATGAAATGTACTCTCAATAGTATGTAGCATTCAGTGATATGCTAAGTCAAATGATTCAGTTAGTCACTAATCAACTGATTTCACCCATACAGCCGCTGACTGTCACAATGTGACAGGTGTATCGGAAGAATGTGGTTCTGCTTGTTATGCTATAATCTCTTTCTATACAATAGCAGTCAGTGAATCTGTTTCAGTTTATGTAATGCTATTTGTAGCACTGATGAATTATTCAACACAACGTGTGAACGTATACATCTAGCCACAAAAACAACAATAGGACACATATGGTCAGAGTGGCTTTCTTTTCCACGAACCAAAACCTCCAGGGTTCATTCAGTAAACTGTATTGTTGGGAATTCAAAGCGAATTTCACATTTTAGCTCAAAATAGCTGAACTGAAACCAGTGGTGTATTTTGGATTTGTGCTGCCCTAGGCACAACTAAATTCGGGTACCCCCCCCAAAATCTAAATTTGCTCCCCAATTCGTGTTTAAGGCCACTTTTTTGACTGACAGACACAGGTCCTCATTTATACATGCACTGACATACACTCAATTGCAGATACACAGTCATTGGCACACACACTGTTTAACCAACACACACTTTCACTGACAGACACACACTGATACACACACACTCACTGACAGACACACACTCTAAGATACACATAAAATGACAGACACACACTGACACACACTCACAGACGTACCCATCCTCAGTGATTTGACACACTCTGACAGACACACTTTCACTCACTCACAGACACACACTGACAGCTACACACGCACCGACAACTACACTCACTCACAGACACACACTGATAGCTACACTCACTCACAGACTCACAGAGCGTGAGAGAGCAAGAAGAGCAGAGGACAGCACTTCCTTGCCGCCTGGCTAGAATATTAGTAGTTTAACACATTGGGGGACCCTAAGAAGGACAGCCCCAGGACACGAGGCAAGCAAGGCATTTGTTTGGGAGCTTGAGGTGGTGTTTTTTGGCACCCCCCTGAAAGTGCCATCCTAGACAAATTCTTTGTTTCCCTTGTGGTAAATACAGCCCTGACTGAAACCACAGATGATTTGGTGAATTTTAAAATTTTGGCTATTATCTCCTAAAATTAGAATCAGAGAGAGAAGTGACTAATTCATTAATTTCACGCTTGCAGCATTTGACTGCAATGTTTAGATAGGGGAGCCCCATTGGATGAAATATTCAACTACCGCCTGCAGAAATATTCTCCCTAGCATACCATGTATAAAATATAGGATTTGCATATTAATTAAACTCTAAAGAAATTTGGTAGAAGAAAAATATTCACAATAAATGCTCATTCTATTTCTAGGTAAACCTACAGAATTCCACAATATTCACCCTCTAACCGTTGCAAGCAAATGTTTAAAATAACCTTTCATCAAATATTGTGAATTTAATAAATAAAACGAATAAATCAATAATATAAATTGAATCACACATAAAAACATGTTTTAAATTGGATTATTTTGGACCTCTCTATGGAGTTAACCATTTCTCCCATTCAGCTAGCTATAAAAATAGTCAAAATGTATAATTGTTATAATGATTGCTTGTAGTACATAGAACCCAACATAAGTTAACAGGGGGTGGCCACTAACGCAAATCATTCCACTGGTGTCACCAAAAGGTGTGGACCTGCCTGAATTAGTGGCAGGTCAGGCTGATATGAATGTCCACCAAGCCCCCTGACAATCACACAGGTGAGCCCACTGAGGGCAGACCAGGGAGCACTGTTAAAAATAAGCTTACGCTATGTTTTTTGGTAACAGTGCCCTGTTGTCCTGAAAAGCGGAACACCAGGGAACAAACCCAAGATGGTGGAACAGGACCCTAAAATCAGGACTGCCCTGCCAAAATCAGGATGATTGGCAGGTCTGGGATAAGAATTGGCTACTATCTTCCTGCAAACTGAATATGCAGTTTAATATGTGAACATGTATTGTCTATTTCCATCATTCAGTTCCGGGTTTAAACTTTCTTGTAATTCAGAAGATATATAACAAACATTACAACATCTGGACATCGATAACGTTTGAGAAGTATGTGCAAATCTTGCGATCCATGTTCCTTTTCAGGTCTCCATTCTATGTTCGTCACTACAGTAACAGGACTAGAGAACGTTCTGGGACAAACAACCTATTGAATTGTGTCAAGTATGAATATCTTGTTTTATGGGGTGTTTTATGACACTTTAAATTTCTGATTTTCTTTGACCATCAGAAAAGTGCTAGATATCACATTTTTTGCCTTTGGCATGCACTGGCTAGAATTACATGATTTTGCTATTACATGACGAAAAGTCATGATTTTATTAAAGGGAAACTCCAGTGCCAGGAAAACAATCCTTTACCTGGCACTGGAGGGTCCCTCTCCCTCCCACCCCCAATCCCCTTCAGTGACTTACCTGAGGCAGTGGCGATGTCCCTTGTCGCTGCCTTCTCCTCCGCGCCGCTCCTCCCTGTGATTTCGTCGGCCGGTGGGCGAGACTGATCCCGCCCACCAGCCGAGGAGACCTAATGCGCATGCGCGGCAATGCCGCGCATGCGCATTAGCGCTCCCCATAGGAAAGCATTGAAAAAGATTTTCAATGCTTTCCTATGGGGAAATGAGCGACGCTGGAGGTCCTCACACAGCGTGAGGACGTCCAGCGACGCTCTAGCAAGGAAAATCCTTGCTATAAATCAGGAAGTGACCTCTAGTGGCTGTCTAGTAGACAACCACTAGAGGTGTCTAGTGGCTGTCTAGTAGACAGCCACTAGAGGTGGAGTTAACCCTGCAAGGTAATTATTTCATTTTATAAAAAACTGCAATAATTACACTTGCAGGGTTAGGAGTAGTGGGAGTTGGCACCCAGACCACTCCAATGAGCAGAAGTGGTCTGGGTGCCTGGAGTGTCCCTTTAAAGACACGGAGGCGAGTATTGTAATATGAGCCTCCGTGTCTTGTTATAAAATCACTGATTCACAAAAACATTTTGAGAATTGGATCCCCTTTAGTAATCAAATGATTAAAAAGATGTTTAAATCACACTCAGCTGTTTATCACAAATCCACATTAACCCCTTAAGGACACATGACATGTGTGACATGTCATGATTCCCTTTTATTCCAGAAGTTTGGTCCTTAAGGGGTTAAAAGCTCCAGGAACAGAAAATAGCACAAATGTGTGGATCACAAATACAGAGTCAAAACAGGTGAGGGACAGGAAACAAAATGTCAAACAGCAGGTGGACGCATTTCACAACTACACCAACGCTTTCTCAACAGCTTCATTAGACCTTTTAGTGGGAGAACCGGTTTGGAGGAATTCAAATATACCAAGTCGTGGGCCAGCCATCTATAAACATATTAATCCTGAACAGAAATATTGACTCAATATTGAGGCAAATAGAAGGTCTATTCTACACAATACCCTTACCGGGTGATGCAAAATGGGCTTTGGTGTTTGGAAGAAGGAAGATAGAGAGGGGACCCAGAAGGGGGTTAATGGGATTTGGAATGTTTAAATTGTTCTAGATTTGTTTTTAATTTTGGATTCAGGCTCTACCTCCTTCTATCTTGTGATATTCTATTTCCTTAATGAATGTTTTGACTAAAAAAAAATCTATACATACATATATATTTATATATCGTGTCTGTGTTCCAATCAACAAAATGTAAATCACACATGTAAATATGTAAAAAAAAATTGTATATTCAGAGTCCAACATGTATATGTCTGTATTCTTATTAGTATAAACTGTTTTAATTTTGTTTGCTAGTTTAATGTATATGACACATAGACATGTCTGACAAGCCTTGATTACCTCCAATTTATCGTCCTTATTCACCATGTCTAGCTATTTCTGATGCGGCTCACCATTTTACACATTACCCTAGCAAGTTAGGTTAACAAAAAATGAGGTCTGCCTCTTTGATATACTTATTCATTTTATGCATGTTTCACCTGTATACATTATTATATTGTCTTACTGTATTGATAAGTATATGCCTCAATAAAAAGAGAGATTGACAAAAAAATAAGAATAATACGGATTTAATGATATACGGCCAACCGCGATACGTAAAACGGCTATGCTAGCAACTAGGTTTTTAGTGAAAAAAATAAGTAAATATAAAGAGAGAAAAAATGATATATATATATATATAGTTAATTAGTTACTAATGAAAAAAAATCAGTTTAGCACTTGGTGAACAATTGTTATTAAAATAGTAAACTTTGGGCCAAAATAACCAAAAACTAAAAATAGCTGAGTTGGACAGTTTTTTCCTTTTTTTGACCTAAAATTAGTAATTTCCTTATCAGTTCTTCACCACTTGTGGTTTATTATCATAGGATTTATTGTGAAAATGTATTTATTAAAAACACATTTTAGTGAATTGAAAACCATATCGAGAAATTTAGGTTGAGACTAAAATTGATTATTTTTTTTTCCAAATCAGCACTATTTTTCCTAAATTTAGCAATTCAATCCTTTACCAGTTACTGTATAGTACGGTCAATAAGTTCCTTTCTGAAATGTTTGTTACATTTCATATAAAATGTCACTTTCTTATGGAGTGTGGAGATGTTTCTTGCAACTAATCTATTTTATACTCAAAATGTTCTCTCAGCGTACATACCGTAACTAGAAGCTGCGTTAATCTTCGCTGAGCCTCATTGAAATATCCAACATTATGCAAAACCCCAACCCCCACCTCAGACAAGCGTGAGCTCATGTGAGCTAGAAATGGAATTTGCATTGAATAAATAAGTTAAAGGGACACACAAAGCTAATGTCTCCCCCCCCCCCCTCCATTTTTTTTATATCTTAAAAACTATGCAAAACATTAACTTACAAACCAATTAATTTCCTAATATCTTTGTTAAGTAGTATCCAGTTTGTTCTCTGAGTTTGCTGATATTTTCACTTTAGAGGCAACGTCACACTATTATTACATCACAGTTTATCACCTCACAGATTTATAAACTGTGAAAATAATAAATAAATATATATATGTATATCATTGTCACTAAGAAATATTTGGCAATATAATTTTTTTTTTTAAATCGCTGTTTAATTAAATATTTTACAATTTCATAAAGTCACAAAGACATTGATAATATTTACAAGACAAAGGCTTTTAGAGACTTTGAACAAAAATCTTTTTTACGTATTCTGTTAAAATAAAATGCAGCTGGAATTTTGCAAAGAGGAAATTTTTGTTTCCGTTTGCTAAATATAATAAATAAAGTAAAATGTCTTGTATTACTGTTCTTCTGCAAGAAAACAAGTTCCTGGCACACACCCGAGGGACATTTGTTGTGCATGCTCCTTAATGTCACTGTATGGCTGATGCTGAGGTGTAATTCAACGCAATAGCCCTGAGCATAAGGGTGGGCAGGCCTATTAAGCATGTACCTGGACCGGCTTAGAAGGTCCTGGTTGAGCATTAGTAAGAGCTGAGGACTGATGGGATACTCAGAAGGCTGTTTGAGCCATTGTACTAATGTTATGACAATGTAAATCCCCAGGTGCCTCAGAAGAAAGCTGCGTGCTCAGCAACAGCATCATTAACTTACGGATTTGTCACAATGTCAGTGTTCTGGTTTTATTATACATTATATCGGCTGAAAAGAGTCAGGTCTGCTTGTAACAGTACAAAAAAATCAAGTAAAAAATGGCGCTATAAAATCAGTGAAAATAATTTGAAATATCACAACAAAGGCTAGCAAGCACTAATAAAAGTGAAAATAACTCTAAAACCACTTGAATAGTATGTGCAGAAAAAAAGGGCGCTGTGCCTTTAAGTGCTAGTTAAACAATTAAAACAGTCTATGAACAAATATTGATCAGACAATAGTGAATAAAGTGCAAATACAATATATTAATTATTTTAAGTGCAAATAAATTAATACCAATATTATATATTATGTGGATCTGTGCTTTTGTGAGAAATAACCAGAGAAACACTTACTCCTCAAAATATAGAAACAGCTGAAGATTGAAGGAGTATCTCTTTAAATCGCTCCACATATAAATAAAGACAATAGGAAAACAATATAGTGTAAATCCGTATGATAAGTATAATAAAAATAACAAGTGAATTGGCAACTCACAATGGTAGAGCAGTATAAAGTCTGCTCTAACTTATGATGCTTTAAAATCCTTTCTGCAGGATGAATGGTGTGCTTAAAACAAGCAGGACGGCACCGGAATCAAAATAAGCCTTTTATTGGTACAAAGTAAAATATCAAATTTTCACCCCTCTCCCTGGAAAGCTTGGATGGTTCACAAAACACTTCAGACTCGCAGCATGCACTTGCGGTCTTTCCAGTGGTTGAATCCTTCCGGGAATAGGAGGTGCTAGTAGCACGGACTGACGTCGTGCGTCCAAAAACGTGATTACTTTCCAGGGAGAGGGGTGAAAATTTTATATTTTACTTTGTACCAATAAAAGGCTTATTTTGATTCCGGTGCCGTCCTGCTTGTTTTAAGCACACCATTCAACTGTTCTACAGAATCCTGCAGAAAGGATTTTATAGCATCATAAGTTAGGTCTGCGTGTAGCCCACCAAAACAAACAGCTCAAACAAAACAGGCCTTCCCCTTTTGCTATCACTATTCTGATGTCTCCTTTTGTTCTTCTTTTGGTTTAAAGGGACACTATAATCACCTGAACAACTACAGCTTAATGTATTTGTTCAGGTGAGATCTGTAGCTCCCTGCAGGCAATCTAATGTAAACACTGTATTTTCAGCGAAAATACAGTGTTTACATTGATTGATAGGAATACCTCCAGTGGCCGTCACTCAGACGGCCACCAGAGGGACTTCCTATTTTGCAGGGCCCTAAAAAGGCCCTGTACACGTCAGACGTATTAAAATATGTCTGACGTGTGCAGGAGAGAGAAGGCACTGTGTGCGAGCCTTCTCTCTCCAGCCTGTCAGAGAGGAGAGGGGGTGGGCAAAGACCGCGAGCTGAGCTGTCAGTCAGCTCAGCTCGCGGCCGCTCACACCGCGAGCATGCCCTCTGAAGTCTGTGCGCATGTGTGGCGAAGCCGCGCATGCGCACAAGGGAGCAATGACGCTTCCAAATGGAAGCGTCTGATTGCTCCCTGCTCGCGCCCGCCTATTTCGTCATTTTGACGAAATAGGGGGCGCGGCTTCACGAGGCTCCCGGCGCTGGAACTAGGTGAGTAAACAGGGGCTGCTTGGAGAGTCCCTTTAATGGCTGCATGACATTCTACAGCGCTACAGAATTTGATGGCGCTATATAAATAATAATAATGAGCATTATTTAATATATTTTCATTCCCACAATTGCTGGTTCGGGGCATCCCATTTACATTTATATCTAGTGCAGCCTTGTGACATACATGCTGTAGTCTTGGTATTGTTTTTTTTTTTTTAAACCTTCTTGTTTTGTCTAATTTTTTTTATATTTTCCATATGTTATTAATTATGAGTTTTTGTATGACTTTTTGTGTGTGTTGATAAAATGACTTTTTCAACCTTCTGTTTGTCCCCGTGCATTTATTTTTTTATACTCATTCTGTCCCATCTTTCTTCTTCGGGTAACTTTTAGTCTCATATAATTTTTATCTTATTTGTAAATAGATTATTATTCTGTATAATGTTTTATGCTACTCTATAGCAGTGTGCTTAAAACACAGTGAATTATAGGGTGTTAAAGGGTTGAAAGCAGTCCTTAAAATGTGATTTTAATAAGTATTAGCATAAAAGATGGGATTCTCCTTTGGCAACAAATTAAAACTAATACGCCAGTTTGGCTATAATTATACATTTCTCTCTAGCTAGGATTCAAACGTGATATTTATATGTTGCTGATGAAGGTAAAAAGAAAACTAGGAAAGTTTTGCCAAAGAAAAGGTTATACGTGTATTTATAAGTAGCAAAAAACAGTCAACAGTAAAATAAACATGGGCAGTTAGAGATGTTCTTTGCCAAAATTGAGAGTTTATTGCATTTCAGTGATGAAAAACGATGTCAGTGTGGTAGATGGTACGATACCCCAGAAAACTGCATAGGTGGACCCCCTCTATATCCGAGTGCTGTTGGTGATGTGGAATGGACAGGGGTTCCATTAAGCACTTATGGTGGTCCTGTCCCCCAATTAGATTTTGGGATGACATACTCCCACGTATAATAACAATTAACAAATTACCGATAGCCTCAATCCCAGCAGAAATTCTATTACTGCTAAGAAAGAACCCTGTGGAGTCCAAAAACAGTAGCATGGCTTGTCACCTTTGGATGGAAGTTGTGTGTGGTAAAGTGAGCATTATAAGGGGGTTATGTATTAACATTAATCCTAACCATTAACTAATTAACCACCTATATGCATAATATCCTCCTAAAGAGCTTATCCCTAGCATCTTAACGACACAGTATGTAAGACAAGTGCAATAACCAGTAAACTACTCACATACTAAAAAAAACAGTTCAACAGATTCAACAAGCTCATCTTGTGCCACTGAAAATCCAGTTTGAAAAAGTCCAACTATGCTTTAAGGGACACTGTTGCACTCAATAAGTTGGTCTGGGTGCCTTGTCCCTGTAGATCTGCAGGAATAGCAATTAGGGTTTGAATGCCTCTAGTTGCAGTCACTCTGACAGCCGAAATAACTGTGTGAATTAAGGCTATTTCAATCAGATGGTCTCACGCAGACCATGTGATTGGCACAGCGTGCACATATTTCATATGGGAAAGCATTTCATTGGCTTAGATCATCATTCTTGATTATCTCAGCCATGGAGGAGGGGTGGCAGCACAGAAACGGGCACTGCGAGGGAGAAAGGCAAGTAAAACGGCTATTTTACTCCTTGTAGGTGAGGCCATGCACCTAAACTGTTAACAAGGCACCATTGTTAGGAATACCTTAGTATTTTTAACGCTATAGTGTTCTTAAAGGATGGACACCTTAAAATTAGCACTGCTTTGAGGGAAATACAAAAGAGCCTTTGGCAGTTATAATTAGGATCACCAACTGATACAAAAGACAAAATCTCACCATCCAGGTAGATGCTCACACGATTGGGTGTTTAAATGCAAACCATTTAAGCACGTCCATAATCAGTTTAGCGCAATTAATACTTATTAACTTTATATAATAATATGTTAATATTACTTTAATCTAAGGAACAAGGTTAGCTATAGGACATTTGGCTTGAATTGTCACTTTAAGACCTACAGTATGCCATCGTGGGGGTGGGCAACGTGAAATTGCAGGGCAACTTTCAAACTTTCAGTGACCCTTACTAACCTCCCCACCCCCTCTTTTTGAAATATTTTTTTGTTTTTCATCTGTTTCTTATTTTGCTGCCTCTTTGTATTCGTCCTGTTTTTGTTTAGTTCGTAATCACTGCACTTATCTGCTTTTCCGTCTTGTATTTATTACATCCTGTACCTGTTTTACTCTGTTGTTGTGTATGCAGTTTTTAATATTCGTATTTATGTTTCTTTTTTTTTGGCATTACATTTTTGCTGGTACTCTTTGGAACCACGCCATAGTTTTATGGTGCTAAATTCATTTCCTTAGGGTTCCAAGGGTTGGCAACATTCGGCATTCCAGATGTTGTGGACTACTTCTCTCATAACACTTTTGCAGCCACAATGCTGGCAAAGCAGCAAGGGAGATGTAGTCTAAAACATCTTGAGTGCCAAAGGTTGCCTACGCCTGCTATAAAAGTAGAAGCATGTATCAGAATCGACTCAGATTGAACAGATTCAGACCACGTACATTGCACAAACATAATTTAAATGGTGTCATTTACTGGACGTACCTAAAAACAACAGATATATCAAATAGTAAACATCTGTCAGTAAAAGGGGAAGGAACAGTACCAAAGAAACCCCCAAAAATACGAAAATAAAATAACAGTAAACAAATTGGGGGAAAAACCCAAGATTCATAATGTAAGAATGTAAATTCTATGGGGAGAAAGCTGATTATGCAAGTCTCATAGCGACACTACCATGAGGGTGGTAGAAAGATAACTTTTACTTTCTAGAACATCATTCGCACTTCTGTCATAAGGAAGTTTCAGACTGGTTTACAACCCAGTTACTACATTACCTGCTGCCACTAACCCCCAAAAACTTAACAGTAGTTTCCAGCCGGGTGAAAGGAGGTTAATGACCGCTAAATCCCGATAGATTTTATTGAAATAAAAATATCTTATTCCAACCCTGGCTCTACTGGCCAGCCACTACTTGCCTGTCACTACATGCACACTCCTAGGGGTGTATTTCTGTGATTTACCAGCAAGTATAAACGTTTCAGAATATAATACTGAAAAGTTGGCATCCTATGGGGCCCCTGTGCTCATGGGACCCCCGAGCGACTGCCCAGTGTGCCCATGTGTTAAGACAGCCCTGATCCTAGTATTAAACCATTTTACAGGACAAAACGGAACTTGCTGGTCTTGTTCCCTAAATTGCTAATTAGAGTAGAATGGATGAGGATTCGTCAGAGGATGGAGAGATTTGTAGGATGGTGGGACCTTTCAACATCCCAGTAGAAAGTATTCCTATTTATGTTACATTCCTTATTTAATGCCACCCAAGTAATGTTCATTTATATCTATCATATTTGATGTTAAAACCCATAAAAACCTTTCTGGCACATACCCAAACCTTTTTCAGACCAAGTCACGTCAGTTCTGAAAGATCATTGTTTGTTTTCTATTTCTCACAGGTACGTTAAGACCCTGAGATTCTCCAGTGTGTGAAACCTGCTAAACATTACTCACCGATGACTATCGTAGCTGTTAATGCACTCATCATTTCCCATCTGTACACATTTTTATTGGTCTCCTTAGTGCCCAATTACCTCATTACAATCCATAAAGAACTTTGACAGAAGATTAATCTCCATTACCCTAAACTAATGTATTTACTTCCGTAACACGTAGACTGTTTTTTGGCCATTCTCCTACCCCTGCGACCTTCCCTTGTCCTCTGTTCATACGGGTACCTCTAATTCTTGCCCTCAGGACTTCCTCATGGAAAGCCCTATCTCAGCCTCTCCATAAGAAATCTACAAAAAACTACAGAGTTATTCAAAGTGAATTTCAAATGTTAGCCCAAAACAGAAGTTCCTAAAATTTTTCAATGTTTTCAGTTCAGCTATTTTGGCACAAATTTAAAAACTCACTTCATAATCCTGATAATTCACATTTGAGTAAATAATTATGTTACTGCTTAATCCTTCTTCCTATTTTAAGTGAAAACCTGTCTCAAGTCACACAACTTCTACGCCCTCAGTCTTACGCGCTCTATTCACCTTTTTTCGCTTCATTTACCTCAGACATCTCATGTATATTTTTTTTAGTTACCACAGACTTCACACCTGTCAATTTCTCTTTTTACAGACAGATGGATATAAAATTAGACATACTGACACAAAAGGAGTAGAGAACCAGGGCTGTGGGCGTCCATCCAACGCCTAAAACGTGCTACGTATGTCAGTATCCTGAAACGTGTTTTGTATACTGTATCAATGTTCTGAAAGATATTAGTGTCTAGTTTACACTATTTAGTGGTAAGGTGATCCTGCAGCGTAAAGTAGGATGCGGGCTGTGGGTGACAAAAGGGGTGCCGCTGCCAGAGCCAGATTACCCAAATAAAGACTAGAGCTCTGGCTCTGATCGGGCACCCCCTCGAGCTGGCAGGGAAATTAAAAGGCCCTTCAGAAATCCACACCTGGTGGTCAGTGGTTACTTGCTGACCCGGCTCTTAGTGACGCAATCAGAGCGCAGGCACCGGGTTTCCCAGCCGGCACTCTGACTTCCTCACACAGCGCATTACTGTATTATAAGGAGACTGTGTGTTACACAGCCCATCCACATACTGTCACACCCCCAAACATATTTGTTTCCTCTTTACTCACCCTGCCACCGTCACTCAACACCCCTTATCATGTCACAATCACACACCCTCACTCTATCACACTAACCTTGTCACACAAACCACCCTGCCACACCGCCCCTCACCCTGCCACACACCCTGTCACCCTCACCCTCCTGTCACACTAACTCTGCAACACCTCCCCTTAACCTACCATACTCCCTGTCACACTCACCCTCCTGTCACACAAACCACCCTGCCACACCGCCCCTCACCCTGCCACACACCCTGTCACCCTCACCCTCCTGTCACACTAACTCTGCAACACCTCCCCTTAACCTACCATACCCCCTGTCACACTCACCCTCCTGTCACACTAACTCTGCAATACCTCCCCTTAACCTACCACACCTCCTGTCACACTCACCCTCCTGTCACACTAACTCTGCAATACCTCCCCTTAACCTACCACACCCCCTGTCACACTCACCCTCCTGTCACACTAACTCTGCAACACCTCCCCTTAACCTACCACACCCCCTGTTACACTCACCCTCCTGTCACACTAACTCTGCAATACCTCCCCTTAACCTACCACACCCCCTGTTACACTCACCCTCCTGTCACACTAACTCTGCAATACCTCCCCTTAACCTACCACACCCCCTGTCACACTCACCCTCCTGTCACACTAACTCTGCAACACCTCTCCTTAACCTACCATACTCCCTGTCACACTCACCCTCCTATCACACTAACTCTGCAATACCTCCCCTTAACCTACCACACCCCCTGTTACACTCACCCTCCTGTCACACTAACTCTGCAACACCTCCCCTCACCCTGCCACACTCCCTGTCGCACTCACCTTCCTGTCACACTAACTCTGCAATACCTCCCCTTAACCTACAACACCCCCAGTCACGCTCACCCTCCTGTCACACTATCTCTGCAATACCTCCCCTTAACCTACCACATCCCATGTCACACTCAGCCCCCCACCACACTAACTCTGCAACACGTCCCCTCATCCTGCCACACGCCCTGTCGCATTCACCCTCTCACTCTGTCAGACCCAACCCCCAAATCTCACATTCTCCCCTCTAACACTGTCACACTCACCTCTTTACCCTTTCACACACACGCCCCTCACGTGTCATATTTACACCCTGTACACTGCCACACTCACCCCCTAACTTTGACACACACTCCCACCCCCTAATCTCACATTCACCCCCCTAACACACTGTCAAACTCACTCCCTAACTTTGACACACACTCCCACCACCTTGTCACACTTATAATGCTACAGTAACCCTCTATTCACCCTACTACAAAAGTCATTGTCATACACAATCACCTCCCACACATAAAAGTTATCCTCACCATAAACACAACACATAAAGACCACAAGCTGCCCCCGTTACACACTACACATTTGCATAGGAAGTTGCGGTGACTTCCAGGAAAGCCGGTGGCGGGCTGGTGGATGCTGGCATCTAACTGCCTGCAGTTGATAGAAATAAAAGGGCACCCAATTCTTTGCCCTCGTGAAAGAATGTCTAGCTTTGCCAATGAGGTAACCTAATAGATATTATTAGTGTCTGACTTACATTATTAGCGGCTGAGTGAAATAATGTAGATTATCAGTATAGATTATCATTATAAGTGTAAATTATCATTTTCTGGTTACACTATTAATGACTGGGTGCACTAAATTTAGATTATCATTATAGATTATATGTATCAGTATCTGGTTACACTATGAGTGACTGGGTGCACTAATTTAGATTATCAGTATAGATTATATTTATCAGTATCTGGTTACACTATGAGTGACTGGGTGCACTAATTTAGATTATCAGTATAGATTATATTTATCAGTATCTGGTTACACTATTAATGACTGGGTGCACTAATTTAGATTATCAGTATAGATTATATTTATCAGTATCTGGTTACACTATTAGTGACTGGGTGCACTGATTTAGATTATCATTATAGATTATATTTATCAGTATCTGGTTACACTATTAGTGACTGGGTGCACTGATTTAGATTATCATTATAGATTATATGTATCAGTATCTGGTTACACTATGAGTGACTGGGTGCACTAATTTAGATTATCAGTATAGATTATATTTATCAGTATCTGGTTACACTATTAATGACTGGGTGCACTAATTTAGATTATCAGTATAGATTATATTTATCAGTATCTGGTTACACTATTAGTGACTGGGTGCACTAATTTAGATTATCAGTATAGATTATATTTATCAGTATCTGGTTACACTATGAGTGACTGGGTGCACTAAATTTAGATTATGATTATAGATTATATTTATCAGTATCTGGTTACACTATTAATGACTGGGTGCACTAATTTAGATTATCATTATAGATTATATTTATCAGTATCTGGTTACACTATGAGTGAATGGGTGCACTAATTTAGATTATCATTATAGATTATATTTATCAGTATCTGGTTACACTATGAGTGACTGGGTGCACTAATTTAGATTATCAGTATAGATTATATTTATCAGTATCTGGTTACACTATTAGTGACTGGGTGCACTAAATTTAGATTATCAGTATAGATTATATTTATCAGTATCTGGTTACACTATTAGTGACTGGGTGCACTGATTTAGATTATCAGTATAGATTATATGTATCCCTATCTGGTTACACTATTAGTGACTGGGTGCACTAAATTTAGATTATCATTATAGATTATATTTATCAGTATCTGGTTACACTATGAGTGACTGGGTGCACTAATTTAGATTATCAGTATAGATTATATTTATCAGTATCTGGTTACACTATTAATGACTGGGTGCACTAATTTAGATTATCAGTATAGATTATATTTATCACTATCTGGTTACACTATTAGTGACTGGGTGCACTGATTTAGATTATCAGTATAGATTATATGTATCCCTATCTGGTTACACTATTAGTGACTGGGTGCACTAAATTTAGATTATCAGTATAGATTATATTTATCAGCATCTGGTTACACTATGAGTCACGGGTGCACTAATTTAGATTATCAGTATAGATTATATTTATCAGTATCTGGTTACACTATTAGTGACTGGGTGCACTGATTTAGATTATCATTATAGATTATATTTATCAGTATCTGGTTACACTATTAGTGACTGGGTGCACTGATTTAGATTATCATTATAGATTATATTTATCAGTATCTGGTTACACTATTGGTGACTGGGTGCCCTAATGTTAGGTTATCATTGTAGATTATCATTATTAATATATTATCATAGTCAGTATTGATTATCAATATATTATCATTGTCATAGATTATTGTATCAGTATTGATCATCACTGTCAGTATTGATTATCATTATAAACATATATTACCACTGTCACTATTGATTGTCAGTATTATCACTGTCAGTATGGATTACCAGTATATATGATCAGATTTATCACTATCAGTATTGATTACCAATATATATTATCATTATCATCACTGTCAGTATTGATTATCATCATATATTATCATTGTGAGTATTATCAGTATTGATTATCACTGTCAGTATTACTTGTTACTATTATCACTGTCAGTATTGATTATCACTGTCAGTATTGATTATCATTATATACTATCACTGTCAGTATTACTTGTTACTATTATCACTGTCAGTATTGATTATCACTATATATTATCACTGTCAGTATTGATTATCAGTATTATCCCTGTCAGTATATATTATCACTGTCAGTATTGATTATCACTGTCAGTATTATCATTATATCTTATCACTGTCAGTATTGATTATCAGTATTATCCCTGTCAGTATATATTATCACTGTCAGTATTGATTATTATTATATATTATCACTGTCAGTATTGATTATCAGTATTATCCCTGTCAGTATATATTATCACTGTCAGTATTGATTATTACTGTCAGTATATATTATTACTGTCAGTATTGATTATCACTGTCAGTATTGATTATCATTATATATTATCAGTCAGTATTGATTATCACTGATAGTATTGATTATCACTGTGAGTATATATTATCACTGATAGTATTGATTATTACTGATAGTATTGATTATCAGTATTATCCCTGTCAGTATTGATTATCACTGATAGTATTGATTATCACTGTCAGTATGGATTATCACTAATAGTATTGAGTATCACTGTCAGTATTGATTATCACTGATATTATTGATTATCAGTATTATCCCTGTCAGTATTGGTTATCACTGATAGTATTGATTATCACTGTCAGTATTGATTATCACTGATAGTATTGAGTATCACTGTCAGTATTGATTATCACTGATGGTATTGAGTATCAGAATGTGGTTACAGTTACACTTTTGACCAAGTTCCTAGTGACTGAAATAGAGAACCCTAATAAGCCCCGCCCATTGTTTTTTTCCGCCAATCACTGCTGCGTTCTTAGCTCCCTGGTATTTCCGCGTTCCGAGCCTCGTTCTGAAGACCGCTGGCATGGAAGAGGTAAAGTAGCGATGACGTACTTTAACGTCCCAATGACGTCGGAGGGAAGAGGTGGAGCAGGGAGGTGACACGTCGGGAGATTGCTTGGAGCTGCTATTAGAGGAGGAAGGAGAGTGAATGGGAGTCACAGTGGGAGAGAGAGAGAGAGAGAAAAAAAGAGAGAGAGAGAGAGAGAGAGAGAGAAAAAGAGAAAAAGAAAAAGAGAGAGAGAGAGAGAGACTCACACAGTGAGGGACACAGAGAGAGAGACACACAGTGAGTTGGCAGACTCACAGAGAGAGAGAGAGAGAGAGAGAGAGAGAGAGAGAGAGAGAGAGAGGGTTGGGATACTCACACAGTGAGAGAGAGACACACAAAGAGTGAGAGAGCTGGGAGACTCACATAGAGAGTGAGAGGGCTGGGAGACTCACACAGAGAGTGAGAGACTGCTGGGAGACATGGGAAGAGAGGGCTGCAGAGAGACATCTTAGTGGGCATTACCAGCTGTGTGTGAGAGACTCCAGCACAAAGTTAGACGGTCAGTCTGTGCTCCTTCCCACTATTTACCTCCTCAGTGTTTCTATTTATTGGGACTCAGAGCTGAGTGAGGGGACTGTTAGAGCAACTCCTGGAATTTGGGGGATTCTGTGCTGGTCCCCTAGGAGTCCCCCCTTCTCTAGTTATCTAGGCAGACACAGGGGACATGAGCTGGACATAGCATATGAGAGACCACTAATTCTCACCCACGATTTGCAGACCGAGGCTGGTGCCCTTGGCACTGCTCATCTTGGGATTTGGGGGGGTTCCAGGCTGCAATGCGACTGTCCATGTTACTGTCATTGCTCCGGCCTGCGGGCCCCGTGGTGGTGGGCATTTCTCTGGGCTTTACACTCAGCCTGTTGAGTATAACATGGGTAGATGAACCATGTGGGAGTATATTAAGGCTCCCTGGGGGGTCAGGGTTAGCTTCAGACCCCATACACGATAGGAGCAATGTTAATTCAGCCAGAAAACCGAACTCTGTTCCAGCTGGAATGGAGAACGGCGAAAATTTTGAACCCAGAATCATTCCTTACAAGCCACCGGACCCCCGCAAAGTGCAGGAGAAACCCAATCGGTGAGTATGCTTATTGCTCTTCTATATGTGAGTGCCCAAATGTGAAGGACACAGAAATCTGTGATTCCAGTATATAAATAAAGACCGCATTCATTTTTGTTTTTGGAATTTTTATAGCGCCATCCTATTCCGCAGCGCTTGACAATATTATAAAGGGGAAATTTAACAATAAATTATACAGTTACAAATTGTTACAAGGACATAATGCTGATGCGGTATTATGTTCACCTATTAGAATTTTGTGCTCCCATATTTATATTTTTCCAAATGTGAATAGATGGGTTTAAATGTATTGGCAGCACCTACCTGATCACTCTGTTTCATAGTGTGTTTTAAGTATTAATTTTGTTAGTTCTTACAGTACGTTTAGTATGCTGTGACTGTAATATCCTACAGCAAATACCATATTGTCATTTGATGTGGCAAAAGAACCATATTATGCTATTTAATGTATGCGTCCATGTCTGGATTGTCTGTAATTTACAGTCTAGGAAATAACTATACCGCCTGTAATTTCTAAACAGATGATAGCATTCACAGTGATGACTAAGTTTGCCCTATGTTATTAATCTAAGGTTAGAACAGACGTGGTCATACTCTTTCTAGTATAATTGGCCAAACAATGCTAAAATGTCATCTCTGAACGTTTTACTTGATTTATGAAAATAACTTTAAATAGAAGACCGTTTTCTGGTTTCTATAGATTTACTTATTTTTTTAATTAATAAAGGTGTCATCCCTTTTAAAAATTAAAATTTGTAAGGATGATTGGCAAATACTAAATATGCTGTTTTCTTTTGGAACTTTTTATAATTTTATAAAGCATGTCCTCTTCATATAAATATTTGTATTGGTAGATTTCCGAATGCTTGACTGAGTTACTACTTGTTTTAGGTGATTATAATAGCCAGGTCGTATAGGCTAAAGGAGTATTGTAGAGCGTGCTAAATCATATTTCTCATATTGTGGTTTGAGGTGGAATAGGGTGCTGGAAACGTATTATTATTATTATTATTATTATTATTATTATTATTATTATTATTATTATTATTATTATTACAAGTAATATGTAAAATTTTCTACAACACTTTACAATTCTATAAAGGGGATATGAAGAAGGCCCTGCTCAAACAACTTCACGATCTGTGAGAGTGTGACTTTTAGGAGAGGTATAGAGCTGACAAAAAAATATTACTGTTCAGGTACCGGGTATTACTCTGCTCAGGTACTGGCTATTAGTGTGCAATACAGGAGAGCTAGGCAAATATTTGTAACACAAGGACTGTAACGAAAATATACCCCAACTCGCAGTATTCAACTCAACAAAAGACAACACAGAGGAGAGATACGTCTACCGGACCTTAGAATGGCCGGACTCGACGTATATGAGAGGAGACAGAGTCAGGAACGATCAGAGGTCAAGGGCACAAAGAGACAGCGTAAACTAGGACTAGCCGGGGTCTGGTACACAGTAAACAGCAAGCCGGCAAACAGAACAGATAAGGATAAAGAGATAATGTAGTCAGAAACAAAGCCAAGGTCAATACGAAGGAACACAACTGAACACAACAAGCGCTAAAGGGAACTGCAACAGAAACCACAATAGGGCAAGGACTAAGGGAAAAAGGTGAGTATATAAGTACCTTCTAAATTAATGTGATTGGCTCCTGTCATATCCACACCCCCAAAAGGTAAGTGTATGGGGAGTGTGGCATGACAGGGGCCAATGGGAGCCTTTTGCCAATTTAGGCTCCCACTGTTTCTTTAAGAGCGTGCCCGAGACCCGCGGCGCGCTCTTAGATTCAGGCGGGACACGTGACCGCTTCTCGCGGTCACTGCCCGCCTTCCTGTTGCAGCCGTCGGATCAGCCGTGCGCGGCTCGTGCAGCAGCAGGACCGCGCGCGGCTCGAAGAGAGGACCGCGGCCGGCCCCTGGATAAGGTAAGTAACGCTACAAGGACCTAGTAAGTGTATGTATGAAAATGATAAAAAAAATTAGCGTGCATGAATACACAAGCACAAAGAGCAATGGAACAAAGCCCAATGTTTACATCAATAAAAGTAAAACAAAATGTATGCGACTATTGGTCGCATAACTGATGATGGACGTTCCCCCGCTCTGCATGAGGACATCCAGCGTCAGTAACATGCCCAAAGAAAGCAATGCTTTCCTATGGAGAGGGCCTAAAATGCTTGCGGGTGACGTTGGGTACGTAGAGCAAGGTGGAGTGGTGTAACTAGTTATGGAAAACCTGTACATCCAGACTCCTACCACCATTACTTCTTCAAATCACTGTAGTCGTCATGGTGCTTGGAGTAACCCTTTAATCCATGAGTTCATTACATTAATTTTTTTAATTTTTAATAGTAATAAAACATTTTTGAAGGTTTTCCTTTTAAAGTGATACGATTCAGTTTTTGCAGCAAAATTGATCAGTGTTGGCTCTACCATTCAATAATCTGCAGCCGAGGCTTAGTTAAACAGTCCGCAGGCTATAATTCTGATTGATAAGTGGTTTATTATTTTTTTTGTTTATGTTCTCACTTGAAGTTTACCGAAATGTTTTAGGGTTATTAACTAAAATAAGAATTCAAGGTTACCACAAAAGTGAATTTCAATTTTAAGTCGGCTATGCTTTTCATTCAGCTACTCTGGGCATAAATTTGAAATTCACTTTGAATTCTCACCTTGGTATAATAACCATGTTTGTTCGGCCATGAAAGGAACAATCGGGACACAGAGCTCCCTGTCGTCTTCGTTCATTGTTCATTTTAGCTGCTGCAATTTGTCAATTTACTGCTATATGCCACCTTGACCTCACAGGAGGAAACCATGATTTCCCACTGCCCCTAGACCTCTCTAGATGCAGTCATACACTACCTCAAGTAGTTTCATTCATGAAAACCCTTTCATGAACTGTTTGGCTCTTGTATTAGTTTCCAAGTAGTTTCATTATTCGTTTGTTGTGCAAATGACACGACTTGTGATCACTTATTACATATTTGACAAAGCCCTGCTGGGCAAAAGGGAACAATAGGTGGACCAAGTCATACAAACAAAAAATCTGCCACTTCCTGGGATAGTTAAAGACTCACTTGCAGACCCAGCTACTGCACTCCCTAGACACCGTGGATGTCCGAAGTGAAACTACCTTCTCTGGTATCTGACAGAAATATAGATTTTAATAAAGACACGGAGGCTCTTATTATGCATTCTCTTTCTTTATTATACTCCCAGCAGCAAGAAAAGGGAAGTATGATAGAATCATAGAAAAAAGAAACCATAACAATAGCCTGGTAACAGTAGCACCAATCGGCATACAGTATAATCCATATAGGTGTAGTGCTCCTTGACTCCTCTTTCTTGCTGCTCCCTCAGACAAGTTAAGTACCTCATCTTGCTACTCCTGTGATTTCTTATACATTTATTTGTATTTAATTCCTACACATTATTTGGATGTTCATTAGATTGTGAATTATTATCAGGTCATACTGTCTTCTGTGGTGTATACCCTTCTGGTGTCAGGAGAGTGCTTCCTATCTGGTATCAGGGGAGTGATTCCTCCCTGGCCTCACCTAGATTGTATTTCCCTGTTGGGTGACTGGTGCTATTCAGCTGTTTTATGGTGCTTGGCTTTGCACCTCCGATTTTATACCCGCGGTCTTTCCGCGGTTTTTCGGGCGGCCGCGCATGCGCGGCCATTGAGTTTCATTTTCCCCTTGCGGTCCGGCCGCGCATGCGCAGTTTGTGGCGCGGCGGCCATCTCTATGGTTTCTGTCGCCGGGAGTGTAACTTGCACTCGCGGCGGCCATTTTAAACGCGATTTCGGCGGGAATCTGTCGCGTACAAGCTTCAGCTCATACCGGCTTCTCCTACCCGCCCAAGCACTCTCCTAAGACCCAGACTGGGATATCATTGTAGGTTTTTGTACTTATTACTGCCAAACTGTAAGTGTGGTGTGGAGGATTAATCTATCCTGACACCCTTTTCTGTTTTCTCTCAAAGCTAGTTTTTTCCTTTACAGTCTACAACAATCTGTTATTAATATTGGGTAGGTGCCAAGTGTATAAGTTTATTTTACTGGGCCCAATATTTTTCACTAGTTGAACTTGGGTATATATATTCCCTGTGAAGATTTTATCTGCTAAATGCAGGATCAGAGTGACAGACCTTCAGGGTCTATGTGCCCCACACCAGGCGTTTCCCCTTCTAACAAGGGAGGTAAAGGTGACGCCAGCCTCATGGCATCGGAGGAATTTCAATCCTCCTGGACGCTACCATGGCACAATCCATTAACCTCTGCGATGGGGGTCATGTTGTCCTCTATCACTCAGTCTATAACAGGCATTGATACAGGCACAGACTAGTGGCATGCAGAACACACGCAACCCGGGACCCACTAACATGGCACAACTGGGACGCAAGGCTTGGCAAAGAGCAGACATGTGACCTCCCCTCCAGAACTGCAGGTTCAGCCAGCATCGAATGACACACCTCAGGCTGTCAAAGATGGCACGATACCGCCGGGCAAAATCGACCAGAGCTTGGAAACGGGCACTTTCCCATGGGGATTCGTCCGATTCAGACCGGAGTGTGGAGGAGGAGTATGAGGACTCCTATATGGACCACTACAGTGCGGAATTTTCAGATTCTGGGTCTGACATTCAAACAGGCGTTGCTACCCAAAAGAGTACGGCTCAGGGCGCTGAGCCTACTGACTCGGGCGAGGGCGACCATTTGCGGGACCCACTGGGTAACCCGTTATTTGACCCAGATGACCTCCGTCATCCTCGCTCGGCGGCATGGGAGCCGCCTACTCACATCGCTAAGTATCTCGCACTTCGTGTGCGAAAGCCTTTATCTAAGGAAGGACGCAATAAGTTACGGGCGGAATGCCCACGACCCATCCTTCCAGACTCGGTGGAAAATACACCTGACGTGGACCCTCAGTTGGTCCAATTCTTGAACAAGTCGGGTTGGAAACCAAGGAAGGGATTAGATTTTTCCCTCGAATTGCCAAGACAAATTCCTTGATACTTTGTGACCCATATCAAAACTATATATGAGCTAGTAGAGTTCGCCCAATCGGGCGAAAGCGAATTTGATTTCGAAGTAGCGATAGGCTGGTTGCAGAGATTAGTCTGCATGGTAGGTAACGCCAATACGGCTATGTCTACCGAACGCCACAAGGCGATTCTACTAAAAATAGAGCCCAAACTGGCCAGCATGGCGACCAACGAGCCGGGCCCAGCTGCTAAAGGCTTACTGTTTGGTGAATCCTTTATTAAGGATCTTGGGCTGTACGTAAAGACATTTACAGCAATTGATAAAGCTCAGACATCTCTTAAGAGAGTATTTGCACCACAGGTTTTTGGAGGGGCCGGCAGAGGAAGGAGCCGTCTACCTGGCCGTGGATTTCGAGGCTCAACTAGAGCCGGCAGAGGCTCCTTTAATAACCAGAGACCAGTACCAGAGCGACACTATACCCCATTCTTCCCATCTCGGGGACGGTCCTGGAATTCCTGTGGACCACGGGGGTCTGTTTCAAGCAGACGACCTTATGGTGAGTACCGAATATCTCAGTTTTTCCCACGTAAAAGTGGGGGGCAGACTGGCATTGTTTCATCATGCTTGGAAAATTTGAACCGCAGATGTTTGGGTATTAAATACGATACAAGGGTACCTATCGGAGTTAACCTCCCACCCGCTTCAGACACAGTTCCCTCAAGAACTAAATATGGCCAACCAACACCAGATGATGATCTCAACAGAGATCGCAGAGTTAGCGTCAAACGCTATCCAACGAATCCCATGGGACACAGGATTCGTGAGCAACTTTTTTCTGGTCCCCAAGAAAGGGGGGGCGGGGTACGCCCAGTAATAAATCTCCGACCTCTAAATGCATTTGTCCAATACCACCATTTCAAAATGGAGGGTATTCATTGCCTTCGGGACCTCCTCATACCATCAGATTGGATGGTCAAAATAGATTTACGGGACACTTACCTGACAATCCCGATCGCAGAAGCGCACCGGAACCTACTGCAGTTTCAGTGTCAGGGAACGAAATGGAGGTTTGTATGTCTGCCATTTGGCCTATCCTCTGCTCCATGGTGCTTCACAAAAGTGCTAAAACCAGTGATTGCCTTCCTGCGCACACGAGGGGTCAGATTAATAATTTATCTAGGCGACATCCTTCTTCTGTCCCAATCTCAATCGCAACTACGCATTCACCTATCCTGGACGATCCACCTTATCCAAAACTTAGGATTCTTGGTGATTTGGGAAACATCAATTCTACAACCCTGCAGACGCATGGAATTTCTGGGTTTCCAAGTGGACTCTGTCCAACAGAGATTGTGTCTACCCAAAGACAAAATGATTTTGATCAAGAAGGAGATCAGACGGCTTATGCATCGTACGACCATTTCCCTCCGACAACTTGCGAGGATCATAGGGCTGTTGGCATCGTCCATACAGGCGATCTTCCCGGGACCGCTACACTATCGTGCCCTACAAAGACTCAAAGCCTCATACCTACGCTCCGGTCACTCATGCGAAACCTGTGTCGTACTGGACGAAGACTCTAGGGAAGAGCTGGACTGGTGGTTAGCCCACATGGAGGCATGGAACGGACGGGCGATATTTGGATCGACGCCGGACCTGGTCATAGAGTCAGACGCCAGCTTACACGGCTGGGGCGCGCATTGCGGGTCAGTTTCCACCGGTGGCAGATGGTCAAACGAAGAGTCTCTGTTACACATCAACTGCCTAGAGCTATTAGCAGCGTCCTTTGCCATTCGCAGTATGACCCCCACAGGCATTTCATGCTCAATCTCAATCAAGATGGACAACATCTCAGCGGTACGTTATATCAACCATCTAGGGGGGATGAAATCGAAGGTTCTCGCATTGATGGCTCGAGATTTTTGGCACTATTGCCTGAAACACAGCATTTCGGTAATAGCAGAATACATTCCGGGGCAGGACAATACAATGGCAGACTGGAACTCCCGATACCTTCGGGACGCAGGGGATTGGCATCTCCACCCAATGATTTTCCAGCGTGTCTCTCGACTCTGGGGACCTTTCAATATAGACCTCTTCGCGTCTCGTCTGAACACCCAGCTTCCTCGGTTCTTCAGTTGGAGACCGGATCCAGATGCTCTGGCAACAGATGCATTCCTACAGGACTGGACCAAGGGCAGGAACTACGCTTTCCCCCCATTCAACCTCATTTCCTACTGCAACTGATGGCATGGCTCATTTCAGGAGATCATGGAATCTCGAGGAGGTTTCGCAGACGACACTCTTCGCAGAGTCGTGGGCACCAGGTACCAGACGTGCCTGTGACGAAGTGCCCTTTGCCACTTGTGCCTGGAGAGGACTAATTGCCAGCCTCCTGTCCTGTGACTATGGCCCCTGGAAGATTTTGCCCTTTTAGATACTTTATTTGGGCATAGTGAATTTTATTAGACTGATTCTGGCCCTTTAAATGCTCTGACAAAGGATCTGCAGTTTTGCTATGCACTTCGGATGCAGAGTGTGAAGAAAATCCCTGTTTTATGGACTTAGTTTGACTGTTTTATTCCCCCCTCTTAGAACACCAGTTAAAACCCTTAATAACTGTCATATTTTCAAACACTGACTGACCCTTTTAACTGTCATTTTGTTTTCCTCTGAGGAGGAGTTGTTTTGCTGCATGAGTGCTGTTGCTTTTGTGTGCTCATTAAACAGACCTGCTTGACCCTTTCTTGAAGCCTTGGCTCATGTTTGGGGTATGGGATAAGTCTGCAGTGCTGATGGTGTCAGTTGGAGTGCTTGGAGTCCTCGGCAAGCACTAGGAGCATCGATTGGTGGAGGTACTCGGTCGGAGTGCCAGCAGGTCCATCACAGTGCCTACGGATCGGCTTGGAGAAAGTGGTCTGATTGGTGCGTGGGACAGTCAATGGATCCCATATCAGCTCCTACAAAAGCAATCCTACAATTTCTGACTCTACTCTTTGAGGAAGGAAAAGCCTTTCGTACTATAAATCTGTACAGATCAGCTATATCAGCGAGACATATGGGGTTGGATGGCACCCCAATAGGTAAACATGCCCTGATCTGTCGTTTACTCAAAGGCATCCTTTACTCGACTTCCTCAAACTCGATATTCTTCCTTTTGGGATGTCAATGTGATTTTGCATTTGATCGAATCTTGGCCAATGAACCAGGAACTTTCGCTGAAGCAATTGTCGGCCAAACTGTTGATGCGGTTTTGTTTACTTTCATGTAAACGGGTCGCTGATGTCAGGGCGCTAGACTGGCAAGCAAGCGTTTTTGTCCCAAATGGAGTATCCTTTAATATTTCACGTAGAACTAAATCCTCGACTAAGGAAGCTTTCTACCCGTCATTTCCGGACAACCCAAATTTGTACCCTGTGCTATGTCTGAAGGAATAAGAGCATCGTACGACATCACTCCGTCCAGAACAAACCCATCCACTGTTCATCTCATTCAAAAGACCTCCCCTACCAGTATCTACTCCTACTTTAGCTCGTTGGATCAAATGGTTTCTGTCAATGGCAGGCATAGACACCTCAATTTTTTCCTCACACTCCATTCGCGGAGCTATGGCCTCTAAAGCTTCCATGATAGGTTGTAAATTGGAAGATATACTACGGGCAGACGACTGGTCGAATGAGTCTACATTTCGTAATTTTCTATTTTCGCCCAGTGCAACACATTTCCAGTTCAGTGATTGCTCAGCTTTAAAATAGCATAATAAGCCTCCGTGTCTTTAATAAAATTACCAGATTTTACTATTAACATGACGTAAAGTCATGATTTTATTAATGACACGGAGGCGAGTATTATTCCCACCCACCCTACCCAGAGTGGTGATTAAGTTACAACCCAGACATGGAGCCTTTAGGATGACTTAATACGGTAGGTACAAGATCATTCATGGCACAGGTGAGTAAGTATTCTATGAATATAGACTTATATGATACGTATTTCGATCTAGCAACATGGTTGACGAACTTGATATAGTTACATCGATTGATTAACATGGTTGACGAGTTGTTAATTGCGAAATAGCAGTCACGAGATTTCGGTATTACCATATTTCTCCTTCATTTTAGCTTGAATACAACTGGAGAGTTGGCGGTTGAAACGGTTCTATATTGCAGTTCCAGTTATGGTTTTGGTTCGTGGATTCGTATTTATGGTCGGAATACCTTGAATTTTGCACTAATGGTCTTCAGGATCTATGCAGAAAGAGGAGGAGTCAAGGAGCACTACACCTATATGGATTATACTGTATGCTGATTGGTGCTACTGTTACCAGGCTATTGTTATGGTTTCTTTTTTCTATGATTCTCTCATACTTCCCTTTTCTTGCTGCTGGGAGTATAATAAAGAAAGAGAATGCATAATACTCGCTTCCGTGTCATTAATAAAATCATGACTTTACGTCATGTTAATGGTAAAATCTGGTAATTAAACCCCCATTACTGCAGTAATGTTTGCAAATTGCCGCAGTGACTTGTGCAGTCATGCAGCCCAGGGGACCTACTTGCACCCATTATGTAATGAGCGTATGCTATTTGTGCTTATAGTGACACTAGAGGGTGAGTTGATAAACTTGTCAAGTTCATGCAAATGTCTTGGTTATTCAGACTCTCCTGGTAACACAAATTATTTGTACACTAAATGGTCAAATTAAGAGTATCCACTTTTAAAGAAAATAATACATTTATTTTATTTTTTTTGCATCTGTACACTATTACCAGTATACTCCAAATTTTTGCCTTTTTAGACCAAAATGCGGGTTTTTGTTCGCCATTAAGCAAACCATATACAGTGTGTTTGTGTAACATGCATGTTGCTTTTCTGATTGTGGTGTGACTGTGTAGGTGTCCCATGGTGACGACAGTTGGCTGTGTGTCTGTAGTGTGAATCCAACCAGCATGCTTGGAGAGGTCTCGCTTACTGTGTTGTGCATAGTATTGTATTCTGTTTCTGGGCCCCTGACAGATTTATTTACTCTGCTAACAGACCATGTCCTCCACACTCCACTTTGAGCATCACTTCAGGAAGTCATTTATGAGTATAAATGTTTCCTTGTGATGTGGGTTCTGATTGCGTTAACTTGTTCACTGTGTAGACAAATGTGCCCTTGAGGATAACTGGAGCCATGAACTATTTAGCTGTAAGAGGACCTCCTCAGTAGGGGTAGTTTTCTTTGTTATCAAGGGGGCTTCTTTGGAATTTCTCAAGAAAACTTGTTGGGAAATAAAGATGGTTTGCATTAGAAGTGATTACTTCCTTACAGTAAACTACGGGTTTTATGGATTCAAGTAGGAAAGCAGTGATTCGAGAAGCCCCACTGATGGCCAGGTTCTGCAGTGTTGTCTCTGTTGCTCAATGATTATTTTTTATGGATATGTAATTTCTTTTAGGGGCATTTTCAAGCATTTTGACAGCCTGTTCTCCTTTATAAGGTTATGTTGCAAGCTCCCTCATCTGTTCCTCCCAGTTGATGTTGGAATATTTGCTGGATCTGGACAGAGAATGGAGTAGAACGATGGCCAGACAGGGCAACCAATCTTTATTAGAGCAATAGGGTAGAGAATGACCACATGTACTCTGTGGAATCTAGAACAAGAATTCCAACAAACGCCTTCATTGTTTGTTTCTCTCCTATATATCTCTAATCGTGCTCAGATGGCCTTGACCTTTAAAGTGTATTAAATTTGAATCTTCACATTCTCCAGCATTTCTGTAGCATAGTATACAAATGAAATCTACATAAAGAAACATTCCAAGCACTAATTGTTTTGAAACTTGGTAATGACAAATTAAAAAAGGAAATTACGTGTGCATTTGTTTTCTTGAATTTTTTATTTTTTTTATTAATTCCCTACAACAGAGACGTTTAAACTGGACCCAGATTGAGCTATATCCCTGTTTGCTAATTAGTCCCGCTACACTCGCATAGCTAGCACATGTTCAAAAAACTTTCTTATTAATTATACAGGCAAGAAAATAATAATAATAATGACATTTTTTTTATTTTCTGACTTCAGGGGATACTAGAGTGCCAGGAATACAAAGCTCCAACCCCTACGACGTCCCTTGATGAGCGGGCACTAATGTGCATGCGCGACAAATGCTGTGTGTGTATTAGACCGCCCCCATAGGAAAGTATTGAATCAATGCTTTCTTCTGGGGGAAAAATCGGACGCTAGATATCCTCATGCAGAGCGTGAGTACGTCCAGCGTCAGATACTGGACCAAAGGTCCGTTTCAATCCAGTAATCCCTCTAGTGGCTGTCTGGTAGACAGCCACTGGAGGCAGACTTAGATTGCAGTGTATCTGGAAGTGCAATGTTTTACACTGCAGCACGAAGTGCAAAAGGGACACTGCACCCAGGCCACTTTAATGAGCTGAAATGGTCTGGGTGCCTTAAGTGTCCCTTTCAGCATCTAGTGTTTTCAGTTAGCATTTATTGGCATAAAAAGAGACTATCCCTAGTTAAGAAATAACACTTCCTGTTTTATAGTGTAGAGAGAAGTTAATTTATGGGTGACCTTGATAAAGCTATACTTTATATCAGCTGGTCACTAGATTTTATTTATTTATTTTTGTGTGGTTGTTTTTTTTTTTTTTTAATATTGACAAATACCGTTTTATTTGATTTTCACAACATCTGTTAAAGGCAAACATTTATTAATGACTCCAACCTTTAAAGGATCCCTATAGTGTCAGGAAAACATAGCGTTTTTTCTGACACTATAGTGCCCTGAGGGTGCCCCCACCCTCAGGGTACCCTTCCCGTGGCGCTGAAGGGGTAAAACCCCTTCAGCAGCTTACCTTACCTCCCTCGGCGCTGGTGACCTGGATTACTGGAGACTGGATTAACCCCAAATGTAAACATAGCAATTTCTCTGAAACTGCTATGTTGGCATTTGAAGGGTTAAAACATGAGGGACCTGGCACCCAGACCACTTCATTGAGCTGAAGTGGTCTGGGTGACTATAGTGTCCCTTTATGGTTAAAGGAACACTGTAGGATTAGTGGCACGAACATGTATTCCTGACCCTGCAGTGTTAAAAACACAATCTAGCCCCCTTGCCCCCCTAACTATAGTAAAATATTATCTTTATTCCAGTCTGCTGGTGCTGGCTCTGTCCCTGGTCTGCCTCCTTGGATGACATAATCAGAAAAGACAGTGTTTACGGCAAAAAGGGTGCAGGGACTGGCCATACTCACCAAAACAACTACATTAAACTGTAGTTATTCTGGTGACTATAGTGTCCCTTTAAGTCCATAATGTAATTTGCAGAGGGACAGAAACGTACAGTCTTTAGAATAATGCCATAGAACAAATGGCTACTTTAGCTGCACCAGTAAATCACAAGTACTTGCTAAATGTTTCACTAATGTTTCATAGCCCATCACTTACCATCAAGGGTGAATGGATCTGTACAAATATTGCATGTTACTTTTCGAGTTGTGGAAAATGAAGACGATGTATTGGTCCTGTACTTATAACATTACTCACTGCTTGCAGAATATCTCCTTTTGATCATTGAGATGAAGTAGTCTGGGTAACTGCAGTGGTCCTTGAACAGTTAATTTGTACTTGTATATAACCATTTACTTTTCTTCTTTTTCCTTAATTGTGATTTAAAAAAAAGGATTTTATTAAAGGAACGCTATAGTCACCTAAATTACTTTAGCTAAATAAAGCAGTTTTAGTGTAAAGATCATTCCCCTGCAATTTCACTGCTCAATTCACTGTCATTTTCAAGTTAAATCACTTTGTTTCTGTTTATGCAGCCCTAGCCACACCTCCCCTGGCTATGATTGACAGAGCCTGCATGAAAAAAAACTGGTTTCACTTTCAAACAGATGTAATTTACCTTAAATAATTGTATCTCAATCTCTAAATTGAACTGTAATCACATACAGGAGTCTCTTGCAGGGTCTAGCAAGCTATTAACATAGCAGGGGATAAGGAAATCTTAATTAAACAGAACTTGCAATAAAGAAAGCCTAAACAGGGCTCTTTTTACAGGAAGTGTTTATGGAAGGCTGTGCAAGTCACATGCAGGGAGGTGTGACTAGGGTTCATAAACAAAGGGATTTAACTCCTAAATGGCAGAGGATTGAGCAGTGAGGCTGCAGGGGCATGTTCAATACACCAAAACTGCTTCATTAAGCTAAAGTTGTTCGGGTGACTATAGTGTCCCTTTAATTGTAATTAGTTACAAAGGTATGTCATAAGATTGGTTATATGCTTAATTTATTAAGACTGAGAGAATCCCAGCAGGTATGAGTCTAGTGCAATAAAATGATTTTCTTAAAGTAACAATCCACATGTTAAGCACTACATATTACTGAAGTACTTTGTGTCTGGGGTCTGTCATTTTTCTGACAGTTTATAAAAGTCCTTATTTCAGTAGAAAATGCTTCCTCCTTGCTGTCAAAAAGCCAGGGAGGTTTCTTCCCCCTCCCACCCCCGAATCCTCCCTTCTCAACGACCTGTGCTGCATCTCGTTGAGAAGCATAGGAAAGCTGTGATCATGCGCGTTTGTGGCTCCAGCACAGAGGCTTCTCAATAAGATGCCTTGATTGGTGTATTCCTGGCATGGACTGAAAGGGAAGTCCCTGCAAAGGCTGCAGACAGCAGGCCTACAGATTTTGCAATCTGTTTTTTTCATATACTGTATCCCCTAAGAAAGTATAAAGGAAAAAAATGCATACATGTTTCATTTGGGGATCTGTCTACTAAAGTGTTATATTGAATTGAATTGTTACTTTTTATTATTTATATAGCGCCATCAGATTCCGTAGTGCTGTACAATGGGTCAACTAACAGACGTGTAATTGTAACCAGACAACTGGACGTACAGGAACAGAGAGGTGGAGGGCCCTGCTCTGTGAGCTTACATTCTAGAGGGAGTAGGGTATAGTGACACAAAGGGTAACGTTAACCATATCCTGTCAATAATAATAGTGGGCATTGTAGCAGTGCACACATGCACTGACTGTACTTGTTCACACAGCCATCTAAATTGTGTACATTAAAATGACATTTTAGGTACATTCTTGCTTTGCCTTTTACTTGGAAGATGCACTTGAAAGACATTTTCAAGGAACCTACTTGGTCCGTTTCAAAAGAATTGTAAAAATCAGCCCCCATCTTATGAAACCTGTCCCTTTTTCTTTATTTTTGTGTCCCTCCCCAGTAGAAACATACTTTTGGGGGTTTTCCACGCAGAGCCTGATATTCCAAGTAAAGTTTGATATAATATGGGTTGTCCGTGTCAAACCAGGGAGTCCTGCGTGACAAGTCTTTCTTGCTGAGGCTCGTGATTAAATAGATTTGAAATTCACCCAAGAATGTGACCAGGAGCACAGGTGACATTAAAGCGTAAACCTTGCTAAGATTGAGCACAAATACAAATGTGTAAAATCTAATCCTATGCTATGCTAGACACAATTGGATTTTTAACTTACAAAAATTAAAATATATATATATACGTTACATGTTTATGTACTCCGAGGTGTTTGGGTAAAACGGCTAATAAAAATATTTCAGTGCCAAAGTCTCTATGTTGCTGCTGTTTAAATCATATGGAACTTCTTATTACGCCACACATCTTGCTATATGCACTTTTATCATTCTACGTCTTTTTATTTATTTCCTCTTACTTATTAGTAAATAGTTTTTCAAAAACATAGATGTGCTGAATGACCTATGCGACATAAACTACCAGCACTTGTCTATGAAAGGGGCAATCCAAGTAAGAAGGGATTCACATTTTTGATGCGTTTGAAATGGAAAATACACTACAAATTATGCAAAATAGTGAAATCAAGATACTCTCCTGTCACGTTCCTTCAGCTGCAGACATTCCACAGGAAAGTAATATATATAGTCTTGGATTGAATTGAGCACAGTGGCAGGAATGTATTACTTGCTTCATTTGTACCGTTCCTAATTTAATTCCTTCTCACTTATCCTGTAATTGTAGCGTTTGACTTTTTTTAACTTCTATATTATATATATATTATAATTTTTTAAACCAATCACCGTATCTTTGGTGCTCTTTGTGAAATTATGATCCTTTAGCTCTTGAAATGCAGTTTCCTTGTCTAAAACGCTGCAACCAGCTGACGTTGGTTCATGGGAGTTGTATGTGAACGCCACTAATCTGTGAGAATTGCCAAAGCCCTGCTTTTGCAAGAGCAAATGTAGCTCCCTATGTACGCTGAAGTTTCTGCTATGAGGGGGGGGTTGGGCGCTACTTGTTCTCTTTTTGCTGTGAGCTCCCAGATATTCCGGCAGATGGGCTTTGATGGCCTTCAGTGTCCATGAGCCTATGGAAGAACTCTGACGGGAAACCGGAAACTTGTGTTTGACTCAGTGCCCACTGCTCACGCGGTGTGTTCTGCTGTTGACCTTCACGATAAGCATTACCATGCCCACTCTTGGAAATCACAGCTCCCTGCTGTTGAAAGTGTAACGAGTGTGCCAGCCAACTTTCCACGACAACGCAGATTGATTTGCGAGTCAAGCTGATAAGTGACGTGCCTACATTCTCGTAGTTTTCACTTTAATTTTCTGGAGGCTGCACAGTCAGATTTCTTTTTATTATTAAATAGGGACACTGCTTTAATAAAAGTGGGCACACATATCCCTTATTAACGTTAATACATTTAAAAAAAATAAAGTTTTTAAAACCGTATCTAAATATGTAAGCAGAAGGTAGGAATGTGGTGGAAGGCTCCAGGCCAATGCTAAATTAGGGCCTAAATTATTCTCTGCACCTGCAAATGTGTTCCTGAGTTAAACAGAATTCTGCACTTTGTTTAGTGTTCTAGTGATTCACCTTACTAATGAAAGATAGATGCCCCCGGCATCCAACATCAGCTAGACAAGCTCTCTCATGGAAATGTCAATTTCAGATAGGTAGTTGCATATGGCAGCAAAATGAAAGGGACACCCTAAGCACCAATCGAACTGTATCATAATGCAGTGATTTAGTACAATAGAGGCACCTCCTCATCAAGGGCTTTGACATGTAAAAGTCTTCATGTTGGTTGTCATCACATACAGAATGATGGCGCCAAACCAGTCTAATTAAATATAATTTTAAACTCAATCGGTTTTATTGTTTTTCTTTAGCCAATTAAGGGTTTATATTTTTTTTCATTTCCTCTTTACTTTCCGAATTCTGCATGTACCCACATTCTCTGTGCCTACCAATCTGCAGGTGCTCAATTTCTCACTAGACTAGTTCCACTAGATGTGATCTTATCACTTATAGCTGTAATTTCCCAAGTGTCTGCGCAAGCTCTTGGTTAGACTGTGAGCTTAGTACATCAGAACACATGGGTAGCCTGGGGTGAGTAATCGGGATAAGCTATTCACATCAAAGCAAGCAATTTATTAGAAAGCTTCAGGGGAGGTGTTGACTTCTTAAACACTTTCTTTAAAATTGGAGTTTATACTCCAATAACTAAGTTGCATCGATTTTTAACAACTGAATTACGGATTTGTTATTTTAACATGCCGCTCTTGTTTATTAAATCCCATAATTTACAGAGCCACATTATCCATTCATATCCCATATACTGAAAGTAGTCCTTGGTGGTAGATGTCCAAAAGTATTAGATTGGAGCAGCCACCATTAAAACCAAAACGATGATGTTCCTGCTGCTTCAATGGGGGGTGTATCCATTTTCTGTTGGTGACCCTTTTATAAATCCCCCGCTTCCTTATCTGAGTGACAGACCTGTCAAAGTTGGGACTAAACCAAGCTCCATTTTTCTTTCTGAACCCAAATTGAGCCATTCCTCTGTCTTAGATGGGTTGTAACGCTGCTCGTATTGGTGATGCATCGACCCATTGAGTTTTAATTAATATTTAATGTATGTAGTAATGTGTTTTTTGTTTTGTGTATTCTCTTAATATTTTAAAGGAAAGCACTGTAAAGCATGCAGTACGTATACAAAGTTGAGTTATTTTGAGTTCTGTAAGAGAAAACGTTTTCAGCTGCAAGTAATTAATTCATGGAATATTGTGTTTAACATAGCCTCATTTTATTTTACCGTTGTGCTTTTTTTTTAAAATTTTTTTTTTAATTCTTTATTTTTGCACACGATAGGCAAGGCAAGAATAATACAACTTGAAGGCTTGCGCAGAAGCCAAAATACAAAAGAGCAGTCTTATAAACACAAGAATTGACATCAGCCCATATGACAAGCCACTTTATACATTCTATACAACTTGCCCCCCATCGAGGATTTTGTGTTTTTGTATAGCTACGTTATCAAAATTCTGTATTCTTGTACAAGATAGGCATAGCAAGAGTAATACGACTGTGTGGCTTGCGCAGAAGCCAAAATTACCGTTGTGCTTTTTTAGATGCAAGTAGGGATGTTGTTGCATTAAGTAGACTGCATGCACCTCTGAATCACAAGTTTATGAGTTAATGAGAGTTTATTGTACCTTATCTCAGTTTAAAGTTTAAAGTCTTATCTGTAAGGCTTTCATCCCGTTTTCTGTATAAACCTTTATTGCTGTGTTTCTCAAGTTATCCTGGCCACCCATGGAGGTAAGTGGCCGATTATGTTTCATTAGGAAGATCAGGTGAGCATTTAATTTATTGATGCGTAATTCACAATACAATCTTAATAATGGTTCACTTATCTGTATTGTTTTTTTTTTTTTTTTTAGTACATGCCTTCAGACTCACCCATCCATATTTCAATAATGGAAAAGCGCATTTAGAAAGATAGGATTTACACATGCTCTCATCAAAGCGAATTATGTGAGCATAATGAGTGAACTGGTGAACCTTTAGATATGATTGTTTTAGTGGATGTTGTCCACAATCTTGGAAAAACAATCTAACTGCTTAATATGAGAAGTTGTGTATAATAAAATGTCACCGAGTCATGTTTGCATGACAGACACGTCTCCCTGAAGCCATACTACAAAGAAACACTCTAATAGATCTACTGGTTGTGACGGAATGCCACC
This sequence comes from Pelobates fuscus, assembly GCF_036172605.1. Classification (NCBI taxonomy): domain Eukaryota; kingdom Metazoa; phylum Chordata; class Amphibia; order Anura; family Pelobatidae; genus Pelobates; species Pelobates fuscus. The sequence goes on along the minus strand of NC_086324.1, from coordinate 17,552,032 downwards.
CCCTCATGTGCCCACTTGCTTGCCTGCATTGTTTTCAGGTGCCCTGCAGGGGATCGCCCTCCCTGTTCCTAAAGGAGCCATAATCACTGGCCGGAGATGTTTCAGGAGCCTCATGCCTGCAGCCGGACTGTCAGCAAGGCAGACAGCGACCGCAGGGGCTCCCTACCCAGGAGCTACGAGTCCAGGCTCGTAGCTGCCCAAAGAGCACTCTCTCCATTGCTACCTACATGGAGGTATGCACCGGAGAGAGACACGAACCCCAGCAGACTCCCTGGAATGATGAGTCTGCTTCACGGCTGCAGAGTCACGCTGGCCGCCTGGAAGTCCGTGACGGCCAATAGGAGAAGGGCTACCATTCAAACCGGTTCTGTATCTTTCTCCCGATTGGCCGGCGAAACACCTCCACTTCCTGAGCGCTGATTGGTGCAAATTGGTTTGCGCCATTTCTACTGATTGGCTGCTACGTGGTTTAGGCGCAAGATTTGAATTCACTGGGCAAAACCAAGTGATTCTGTGGAGCTATTTTCAGGGATGTACAGAGCCTTAAGCCCAGACTTTGTACAACGATTTCTCGGGCTATGTACATCCGATAGCTCCGCTATTTGCAGGGATCATAGCTGGGACCAGGAGATATTTGGAGATGTATGGCATGTTGTGATGCGTTACTGTATTGTGTGTATTTTTGTGGTTTTGGTGTGTTCGGCTTCCTTTGTCCAGGAGATACCATTATCTCCCAGACACCGCATCACCTGGACGGGCTTATGTTTTACTGTTACTTTGAATGGAGACCCAGTGCATAAATACCGCGTATCTTGCCTGAAATAAACAGTTCTATTTCACCCTTTACCACGTCTCGACTAGTGTTTGGGTTTGGGTGCAAACGACTAATCACTGGCTAGCAGCTCTAATCACTTTACATCTGGGCACAACTAGGAAGGGGTGACCACAGGCAGTAGTAACCCATCCTCGAGAGGGTATACTGCCACACCAGTAATGAAATCATGCATACATTTACTTATGCATTTTTGTTATGGGGGTGTAGGAAGGTATATCTATAAAGAGCCTGTAATAGCTGCAGAACTATTGTCTGCAGCCTTTGCAACCCCGTCCCTGCTAACCCCTCCCAGAATTTATATGGCTGTCCAATCACAGACTACCCAATGCAGCTCAATGTGAAGTTATTGCAAGGCAGGTGCTCTGGGCAACTGCTGCCTCTTAGTTTAGTTCCCCTGAGCTAAAAATAAAATCAGGAAGTAACTTCTGTTGTCTGACCGCCAAGGAGGTATAACTAGGTTTATTGGTGGTGGAGGGAGAGGTTTGGGGGACGACGCACTCTTCACACACAGGATTTTAGCAAACCAAAATGTTTTGGGTGTTTGGAGTGCAACTTTAAATTGTAATGTGAGATAAGATTTATTTTCAAACCGCTATTATACTCATGGACTTGGGCAACTGCGAAAAAGTCTTCATCACACATGCCGATTAAATATATTCTATATTGATCAGTAATGCTGCCTGTAAACTTGTCCTCTGGCCACTTGAAAATATGGTCTGCTAATAGTTTTCAAAATGTGCAGCCGTTTTTGGAGGGTGTGCAATGCTCGGATATTACATGTGACCTGTACATAGAGATAGATGTGTGAGATGTGCTGAAGCATACATGCACTATGTGGCTCCCAATGTTGGATATTTTTGTATCTACCAACCACACATGCCCTTTGCACAATGTTTATATATAACTATGCTGAGTGTTGGGTGGGGGGTTAGCTTACCCAAGGTGCTTGGTGTAGGCACAAACAGGTGATTGTTCTGCTTGGGGGAGGGCTGATAATGTGTGCCTTAGTATCTGTTCACTTATAAATCTGCTTCTGTCTTCTCTCTTCGTCTAATCCTCTCCCTCCCCCTCTCAGGGGTACATGTGGCAGGCTGGCCGAGACTTAAACAGAAAGACCTTATATTTACAACAAAAACAGGACACAAACCAGATGTGAGGACAGCAGTAAGGAGGCGTGATAAAGAATATAACTCATTAAACAGCAGTGAATCTGCTCTCTCTACAATCTGCTTCTCAGTTGTGTTTTACGGTCTTGTCGCTCACTTCTGAACTTTGTAGATTGCAGGACCTTTTGTACGTGTAGAATTAATTATAAGAAGGGCTCGGGAATACTACCTGTTGAAATTCATGCTCTATATTTAGAAAGAGCTACAATCAACCATGTCTAAGCTGTTATCAAGGGCCTGGTTACCAGTTGCTACGGAATCTGTTGGCGCCATATAAATGACAATAATAATAATGGGCATCCTCTGACCCAGAGGCGAATCGGGTGGGGGGGGGGGGGGGACAAAACGGGGCAATCTTTGCAGTCGCACTGGTGTTTGTTTTTTGTTTTCCCCCCATCCCCAAATTTTACTCCCTCACACACTCACCCACAGCATGTAACAGAGAAAGCTGCTTTCTGCCTGTTTGAACTCATTACAAGTAATTGGCACTAGACCAGTTCTTTAAATTCTTTACTTTACTCAAAACTGTAGTGCCGCCAAAGAACATAACTGTGCCAAAAAAATGGGCAGTATTTTTTTTTTTTTTAAGTAATTTCTAATGGCACTCTCATTGATGCTCATGATGGGCACTAATTAGCCTGAGATTTCACATTATGTATAATTTTTCTTCGATAAAGTAATTTAACTTTGGAAACCACTGGATTTAGTATTTCAAATTGAACTAGATGTGTAATGTGTGTGTCTGTTAAAAAAGTGGATAATTAGTTTTATTGGAGTCAATATAATCTTCCTCTTTGACCTTACTTATAAATAACCATAGTTCAAGATTTCCACAAACCCTTTTTTTTAAATTTCTATCAAAACTAATGAGCTTTACTTATATCCATTTTAATGAGGCATCTCCTCAAAAGCTGTCCTGAAGGTACTTTATCTTCTTGTTTTGTTAAAATGGAGTCGTCTCCATTACTTTCACTAATATGTCCTAAAATATTGTCACATCTCTGTGATTAATTAAATCTGTGGTTTCTTGTTCTAGATCTCGATACATAAGCACAGAACTTGGAATCAGAGATCGTCTCTTTGTTGGGGTCCTCACATCAAAGACCACCCTCAACACTCTTGCAGTTGCAGTAAATAAGACTCTTGGTCATCGGCTAGAGAAGCTAGTCTATTTCACGGGCATGCGAGGACGGAAGCTTCCACATGGCATGTCGGTGGTTACCCATGGAGACGACAGGCCGATCTGGAACATGTATCAGACAGTTAAGCATCTGTTGGATCACTACGTTCAAGAATATGACTGGTTTTACCTGGTACAGGATGATACTTATACAGAAGCTCATCGGATTTCCCGTCTGGCAGCACACCTCAGCATAGATTCTGACCTTTACTTGGGTAGACCAGAGGAATTCATTGGAGGGGATACGGAAGGGAGATACTGCTACGGAGGCTTTGGTTATCTGCTCTCCAGAAGCCTTCTGCGGAAGTTGCAGCCACACTTGGAAAACTGTCGCAATGATATCCTGAGCGCGAGACCTGATGAGTGGCTTGGGAGGTGTATCATCGATTACACGCATGTGAACTGTGTGGAGGAACATGAGGTGAGAAACGGGGTCTTCTTTGGATGATATTGGTGTATAACAATAGGTACAGGAAGAAGTTGATTTTCTAACATTTTTGGTTTGTGTTTTGTTTTTTATTTATTTCTGGATTGTTGCTGAACTTATACACATCCCTTTAGTTTGATTCCTGTTAACCTTGTATGTGATGCTTTTTAACAGCTTCTCAAAGAATGTAACACAGGAATTTCAGGATGTGGATTTTTTTTTTTTAAATCTACCTGTCCAAGGGACTAAAGAGGTAGCCCAATCTACTTGTTTTGAGACGAAATAAATATTAATTCAAAAGATGGGGGCCCTTGCCTAGAGTACATTTTCACAAATTAAATCTGGAAAAATGGAGGCAAAGATATCTGATCACGAAATATTCTCTGGCTATAGTTAGAACATGGGTATTTTTTTTGTTTAAAATCAAGGTTTTGTGAATTACCCTTGGTGTAGACTCTCACTTTATCATAGTGTATGTGCTGTTGGTATGTAGAGGTGGTGGTTGCTGCCTGTGTGTGTGTGTGTGTGCTACCTGTATGTAGAGTGTGTTTGTGTGCTGCCTGTGTGTGATTTGTGTGGCACACATACAGTGTGTGTTGGCTGTATTTTTATTTATTTATTTTTTTAAAGTAATGTGATTCAGATTTGTATGCTCTACAATTTGAGTTTTATGCAAACATAAGTAATGCTTATAATATATACGAATGTAAATAATATAATTAACGTATATTAATCTACATGTGTATGTATATAGGCATAATACTCTAAAAATGTAATTATAAATTGTTTAGTCAAACCTTGTCTTCACTAACACACAGTCATCCTGACACGCATACCCACAAACACATATTCTCTGACCCACACACTCTATTCACTCACACAAACTAACACATGCTGACCCACATACTATATTATTATTATTATTATTTATATAGAGCCAGCTTATTATTATTATTATTGGTATTTATATAGCGCTAGCTTATTCCGTAGCGCTTTACAATAAAAGGGGAATTTACCAAATGAGAATAACAAAATGTAACAGGAACAATAGGTAGTTCAGGACCCTGCTCAAAAGAGCTTACAGTTTATAGTCACAATCAGGGCCGGCCTTTGGCATTTAGACGCCCTGTGCGAAAAATCTTCACCGCGCCCCTCCCCCCCCCCCCCCCCCCCCGTCAACCATGTATGCTGTAATGTTTGTGTTGTCTGTGTATGTGATAGTAGGTGTGATGACTGTGTGTGATATGTATGCTATGTGTGATATTTGTAATGGGTGTATTAACAGTGTGTGATATGCGTGTATTGGTTGTATGTGACACACACACAGGAAGACATACACACACACACACACACACACACACAGGAAGACATACACACACACACACACACACACAGGCAGACAGTCAGTCAGTCATAGACACAGAAAGTAATACACACAGACACACACACAGAGGCAGACCGTCATACACACACACACACAGACAGTAATACACACACACAGACAGTAATACACACAGGCAGACAGTAATACACACAGGCAGACAGTCAGACACACAGACACACAGAGGCAGACAGTCTCTCACACACACACACACAGACAGTAATACACACAGGCAGACAGTCATACACACAGACACACACAGGCAGACAGTCAGACACACAGAGGCAGACAGTCATACACACACACACACACACAGACAGTAATACACACAGGCAGACAGTCATACATACACACACAGACAGTAATACACACAGGCAGACAGTCATACATACACACACAGACAGTAATACACACAGGCAGACAGTCAAACACACACAGGCAGACAGTCAAACACACACAGGCAGACAGTCAAACACACACAGGCAGACAGTCAAACACACACAGGCAGACAGTCAAACACACACAGGCAGACAGTCAAACACACACAGGCAGACAGTCAAACACACACAGGCAGACAGTCAAACACACACAGGCAGACAGTCAAACACACACAGGCAGACAGTCAAACACACACAGGCAGACAGTCAAACACACACAGGCAGACAGTCAAACACACACAGGCAGACAGTCAAACACACACAGGCAGACAGTCAAACACACACAGGCAGACAGTCAAACACACACAGGCAGACAGTCAAACACACACAGGCAGACAGTCAAACACACACAGGCAGACAGTCAAACACACACAGGCAGACAGTCAAACACACACAGGCAGACAGTCAAACACACACAGGCAGACAGTCAAACACACACAGGCAGACAGTCAAACACACACAGGCAGACAGTCAAACACACACAGGCAGACAGTCAAACACACACAGGCAGACAGTCAAACACACACAGGCAGACAGTCAAACACACACAGGCAGACAGTCAAACACACACAGGCAGACAGTCAAACACACACAGGCAGACAGTCAAACACACACACAGTCAAACACACACACAGTCAAACACATACACAGTCAAACACACACACAGTCAAACACACACACAGTCAAACACACACACAGTCAAACACACACACAGTCAAACACACACACAGTCAAACACACACACAGTCAAACACACACACAGTCAAACACACACACAGTCAAACACACACACAGTCAAACACACACACAGTCAAACACACACACAGTCAAACACACACACAGTCAAACACACACACAGTCACACACACACACAGTCAAACACACACACAGTCAAACACACACACAGTCACACACACACAGTCACACACACACACAGTCACACACACACACAGTCACACACACACACAGTCACACACACACACAGTCACACACACACACAGTCACACACACACACAGTCACACACACACACAGTCACACACACACACAGTCACACACACAGTCACACACACAGTCACACACACACACAGTCACACACACACAGTCAAACACACACACACAGTCAAACACACACACACAGTCAAACACACACACACAGTCACACACACACACAGTCAAACACACACACAGTCACACACACACACAGTCACACACACACACAGTCACACACACACACAGTCACACACACACACAGTCACACACACACACACACAGTCACACACACACACACACACACAGTCACACACACACACAGTCACACACACACACAGTCACACACACACACAGTCACACACACACACAGTCACACACACACACAGTCACACACACACACAGTCACACACACACACAGTCACACACACACACAGTCACACACACACACAGTCACACACACACACACACAGTCACACACACACACACACACACACACAGTCAAACACACACACACACACACACAGTCAAACACACACACACAGTCAAACACACACACACACACACACACAGTCAAACACACACACACACACACACACACAGTCAAACACACACACACACAGTCAAACACACACACACACAGTCAAACACACACACACACAGTCAAACACACACACACACAGTCAAACACACACACACACAGTCAAACACACACACACACAGTCAAACACACACACACACACACAGTCAAACTCACCTGACAATCACACAGTTACCTGTGGAGTTCATTGTTCAGGCAGTGCAGCTCCAGGTGACTGTTTGGTGGGGAAGCAGGGACTCCTTCCTGCTTCCCCTGCAGCAGTTTTCCGGTGCTTTTAGCTCCGCCGCACGGTAAGCTCCGCCCCCGCCGGAAATGTTAAATTTTTTTTTTTTTTAAATCCCGGCCGGCTGTGCGGCCGCACGGCGCCCCCTGCTCCATGGCGCCCTGTGCGGCCGCACAGCTCGCACACCCCTAAGGCCGGCCCTGGTCACAATGCATCTTTCACATTATCAGCAGCCTACATGGTCCTGCAGTCGGTCTGCAACTTGTCCCCTTCACTATTCTTCCCTCCATGCACAAAGTGCCGGCTGCCAGGATATGATGCCATGCTGTATCCCAGCAGCCATAAGCTCTGTGCATCTGGAGGAATGACTGCTGCTCCTTGCACCTACTCATGCCTGGTGGTCTATGGCAGCCCCAAGATTGGCTCTAGGTGAAGATGGATAGTCCTTCCACCTCACAAATACATTGTTTTTATCAGCCACATAGAAATATTCTAGGAGTCTGTATTTAGATCTAGAATGTGTTATTCGATACATGTTGTTTATCTTCTTAGACACTGTGTGCTGTACATATTTACGTTTTCTTTCATTGTAGCCCATTCAGCACTAAAAGTTTTAAGTATATTTTGCGTCCTGAACTCATAGAAGGGGTATTGCTATGTGGGCTGTCGGTCATCGGAGATGATGATGATGATGGACAAAGATCTGCAAAATAAGATTAAGTTCTGTTCAGAAACTTCACTTAGAATGAATTACTTGGTTGAGCTATAGTTGAGATGAACTCTGACATTTTATACGGAATGTTACGTATTTGCTACCAGATTCCAGTTTTGTTGTACAGTCTGAAGGAATGCAGAGGAATGGAACTGTAAACTGTGCATTCTTGTATTCTGGCAGAACCAGTTTTTGTTCCAGTTACTGTCCATGTCTCCACCTCTTGAAGGTTATTTTACCAACCTCTACCCCTGTACTGCCTTCCTTGGCTTCTTTTACTCTGTCCTCTCATCTGGAACCTTTTTTAACCCCCTCCTCCTTTACCCATTTCATCTTTTTTTTACAAATCTTTACCTGATTTACATATTTATTTATTTTTTCCATTCTATTTTCTAGTTGTCCCTCTGCACTCCAGCAGGTTACCCGTCCCCACCTCTTCCCCATGTTCTTTTTACCATAGTACCCTTCTTGTTAGGAAGACTTTCTGGTAATCTAGCATAGGGAGTGAAATCAATGCTTCTACCTGGACAGATTATAATTCTTTCTCAGTAGCTGTGCTCTGTCACATTAGACAGACTTTGTAAAAGTGTAGTTTTGCCCAGTTTTGGTGCATTATACCAGAACTGTGTTGCTGAAAGCATGTAGGACTATGTACTATAATGAAAATTCAAAGTGAATTTCAAATTTAAGGCCAGAGTAGTTGAGCTGGAAGCATATCTGATTTAGAGAATTATACTGTTCTGCCCTTAAAGGAACACTATAGGGTCAGGAATGCAAATATGTATTCCTGACTCCATAATGTTAAACTAACTATTTAGCCCTCTTTTGCCCCCCTTAAAGCTAGTAAAAACTCTCCTTTTTTCCAGCGCTTGCTCTGTCCCCGATTTTGTCTACTTGGTTGACCTCAGATTTGAGGACCTTAGCAAAGCACAATACTTTACCATAGATCGTCAATTCAGATGATCTCGGTTAAGGAGGTGGACAGGGAGTGGAGCCAAATGCCGTCCTGTCCTATCAGCATCTTCTCATAAAGCTTCATTAAACCAATGTATCTCTATTGAAAAAAAAATTCAGCTTCTGAGGAGTGGTCACTAAAGGTGAAAAGGCAGTGTTTACATTAAAAAGCATACAGAGACCACCAAATGGCATATCACTCCCCAGCACATCCCCCGCTGCCCCCTAGGTAAGGGGCACACAGTGTGGTTGCAGATCTCTTCACCGCCACATTATATAGGGTGCACATGCTCACGTTATTCACGATAAGCTACCACCTCCACAACCTGAAATCAGCATGATATTTTATACATGACAAAGTGCCTGCAACCCGCATCCCAGAGCATAAGCATGTACCACCTTAGGGCACAGGTCATAGGCATTGCACATAGGGACCGCAATCAGCTCAAAACACAAGCAGAAGCTCGTAATTGTGCAACCTCTCTCTTGCAGTCCCCAAACGAAGTTGAAGCATGTACCATTCAAAAATGTTATGCTGTTAAAAATAATTGCCCTCCAAGTTCTCAGAGTAATGTTCTACTCACTGTTATACATGTAATTGAAATGCCTTTTTTATTTTTTATTTGCTGATTACTCATTGGAATGGTGTAAAATCAAAGCATCTTGAAAAACAAAGGATTAAAAAAAAAAGCATACAGGGACTGTCTATGATCACCAGAACAACTACATTAAGCTGTAGTTTTTCTGGTGACTTGTGTCCGTTTAAATTTGAAATTCATCTTGAATTAAACCAAAGTTTGCCTTTTAATATTGCTCACATGCTAAAAGTCCATATTCCATATGGATAAATTACCTTTACCTTTTGTGTACGTTTAGCCACTTCCTGTCGATTATAAATCATCACGAATAGTAGTATCTATTGACACGGGTAGGTCATTGTATGTATGTGTAAAAATATATAATTCTTATTGATTTAACATGAACTGTTGATTGTGATTAATAGATCAATATTTCCACCATTGATTAGCTCTGTTTAAAAATCTCTTTAATCCAAAATCCACATGCTCACTGCAGGTTTTTTTTTTTTTTTTAATCCTACCATTACTGAAACTTTCATCTTTACCCGTCCAGGATCGGTTTATAAAAAGATAGTGAATCCACAGATTTAAGCTGCATGGATTTGAATAATTTTACAAACCCATATGAGAAAGGTACTAGAAGAAGGTGATACAAGTAATGAACTAGATACAGATCGATCTGAGCCGGTACAGGAGTACGTGCACTTCTACAAATGTACTGGAGCCTTACTTGCTGCATAAGAAGTAGGATGCTGTTCCATCACCTTTTGTGCCTCTGAGAGCTCTTGGTCGAGAATCGGCATTTAAAAGCCCAGCATTGTGTGTCCTGTTCATGGCTTGGAGACCGTTTGGGTGACTCATGCTGTATAAAATGCCATTATTGTTTTAAACCTGACCTCGAAGCCCAAGCAGTGACTTTCTATGCCTGTCCTGTATTTCTCTACATCTGTCTCTCAGACAAGAAGCACATTCTTGAGAATTTTTAAACCAACTTGTCTCTGCTTTAGACAGCTCCATTGCTAAACACAGATCTGCACACATCAGTCAAGCCATAAGACTTTTTCAAACAGAGATCTCACATTTGCTAAACACCGGCCTGCACACGCTGCAAGCACTGCAATGTATTGACTATCCACTGATTTCCAGGTGGGAAGGGGTTTTCAATCACCTTTTATCCAACCATAACTCTGTTGGTTTCTGCTCCGCAAGTAACAGCAAGCCTTAATAGCAAGCCAGTAAGTTAGATGCTGATGATTTGCATTCACAGCAAAACTATCACAGTGGTTCCCTTTCTTTGCATCTCTTCCTGAGTTGTTTCAATGCTGATGTATACAGCAACCATATACTACAAGGAATACATGTATAAAGCTGAATTTGAGGCAAAATGGTGATTCTTTGTTGAATTCCCTTTTCATATGCCCACCCAGAATCCCTTGCAGTAGTAACTGTGAGATTTCTGTCGGAAAAGCAAGTCTTATGGCTGGTGGAATATTACCCCACCATAACTTTTTTATTTTTTTTCTAGGTGTGGAAGGGGGTGGTTGTGTGTGTGTGTCTGTGTGTGTGTGTGTGTGTGTGTGTCTGTACTAGTCCTATTTTGGTAAAGCTTACAGACCCAGGGATATCCTGAGCATGTAACAAAGTCAAGAAGGATACATAGGCCAGCTGGCTTTCATCTACCATCAGACATCCTTGCATGTTAAGTGCAACAGTCATTTTAAAAACCTTTTTATTTTTTGTCTTTGCGTATGCTTACTTTCGCGATCCAGAGCTATCCATTGTCACAAAGTGACCTGCGCGATATCTTTCTTTCCAAAATTGCTGCGGAGTCAAACACGTGCTAGTCGATTAATAGTGAAAGGTCGCCAGTCAATATTTGGGAGCTGTGTGTACCTCATAGCACTAGCACAGGGGTGCCCGAAAAGTAGATCATCACATGATTTAAAACTACAGTTTCCATGTCATTCTAAAGACTCACAAAGCATCATGGAAGTTGTAGTTTTAAAACATCTGGGGAGTTGCCTTTTGGGCACCCCTGTTCTAGAGGATCCTTTATGAATGGTGCAGTGGTCGTCCTGCTCTCTTGTGATTGATAGAACCCGTTTAAAAGGTTATGAAAAGCGGTACGTTTGGGTTTTTGGGGTAGGATGTGACCCTTTTGTCATAATAGTAATATTCTTGTTCTTCAGTTTAAAGATGAAGAGGTAGAATTGGGATTATTTTTAAAGTAACAGTTATGCACTAATTGTGACATATGAACAGGGTGTGTGACTCATTCTATTTATTTGCCTCAATTGAAAGATGTACAAAGTGTGATTACTTCTTTCCAATAACGGTTTCCCCCCCTCTTGTCGCAGGGAATAAGATACCGTTATTTCGAGTTGGGTAAGAATGTGGACCCCGAGAGAGAGAATAACCCCATGTTTAAGAATGCCTTTACGGCTCACCCAGTGCTGGATCCTGTGCAGATGTATCGTCTTCACAAACACTTCGCCCATCTAGAGTTGGAACGAACTTACCTAGAAATCGAGCAGCTACAGGTATGTTGTTGGGCTCAACTAGATGTTTGCAGCCTTTTTAAATATTGATCAATGGTTTCAGCAGTAGAAATGCAGAAGCGGGTCAGTAAGAAAGGCCCTCTAGCTATTATTGCCATCTGACTGTCTGAGAGATTCAAATTCAAATTTTTCATAATTCTCAAAGAATAGCACCCATCTGACCCATCATGGACTTGTTTGCTTCATTCTCTTCCTGAACTGATGAACTGTTTAATACGCCTGAGCCGAATCCTTCATTGTAAACATTGCATGTACATGGACGTAAACCAAGACTTTGTGCAGATTCAGTGCTGCCCCCCAGTGTTCATTTGAAGAAACAATAATCTTTTTTTTAACACATCTGCTTGATTGCGGCCATTGGGTTTCACTCTCTTCCCTAGCTGCCTTTTACTGCAGTTTCACTTGTAGAGCAACTTATTCTCTACATTTTATTTCACCAGTTTGTCTCTAGTTAGGGTGCACAGGTGCATTTAACTTGATTCTTGCATTCTAGTGTGTGACTCTATTCCAGCCCCCAACCCCCCACATATACCCAATCCCCCCTTTATCCATTACAGAACCTATACCATGCGCACACACCCTGCAGCCTCTATATGCCGTTCATGTAGCCCCCGTCTTCTATACACACTGCAGTCCCCATATCCCACTGACACTCACTATAGCCTATATACTACCACACACTACACCAAACAGCCGTTTCCACTCACATATTACACTGCAAATGGCCCTATCCACACACAACCCCACAAAGCAACCTCACTCTATGCACGCAATTTCACAAGTGATATACCTACACATGCGATATTGTATACATCCTCCTTACACACAATTATTATAATTACTTGTATAGCTCCAACATATACTGCAGTGCTGTACAAGACAAAATATAATTTCTATCACAGCACATTTGACTTAAAGGGACACTATAGTCACCTGAACAACTTCAGCTTAATGCTACAGCTCCCTGACACCTTTTTCTTGTAAGCACTGTATTTTCATAGAAAATGCAGTGTTTACATTGGAAGCTTGGAACTCCTAGTTGCAGTCAATCAGTAGGTGGATATGGATAGTGGGTGAGGGTGGATATGGAGGATGGGAGTGGGTGGATATGGAGGATGGGAGTGGGTGGATATGGAGGATGGGAGTGGGTGGATATGGAGGATGGGAGTGGGTGGATATGGAGGATGGGAGTGGGTGGATATGGAGGATGGGAGTGGGTGGATATGGAGGATGGGAGTGGGTGGATATGGAGGATGGGAGTGGGTGGATATGGAGGATGGGAGTGGGTGGATATGGAGGATGGGAGTGGGTGGATATGGAGGATGGGAGTGGGTGGATATGGAGGATGGGAGTGGGTGGATATGGAGGATGGGAGTGGGTGGATATGGAGGATGGGAGTGGGTGGATATGGAGGATGGGAGTGGGTGGATATGGAGGATGGGAGTGGGTGGATATGGAGGATGGGAGTGGGTGGATATGGAGGATGGGAGTGGGTGGATATGGAGGATGGGAGTGGGTGGATATGGAGGATGGGAGTGGGTGGATATGGAGGATGGGAGTGGGTGGATATGGAGGATGGGAGTGGGTGGATATGGAGGATGGGAGTGGGTGGATATGGAGGATGGGAGTGGGTGGATATGGAGGATGGGAGTGGGTGGATATGGATGGAGAACGTGTGTGTATGTCTAATTATTTACTACTTGTGTGTTTGCATAGAAACACTATATATAGAGAGATCTCTATATATAGTGTTTCTATGCAAACACAGTTTGGCTGAGGAGGGGGGCGGGTATCAGTCAGACAGCTCAGCTCGCAAATGCACATGCGCGGTTGAGCGCTGAGTTTCTTCATAGGGCGGCATTCAATGCCGCTCTATGAAGAATGCGATTGGTGCAGCGCGAAACCGCGCATGCGCACCACATCGCAATGACGCTTCTCAAGGAGAAGCGTCCTATTGGGCCCTGCAATTTCGTCATTTTGATTAAAAAGGGGGTGTGGCCCCTCGGATTTACTTTTTTTTTTTTTTTTTTATGGCAAGTTCATATAAAAGCAAGAAATAAGGCTGGACCTGTCTTTCTTGCTTTTATATGTTGATTATAGTGTCCTTTTAACTTGATTCTTGCATTCTAGTGTGTGCACTAGCACATGTTACATGTTTAGGGTGTTTTGTAAGATATATTAGGAATTATTATTATTATTGAATATTATTTTTAGGAAGGTTTTGTTTATTTGCCACCCACATTCCATACTTTATCTGAGGCATAACCTAGCTGTAAAATGGGAACTCCAATGATCCCACTGACAGCTGCTTCTATTTTTTATTTTTTTTATTTTTACATTAAAAAAAAAATTCCACCTCAATTTTTTTTACCCTTTAAAATCTGTGATAGCCATTACAAAAAAGTATTCCCTGAAATCCAGTGCCTGGCAATGCATCACACACCCTCCTGACTCATGGCATCTGTGGCCTTTGATTGGATGATTTAACAGTCTCGCAGTGCATGTCCACAATCTGAGCCAAGGAGATGGAGTGGGGTGGGAAAAAAATTAAAATAAATAACTCTGTTTATTGGCAGAAGTGAGTGCTGCAGACAAGGAGGAAAGGAACGTCCACGCGTTACTTGCAAGCTCTGTTCCCAGCATGCAGCACTCGCAGATGACTGATGTAAAATATGCATTGAATTGATGTTTGGCAGTCTGGAACAGAGTTCCAGGCTGCCTAACTCACATGTGCTGAGAATGTAACCAGCCCCCGGCACAGAAATGCTGCACATACTGCTACCATGACCACTTCTATTTAAAAGGTTACTCCAACCAGCACGACCACTTCTGCTTTAAGAACTAATGTTTAGCCTGCACTGATTTCCATCCTGAATAATGCTCTTTGTTTTCACAGAGGGAGATTCAAAATGCCAGCAGCCAGTCCATTGATGAGGAGAAATCCGCAGTCTGGCCACTAGGAATCCACCCTCCTTTCAAACCACAGACTCGTTTTGAGGTCTTACGGTATGATTACTTCACAGAGGACCAAACGTTTTCATGTGCTGACAGCTCCCCCAAGTGTGAACTGATTGGAGCTGATCTTGCTGATGTATCTGATGTTATCAGCACCGCCGTTGATGAACTGAATCGCAAGTACCAGCCTGTGCTTCATGTGCGCAAACAGCAGCTCCTGAATGGCTACCGACGCTTCGACCCCACGCGTGGTATGGAATATACATTAGATCTCCAGCTAGAACTGGTAACTCAAAAGGGCCATAGCCGCTCCATAACCAAGAGGGTACACCTTGTGCGTCCTCTGAGTGAGGTGGAAATCATTCCAATGCCATATGTAACGGAAGCAAGTCGAATCAACATCATTCTCCCTCTGACTGCCCAAGACAGAGAATATGCCTCTCGTTTCCTCCAAGCATTCATTGATATTCAAGGCAACGAAAACTCTCTTCTTACGCTCCTTTTTATCTATGATCCTTTCCAGGCTCAGCAGGTTAGCCAAAATGACATTTTCAGCCAAGTAAAGAGTCAGATTGCTGAATATGAGCGCAAGTACCACGACCTAAAGATCCCATGGATCAGCGTTAAGACTGATGCACCTTCCCAAATCCGACTTATGGACATTATCTCCAAAAAGCATCCGGTGGACACATTATTCTTCCTTGCCGGGGTGGGTAGCCATGTTAACACAGACTTCCTGAATCGATGCCGCATGAATACGATCAACAACTGGCAGGTATTTTTCCCCATACACTTCCAAGGTTATAATCCTGAGGTATCGGAGCATGGACAGCAGTCCCCTCCAGCCACTCTGGAGTTGGTGAAAGATGCTGGCCGCTTTGACAGAGATGTTTTTGAGGAGGCCTGCTTCTACAACGCAGACTACATGGCAGCCCGAACAAAGATGGCAGCAGATGCACAGGAAAACGAGGAAATCTTGGAAATGCTCGACATCTATGAGATGTTTATCCGCTACTCAGGACTACACGTCTTCCGAGCAATAGAGCCTGCACTTCTGCAGCATTATCGTTCTCGGGCGTGTAACCCTCGACTGAGTGAGGAGATTTACCACCGCTGTGTGCAGAGCAACCTAGAAGGATTGGGCTCACGCTCCCAGCTTGCTGTGCTGCTTTTTGAGCAGGAGCAGGGAAATAGCACTTGACCGAAACTTCCTCAGTCCCAGCTTGGTGATGGAGACCTTAAGACATTCCTAAACATATCAGTATGTTGCTATGGACTAATGGGACTTCAATAAGCCCTTTCAAAATAGCCAGTGCTCCAGCACATGTGATTTACATGAAGCTCTATAAACTGGGAAATTTTAAATCTGACGTGAGGGAACATTCCCTCCAATAGTGACTGCCTGCAGCATTGCAATTCTTTTATGTCTGTGTATTGTATTGTGTGTTTGAATCTGGCGTAGCCCTGTACTGTGTGAAAATGTTGACTACGGTACTTGCTGTTTTTTTTTGTTTTTTTTATCTACACATCAGATTTATGACCAGTGATGACTTATGTAATATGCCAAAGGATTCAGGGTCAAAGTTGTAGGGATATATCTATCACATTTTATTTATTTTGTTTTTGGTCGGGGGTCACATTATTTCCTTTTTCTTTAAATTGGTTATCATGCAATGTAGCCTATTTAGTCTCAGTGTCTAGTAATGTCACTTTGATTCCCTTCTCTTGTTTTTCCTTATTTTTTGTCACTGTTCCCCATGTGCAGGTTACATTGTGCTTAAAGGTCAAATCTGTACCTTGTGCTTGTTGCTTTTCCATTGAGAACAAAAGTGCAATGCACTCCCTGTGCAGGAAGCAAATGTAAAATGGTATGTCCGGAATCTGAGTCCAGGTCCACAAATTATCACACCTTTACACTCCAGGTATCCAGATTAGACAAAAACGGCACTGCCAATCATGTACAAACTAAATTATGTCACTCCAATAATGTGTTAATTTATATCACCAGTAAAATAACTCCATGGAAGGGACTCCAGCTAATATTACTCAAAGCATAATTTTGAACTGGGTAATAAAATCTAGAACCCAGAAGCTAGCAATAAGTTAAGTGTATTTTTCTGGTTTAATAAGTTATAACTGTTTTTGGGAGGTATACAAAATGTGGATAATTACGTCATGCATTTAATCTGTATTCAGTGTGTCTGCGCAGAAAAGGTACTTTATGGTTTGTTAGTTTTGTTTTTAAAGACCGAGCGCTGTTAACCTTTTCTTCTTCAACAGACCACTCTGCGTCGGTGGTTCTGAAGCAAGAAGTGACATTCATTGTACGGTCCTTTAACCTGTTTGGGTGGCAGAGAATTGTGCAATACCTTTTCAGAGCAATGCAACGTCCCACCGTATCTGGAGCCCACTACCAGATTTTCTCTCTTTTTTTTTTTAGGAGTGTGAGCGCATGTCGTACTGCTAACTTGTTCTGTTGTCAAACTTGAATTTTTATTTTTTTATTGACCATTTCCATTACCTGTTTATAATCTCTTCAATGGCTGAGACTCGCGGCAGTATCCAGCTTTCTAGGGTAGATATTGCGGTTCTCTGTACCAATGCAGAGGTTAATACTAAACAAGTTGTATGGATTTCACACTGGGGATGGGAGGAGGTGCATTAACTTAAAAAATGAAGTATCTTTTTGTATGATTAATCTGTAAACACCACCGGCGCCTCTTGAAAGCAATCATTTTTATATTATAGATCTATTTAATTTTTTTTTTTGTCATTTGATTTTAAATATTCTACTTTAATAAAAATGCAAGAAACCTGTTTTTTGCTTTCTTTTTTCAAGTTCTGTGTTGCTATTGACAGATATGTAAATGTGTAACAAAATTATTAAACTAGCAAAATATATTTTACCTTGCTCCACCTTTGGCCCAATCAGCCGTAAAAACGTATATTTATTTCCACCCCACTTTTTAGATTCTTGTCCCTGAATTGCTTATGTCCTATTAAAATATGTGAAAAACGTTCAGGGATTGCATAAAAATCTACATGTCCACACACAAACAAACCCCACACATTTTTGTCTACATGTTTTAAGACCGACTAGAGCACAATATTTTGTTTTGTTTGCGACTGAATTGTACATTGTCAAAATGCAAAGTGAATTCAGTTTGAATGTGATCTATTGGCTTACAACAGCCAAATTTGCTAAAAGTCAGCTGTTTTCAGATGATGTCGGACTTAATCTGTTCTGTAAGCTAGTAGAAAGTTTTACACGGTTTTAGTGGATATGATTGGCTGAGTTTTGACATCCCATAACCTGGCGCCCCAATTCGGTGGAGGTTGATGATTCTAAACCGGGATCGTCTCTCTTCTGCCCCCCACCTATACAAAAAATATAGGTGAGTTTTATTCCAGGTAACTCTTAACAAAAATATTAATTGTTCTTGGGATCACATCCAATATATGGGTTACTTGGATTGCACGATTTGTATTGAATAGAAAGTCCTTTGCTCCCAGCTTTCACATCTCACAGTAAGGTGAGCTTATTAGATTTCTTCTGCAGGCGGTCATATTATGTGTATACAGCAGCAACATATTCTGCAGCGATTTACCATTCTAGAAAGATCTTGCTCAAACAAGCTTACAATCTATGATTTGTGATTGCGTTGGGTGTCTTGCCAGGGACACTTACTGGTGATGAGATTTAAATGGGATACCCAGTTATGAGAATGTGATGTTACCACTGCCCTAACCAGTCAGAGGTGAATACTACCCCAGCGCTTATCGGAGCTTTGCTAAACATTGCAGGTCAGACCCCTTAGGGGGACACTATAGTCACCCAGACCACTTCAGCTCAATGAAGTGGTCTGGGTACCAAGTCCCTCAGGTTTTAACCCTTCACATGTAAACATATTGTTTACATTGCAGGGTTAATCCAACCTCTAGTGGCTGTCTTCCTGACAGCCGCTAGAGGCGCTTCTGCGATTCTGGATGTGAAATTCGCATCCAGGGTGCAGAATGTCCATATGAAAGCATTGAGAAATGCTTTCCTATGGACTGTTAGAATGCGTGCGTGACTCTTGCTGCGTATGAGCATTCCGCTCCACTCGGAAGCTGACGGCAGGGGAGGAGAGGTCGCCAGCGCTGGATTAAGGTAAGCTGCTGAAGGGGTTTTAAAGCAAAGTTAAAGGAACACTATATAGTGTTAGGAATACAATACTCTGAACAATGGAGTTGGTAACCGCAGCGTTGAACTTGCCATACAAATATGCGGTTTTTGTAGGTTAATGTGCACTTGTCTTGAACTGACAAAGATTTGAGTCTTTCTAATTTGTGGGATAACTTTTTTTTTTTTTTGTGTGTGTGTGTGTTTGACAAATCTGCACATTTTAGGTGCGGCATACAAAGTGACCGATAACAGCAGTTTACGTGCATATTACCCTTGTACTTCAACCAAACTTAAACTTTGTCACTTTCCATGCCTCATGTTGCTGAATGACTGAATTTTAATACCCATTCGTGGAAGAATAAAGAAGATTCACTTTTTACTCTGAAATCTGTTTGCTCTTATCAGTCTATTTTCTACCTACCTAATAAGCCACTTTCACTCTTTAATACATGCAATGGGCCACTGCCACAACTATTTAGCCATTTGAATGCATACATACTCTATTAGCGGAGCACAAGCAGATAACATTCATAAAAAAAATAGCTAAACAAAGCTCCACACAAACAAATTGTCCTCCACACACGGGTAACCACACTTTGTTCTGTTATTTTGATTCCTCTTCCTCCCCAGCCAGTGTTAGCATTGTGGAGGGTGTTATGGGCCAGAGATGGATATCTTTGGTCTTTAGTGGGGCAGTAAGGGAGTGTGATGCATCGAAGTTGCAAGCAGAGGTTGTTGGGATATAACCTTAATGTATCACTAGGGGGCAGAGTTGTGGATACAGTGAAAGGCTTGGGTGTGTTTCAGAAGCAACTGCATCCCCTTCCTGGATGTCTTCCTAGGCTTTGGCCTACACTGAAACACTGCTCGGGCTGGGTCAATATATTTTGAGATGGAATTCTTTAAATCGAAGTAGGTACAAATATTTGAGGTAATAAGAACACATATGTAAGCACATGTATGCATTTTTTCCCCTCATTCTTTAGTTGTGAATGGCACTACGACATGTTTTTGTGCTTTACAATACATAGATTGGCTACCTCAGTGAAACAAGAAGGAAAAGCAATGTGGATACACGCCAGTCACTGTAAACAAGTCACTCCGACTGATCCACCAACATGAAGCTGTTCTTATCCTTTACCATTGTAGGCTCTGTTCAGATATGCTACTCTGACTTGAGACCAGAAGATAATGCATAGCAGGGAAATATATAATTGCAGATAGCAAAGGCTTTTAATTTAACCTCCTTTTGCAAATATTGGTGTTTTCACCCCACCTCTCTTGGGGGCTGTCAAAGTATTTGTAGCTATGCGGTTTTCCTTTCAACTCAAAAAATTCTGTTTTCATTGTATGGAGCCGGACCCCCACACTTTTACGTCTGCTCAGATCCTCAGCTAGCCCCCCACACCCCATGTATGCATTTTCCTAAACCACGTGTGTAGGAATGTATTCCAAAAAAGAAAAGGTCAAAATAAATTATTAAAGATATTTAAATAGGACGACTGATGGGGAGATGAATCTTGCACAAGTTGCAGATTAGCTCACTCTCTGGAAATGATTGTTTTAACAATCTCGCCTTGTGATCTGCTTTATAAGACATAAAAGATTGGCATGAAATGGAAGTTTGAACACGGCATGAGTTCTTTGTTTTTTCTAATCTTAACTTTTATTTCAAGTAATTTCATGTTTCTTAGTGTAATAATTCTGCCCTCTTTCTACACTCTGTGTATGTATTTTGTTAGACAAATCTTTTCTTTTTAAATTAATTCTATGAGGCTGCAAGAGTCCTCCCCCTCTTTTAATGCATTGCAAGTGTGTATATATG